>NC_133584.1:26891277-27191277 GCF_964106895.1 Numenius arquata
CCCCCCTCTCTCCTTGAAACATAAGGAACAAAAACACAATTCAGATGGAAAGCCAGGAATTTTAAGCGCACAGAAACAACGTTTGGATTTTTATTTTTTTTTGGATGTGTAGCAGATAATTGCCCTATAACAATAATTACCATAAAAAGCAAATAAGCTGAAAGTCTGGTAGGATTTCCCCGCTTTTCCTCCCCCCAAAAAAACAGAGCATATTCTGCATTTTGTGGGAAAAGGCAGACATCCGGAATTTCAACGTTACAGCCTGGGGAACACTGGGAAGGAATTGCGTTCTGCTGTGTTTATGAAGTGGGGGCACGTGTCCGTTGCTGGTAGGAAGCTCTGGAATAAGCTGTCAACCTTTCTTGGAACTTTCCTTTGAAGCCTTGGTCGGTGTTGGGAGAGGGAGCCTGAACTGTTAGACCTCTCAGTTGATTAATTGTGTTAATTCTCCTTTTTTTTTTTTTTTTTTTTTTTTTCCTTCTGGTAGTTTTAAGTCCTGGCCCCGTGTGTGTTTATAGTCTCTTAACGGAGTTGACTTATGTCTGCTATGTTTGCGTGTGTTTATCTTTACTAATGTGTGTGGTCACAATAAGATGTAATTGAATTACTGGGGTTTATAAAGTTAAACGTTGTATTTATTTACAGGATCAGGATTTCAGCTGTGGAGGCTGCTAAACTAGTGGTGGATGCTTCCTATCCTGTAGCTATTGGCTCCTCCCACTTAAAGTCTTAGAAAATAGAGATCTGTTTGTACTGGGAAAGAGGGAGCCTGTTCCCAGGATCACTGCATCGTCATTTCCTGAAATAATTTGTCAAAGGGTTGGTTTTTTTTATTCACGTAACCCTAGTGTCAATGTCGATGCACCTCTGCTCTTTAGGTCTTGCTTATTACCTTAGGCCCTGTTAATTCCAATCCCTAACTGTGCTTTTTTTTCCATAAATCCTTCTTGCTTTTGGCCAGCCATCAGGCTGCTTTTGCCTAACAATACGCTAATATTTTTCTGATTTTTTTTTTTTTTTTTTTTAAAAACGTAGGGACTCCATGTTTCTAACTGCTGTGCTATTTGGCCTCTCCACTCTAAGACTGGTCTTCTGAAATGTGTTCTTTGTATTCCTTCCCTTGACTTCTTCCCTTCTTGGCCTTTTGCAATCTTATTTTTACACTCTCTGCTATTGAAATCGTCTATCTTTAATTTGTCCGTGCCCAAATTCCTGAGCTGTTTCCCCCCTCTTCAGCTTTTCTTGCTTGGCTTTTCTGTCACTCTTAGTTTAGTAGAGCAGACCATGCTTTTTAGTTTGCTTTCTCTATTGACTTGTGCTTCCATGGATATTCCTACTTACAAACTATTTCCTGATGGTTCCACTTCCCCTCTTCATCCTTTTTTTTTTTTTTTTTTTTTTTTTTTTTTAATTTTGAGGTTACTGCTTTGGCTTATATTTTTCTTTCTGCTGTGGCTTGCTTTCAGATAATGGTAGCTGCTGTTTGTTTCAGATATTTGGTCTACAAGTGATTCCCCAGTATTCTCCCTCGGTGTCTTGGGCTCCTCTTCGTGGCGTGGCAGCATACAGAGGCCTCAGTAAATACCAGGCTCTCCGTGAAGCCATACAGTAAAATACACTTTCTGTCCTGCAGAGGTAGTAAAGTGTCTCTCTTGAACCTGCAGGCAGTTAGTCATGGGAGAGTGGTCCTGCCTGATATAAAACTGTCCACTCTGGTGTTGACCAGAGTCATAAATCTTCAACTCGGACCTTCTTCAAATCAACCTTCTTCTTCTTGTTTGCTTTTTGTGTTCCTTTCCTCCCGCTTCTGTCATGGGTGAATATTGGTGCCTCTCTCTCTCTTTGGCCCTCTGACCTTGCTATGATATTTTTAAAATACTTAGTGTTAAGAGCTGTTACACCTTCTGCATGCCTAAGGTCAGGTAAAGCCTATCCAACTGTCAAAACTTTTTTAACTTTAGTGTTTTAAAAGGTGAAGTTTAGGTACTGAAGTAAAGATTACTTTGTGAGATGCCATGATCGCAAGAGTGAGTGCTGGGACCACCCAAAACTTTACAGTGTGGGTTTTTAAAAAATATTTAGAAGCTTTTCAGGTGCTTGCTACTACTTTCTACCCTATTTGTCTGTTTAGCCCGTGAGATCCCAATACCTGTGTATGGGTTCGTGTACAGGGAACTTTGAGTGTCTGGTACTTGCACAGATCTTAGTAGGATGTGGTCTTGACGATAAATGTTTAAAAATCATGCTTTGTTGGAGAAATGCTGCATGAATTATCAGTAATGCAGAAACCTGCTCCACTTGGTTAAGGTCTCAAGCGTTGGACTTCTAGGAATTCCCTTGGGGAAATTACTCCCCAAATTAGTGCTCCTTATGTCATCAGCTTTCCTCAGTATTTAATCTCTCTGAATGTGTTCTGTAAGGCTTTGTTATGCTGTAGGTATTAATTCCGCAGGCGAGATTGTCCCTTTAATTTTAGAGACTTGTTTTTAGAAGAAATTAGTGACAGCTATGTAAATCAACCAATGTTACTGTGCTTTCACGATTCTCTCAATGTACTAGACATAAGCCAACTCATTTTCTTTTGGTCTGATGGTCATTTAAACCAGCTCACACAGCGGGGGTGGCAGAAGTTTTTGGACCCATGTAATTATGCAATTCTAATGAAAGCTCTGATTTTTAGATTCAAATGGGCACACGTGAAGTTCCATCAGTAGGTTCATAATGTAAATACCTTAAGTAAACTATTGTAAGTCAACTAAATCTGTTCTACGTGGATTTGAGGTCTCTGCCTTACCTAATGGGTTATAAAGGTTAAATTATATTGATGGTACGGCGGCGTGTGTTTCTAGGATTTAAGTGTGCTCATGTGATAGTTTCCTAGATGGTGGTGTAGGTAATGCATCATCCTTTCACAGGGATGGATAAGACGATATTTCCTAGAGCTTTTAAAACTTAAAAATAACAATTCCCTTGTGTGCATTAGACAGAAGGGATGTGCCTTATGTGTTTTGAGGATGGGAAATCTCAGTTTCAGTCTCTGGGCTAGTGTGATTATTATTATATTGCACGTTAATACCACATTTAGTTTAAATATAGTTAAGTAGGATTTATGCAACAAACTTCTATGTTTTTAAAGTACTGCCTATTGGGATAAAAATCTTCTTAAAAGTGGCTTTCTCTGTTTCAAATACCATATTGGTTACTGCAAGTCATTCAAAGGTTCTGTTGGCTTTTCAGCATTAACAGCCTTTTTTCAAATTCAGTTAAAATGCCTGGAAGAGACAGATTGCCAGTCGGATCAGCTTAGCTTTTTATCTGGGGGAAAACTTCATCCTGGAACCTTTGAAAGATATTTAAAAGATGTGTGAAAGATGGTTGTTGCTGATTTAGAAGGTGAAGGCGCTTGAAAGGTTGCATGGTTCTAGGACAACACTTTTGGGCAGGAACCCAGCTGTAGCTTGTGCTGTAGAAATACAGATTAAAAATATAGTTCTAGCCTTAAACATCCTGTAATCTAAGCAAGGGGATGTGAGACAACATGTGGTTTAGGGGAGATTAAAGGGTGGGAAGGAACAAAGAAACAAGGTGACAGGACTGAGCGGTACCATATAGAGCTCCCCACAAGCGTTTTGAGATAGCTTTTGAGAGTTTGAGAGGGTTGAAGGCTAAAAATGGTAAGGGAGCGTTATGGAACCAACTCCCGAGCATGGGGAATGGTGTGGATTACCAATAAAATAAAACTAAAATTGTTCCATTTTCCTATTCAAAGAACAGTATGGGGATGTTATTTCCATCCTGCTCTTGTGTAAAAGTATTATTACCCTATTTTTTGGAAGTTTTATACTGTCAATAGAAGTTGGGTCTTGTGGAACTCCTTCTGCTAGCTAGGTTTGAGATTTCTCCATGGTTGGTGGTATATTGGGTTGTGTAAAATTTTCCATCTTTGTGCCATCTTGTCCGTGTTGTTGGACCCATGAAGGCTTGTCCTCTTCTTCCTTGCCCCTCGCTGAGCTAATTCTCTGTTGCTTTGCACTTCTGCCTGCTTCCCCCCTACATCGGTATGTGGTGTGTCCTCCTCTGGACCCCTTGTCTGTAGCTCTTAGTGGCGTCAGTACGGAGCCCAAGTAGAGCTTAGTGCTTCAGGCTGTACTTTGTCACTGGGAAATTGTGAATTTTAGACCTGTACGGTTTCATTAAACTTTCATATGGAAATTTCTACAAATATCTGAGGGAAGAAGCACCACAAGCAAGTGGAATGCAAGTGAATAGTGCCTCTAGAGTAAGTAAAGTCTTTCTTTTGCTGATGGTATTGAGAGAATCTGAGGCATGCAGAAGTTACGTGATGACCTTCAGAGAGAAGATAGTTGGGTGACACCTAAATAGATACAAACTTTCTAGAAAAATTGATTTCTGGTCCGATAGAAGAAGGCAGAAGCAGCAAATTCGCGCTACTAATAAAATTTAAATTATCTGCGTGACACTGGATTTTCTGTTTGGGATGTGAGCTGTGACTAAGTGAGTTAAGCCTGGATATCAGTGTTTTAAAGTGAAAAAGCATATTTAAGTTTTGAGATGGAAAAGTTTAGCCTGGAACTCTCATTCCTTGTCCATTCTCCTTAGATTAAGGAGAGTGAAGGCTGATTATGAGCTGCGCTGCCAGATCAGAGTTGCCTTTTGTGTTTGAAAAGTAATCTGGATCAATGCTTTCTTTTTCAGGTACTTTTCATTGACATTTTCTTTCTTCCATTTTCGATGATGAAAGATACTCACCAGCTATTACATAGTGGTAGTTTTTAGGAAAAAAAAAAAAAAAACCCTAATGTTATTTTCCCCTTAAAAATTATTTTCCCCTTAAAAATTATTTTCCCCTTAAAAATTATTTTCCCCTTAAAAATTATTTTCCCCTTAAAAATTACATGAATGGTTGCCAAAATACTTCTGAGTTTCTGAAGAATGTTCAAAATAACCAGAATCTTCAAAACAGAGCATGGACTATGGGACTGAGTACCTATCAAATACCTTCTGCTGCAGGTATTCTTTCTCTTCTTGGTTTGGAGATAACCAGCATGGGCAGTTGCCCATAAAATGTCCACTCGCACATCTCTGAATATACCAATTTTTTAGCCAAGAACATGTTGGATGATTTCTCTTCCTCTTAAAAAAAATCTCCTTACTTAAATTCACTGTTGCCCTTTCCTGTTTTTTAAATCCTGTGTGTGGCTCCTGGGAGAACTGCGCTTTCAAGGATGTCTGCATTGTACTGCATGTGTTTTGATAACATAAAGTTCTACCAGTTGAACTCAAATTGGTTTCTAAACTAAAAATACTCCTCTGTCTTAGATCAAAATTGAAGAGTTAGGAAGATAAGTAACTGTGGTTTCCACCTTAACAGCTGGTTGATACTGGGCTTAAAAAAGCGGGTTGTGGGGTGAAGATTGCAGGATTGTCTTCGGATGTGATCCGAGGTGAGAGCGTGCCTCTTGTTGAGGCAATGGGAGATGATGGACAGGTTTTGATGGTCACCTGAGGATGTTGATTAAACCCATTGCGCTTCAGAGTGTTTAAAGAAAAGTTAATATGTTGCCAAGAGGCATCTTCATTGGGACAACTTAGTTGTCTGGGTCTATGGTTGTAGTGCGTTCAAACGCAGGTTCCTTTGGTGGTGTTTTCTTACCATGTCATGATTTACAGATTAGTTTGACTAAATACGGAGTAAGCAATTGCTGGATATTATTGGAGTTCTCTGTGAGGCCAGAAAAGGTTCTTTGCATCTAGTACAGGCCTTGAGAAATGATGCAGAGCACAACCTTTCCTTGAGCACTGTGCTTTCCAGATAGTAAAGATTTTCCTGCTCTTACGGAGAAGATTCACTTTGAAGTCCTTCAGTGATGTCATTTGTTAATTCTCTGGCTCCTGAGCCCCGCAGTCCCAGCTCAGGGCTTGCTCCTTCTCCAGTGGGCTCCAAGAGCACAGTTTAAGATCGTGTGGTTAATCTTAATGGCGTGAGTATTTTTGTTTGGCAGGAAAAAAATAGTTTTCATTGCTTTTTTGTTTGTGATAAATGTATTTAACTTGATCTATAACTTTCAAAGCCAGTTTTAACTCTTTTGAGTGTTTATGTTGCATAGAAACATGTTAAATTAATCTTACGGGCATAAGAGAAATGTTAACTTTGCCATTTAAAACCCCTTAAAATACAACAACCTTGACTTTTGGAAGACATCTGGATGGTGAAAAAGACGAATTTATTTCTCTTTTAAAGCTTGTTCATTACAAAGTTTGAACTTTGCCATTGAGTTTGTTAAAAATACCTTTAGAATTTTTCCGGTCGGTGATTCTTGTAAACACAAAGACTTTCAAACAGAAATATAACTTTGACATAGGACTTGGTAAATTATGTTCTGCTGTTTATTATGTGGGGGGAGGGAGGCAGAGAACAAAGGAGTCCCTTCTACAGTTTAAATGCAATTTGTTGCCATATTTCTGTTTTTTCCCTTGAACTTTAGCTAAAGAGGTTGACTGTATTTCTTCAAATATGCAGAAAAATAGTCTAACTGTATTCTTATCATGGTTAATTTGGGTTCTCATGGTGTTCAGACAAAAATAGTGCACTTTTTGTTTTTCCAAAGAGTTACACAGTTATTAATTATTAGTCATGACCTCCCCTATATGAGGGTAATAATTTCTGTAGCTAATTTTTCATAGTTGCTTGTTGATGGAGGATGCTCTGAAGTATTCAGAGACATAAGTTCAAAGTTCTGTGCTAGTAATATTGCAGATGTGTCTTATGTTCTCATGCCTCTCCCAACCAAAAGCGTGGTAGCTACAAATGGCCATTTGTTCCCTGAAGGCTGGGGAGCGGGTATCTGGGTGATGGGTGGCACCTCTGCCAGCTGATCCAGTAGGTTTCTGTGTGGTGGGAAAAGTTGCCAAACTCTTTTCTAACTGGGACAGTTGGGCAGGGCAGGGGTAGGACAAACCTCGACCAGCCCATGGTTCGACCCCATCATCTTGAGTGTATGGTAAGAAGGGTTTATGTTAGGGTTTGAGATCTGTGGAAGGAGACCTTCCACTGTTGTCTTGTCCTTGGCAGTCACCCCTTCCACTAACCTCTCTTGAAGCTTCTTTGGTTTTCAGTGTATTTAGCTGTATTCTTTTGTAGTAAATATCCAGATCTTGCACTCATATAAAACAGATTTTACACATTTGTTTTATTTTTCTGCAGATGGTTAACAGACCTTTTCGCTACTTATCATATGCCTGTCTATCGCCAAATAGTTTTGCAAATAGTGCTTTTAGGTTTTTTATCAAACTCTGAAAATGCTACTGCTTTTATGATCATATCTTTCTTTTGCATGTTGTGCTTTGAAACCCCATTGATCTCCTTATCCTTCAGTGGGATCTAGCTGATAATTCCTTAGCTGCAGAGGTGCTGTGTGGGGTTGCAGAAGGGAGCGGGGCAGGGAAGGTGGTGCGGGGAGCAAACAGTCTCCTTTCAGAGGCTGCTTCAGCTGAAGTGGTGGCCGGTCACCAGTGGTGTCCCTCAGGGCTCAGTTTTGGGGCTGGTATTGTTTAATATCTTTACTGATGATCTGGATAAGGGGATTGAGTGCACCCTCAGTAAGTTTGCAGATGACACCAAACTAGGTGGGAGTGTTGATCTGCTTGAGGGTCGGCAGGCTCTACAGAGGGACCTGGACAGGTTGGATCAATGGGCCAAGGCCAATGGGATGAGGTTTAATAAGGCCAAGTGCTGGGTCCTGCATTTTGGTCACAACAATCCCAGGCAACGCTACAGGCTTGGGGAAGAGTGGCTGGAAAGCTGCCCAGCAGAAAAGGACCTGGGGGTGTTGGTGGACAGCCGGCTGAACATGAGCCAGCAGTGTGCCCAGGTGGCCAAGAAGACCAATAGCATCCTGGCCTGTATCGGGAATAGCGTGGCCAGCAGGAGTAGGGCAGTGATGGTGCCTCCGTACTGGGGACTGGTGAGGCCTCACCTCGAGCGCTGTGTTCAGTTCTGGGCCCCTCACTCCAGGAGGACATTGAGCTGCTGGAGCGTGTCCAGAGGAGAGCCACCAAGCTGGTGAGGGGTCTGGAGAACAAGTCCTATGAGGAGAGGCTGAGGGAACCGGGCATGTTTAGTTTGGAGAAGAGGAGGCTGAGGGGAGACCTCATTGCCCTCTACAACTACCTGAAAGGAGGTTCCAGAGACGTGGGTGTTGGCCTCTTCTCCCAAGGGAATAATGACAGGACCAGAGGAAATGGTCTGAAGTTGTGGCAGGGGAGGTTTAGATTAGATATGAGGAAGAATGACTTTACTGAGAGGGTGGTCAGGCACTGGAACAGCCTGCCCAGGGAGGTGGTGGAGTCGCCATCCCTGGAGGTATTTGAGAAATGTGTAGACGTGGCACTTCAGGGCATGCTCTGGTGCCCGAGATTGTTGGGGTTTTTTTTTGTGTGTGTGTATGATTGGACTCGATCTCAAAGCTCCCTTCCAACCATGAAGATTCTGTGATTCTGTGAAGTGCTTGACCTGCAGGTAGATGGGTACCTGAATTTCAAAAAGCCTGTATCTGGTGGTACCATCAGTGGGTGAGAACCAGCTCCCATCCTTCAGGAGGTGGTTACCTCTGAAACTTGAATGTAGTAATTTGTTAGACCTTACTGCCTGTTGCTAATTATTTTAGTAGAAACAATCAGATGATGTTTAATCCAGAAATGAAAATGCTGGAAGTCTAGCAATCCAACAGTTACATCTCCAGCTTCTGGTTATTACTTTGAGGTGCTTGTCAAATATTAATTTTAAGTGTGTAACATTGAAGTATGCGTGTGCTTCATCAGATTGATTATAGCTTCCTGTTTTTTTAAACTTGCTAGATATAACAGAGCTGTGTAATTTCTATCTGAGGTTAGAGTTCTCTCTCCGATCCAAAGTTCGTAGAGGCTTTTTGTAATGCTTGGTTTAAAAATGCCACCGTGGTTGCTGTAACCTTTGATGTTAGGAGATGAACCGAGGGTGAGCTTTCTTCTTCCCCTCGTGGATGCCAGTCCTGCTCCTGGGTTGTGCAGTAGAGACACCACCAGGGGTGACTTCTGGTGATAGGAATGCCATCAAACATTAAAGACTGTTTTGGCAGACAAATGTTGGAGATTAACCCCAGTGATACATTTATTTATACTCGTAACAAATTTTGATGTCATAATTTTTTTCTAGATTACTCAATCAAATTACGATGTAATAGTTAACATCATTCTTAAGACTTTTGAGTTGCTAAAAAATGCAATATATCAAGTTTCGGTAAGCTTTTGCAAGGGCGCTCAAGTACTTACTGGTGTTTAGCCTCTTTTTTTAGGGCATTATATTTCGGCCTTTGCTGAGGAGGGATGAGAAGGGAAGGAGGTCACCTGTTCAAGTCTTTCTTCTCAGTGAATTTCATCCATTTGGAGCGGGTATATACACCTAACAACTGCTGTGATTCCCAATTCTTCTCCTCCCTTTGGTCTCCCAGATACAATTTGCAGATGCTTCCCCTCTTCCTGCAGCTGCGAAGTAATGCTCATTAAGGAACGCAATAGGAAGTATTCCTTGTAGTTTAAGTGACCTCCCTTCTGGTAGCAGCCTTTCCAGGACAGCTGCGATATTCTGTAAATAATATATTAAAAGTATTTTCCTCTGTATATGCAGCTCATTAAATGTAAGCGCTCATATTAACGGAGATGTTTAGTAAACCTTTCTGAAAGTAGGATAGTTAAGAACTGATGTTGTTTAGGGAAAGCCTCTTATTGGATGCTTTTGTAAGGACATGGTTTTGCTTTTGGTGTATTAATACATCCCTTGCAAAAGAGGGTGAGAAAAGAGGAGGCAAAGTTTAGTAATAGCAAGCTATTTAGGGTAGTGAAAGTGAAGGCACTGCATTGAGCAATTGTGGAAGGATCTCGTGCGGATGAATGACTGCGCAATAAAATGACAAATTAAATTTAGCTTAGATAAATATTAAATAATAAACATGGAAAAATATTAACGTCTTGGAGCCCACCGTTTTTCTGTCTTGCAGATGTGTATAAATTTGTAAATTTATAGAAAGCGGTAGCACTGATGGCTACCAGCCAAAAGTGAGATCTTGGCCTTGAAATAGAAAACTCCATGAGAATATCAGCTCAGTACTGAATAGCCATCAAAAAAGCAAAGCAAATGCTAAAAATCAGAACTGGAATAGAGAATAAAGTGGCAAACTTTATTATGGTGCTGTATAAAGCTCTGGTTCACCCATATCTTCTGGAGTGGAGTTATGGTCCCCCCATCTCAAAAAAGAACTGCGGAAGAGTAAGGAGGACGGTGATCCAATGTAGGGAACAACTGCAGTCTGGAAAAGAGACAACTTAGAGGGTTACATGGTAGGGGTCTGTAAAACCACGAGTGGTGTGGAAGGGAGCACAGGGATTGACTGTTGCCTCATCTAACACGAGACCCGGAGATTGTCCAGTGAAACTAGGAAGAGTAAGGTTCAAAACAAAAAAGATCATTCTCAGCACAGAATCACAGAATGCTGTGGGGTTGGAAGGGACCTCTGGAGGTCATCTAGTCCAACCCCCTGCCAGAGCAGGTCCACCCAGAGCAGGTTGCACAGGAACGTGTCCAGGTGGGGTTTGAATGTCTCCAGAGAAGGAGACTCCACCACCTCTCTGGGCAGCCTCTTCCAGGGCTCTGCCACCCTCAAAGTGAAGAAGTTCCCCCTCATGTTTAGATGGAACTTCCTTTGTTCCAGTTTGTGCCCATTACCTCTTGTCCCTGGGCACCACTGAAAAAAGACTGGCCCCATCCTCCTGACACCTACACTTTCAGTATTTATAGGCGTTGATCAGATCCCCCCTCAGCCTTCTCTTCTCCAGACTAAAAAGACCCAAGTCCCTCAGCCTTTCCTCATCAGAGAGATGCTCCAGGCCCCTCATCATCTTTGTAGCCCTCTGCTGTCCCCTCTCCAGCAGTTCCCTGTCCTTCTGGAACTGGGGCGCCCAAAACTGGACACAGATGGGGCCTCCCTAGGGCAGAGCAGAGGGGGAGAACGACCTCCTGCACGATGGATAGTTGACCAGGGAACTGTCAACTGTCAAAGCCTGTTGTGACTGATGATGTTTTAACTAGTTTAAGAGGAGATGAGACAAAGCCTAAGGAGAGAATCTGAGGGTTACTGAGTCCGTGGAATACCCATCTCCCATGAGAAGTGTCCCAGCTAATAATGGTTAAAAGCTGGGCAAGTATGAAGAGTTTGCGTGCCTTGTTCTTACTCTGTGCCCTAAGCATCAGCTTTTGGCCACTGTGGTCTGACTCAGCATGGTTATTCTTAGGAGTTTGAGGATAGGATAGGTCAATAGGTAACATCATGGAATTCTTCCTGGCTTTATTTTCATGGAGAAGTTCATAATCTTGATCTGTATGGTCCAGCAGTTTGGAATGTCCCAGAGCCTGGTACCTCCAGATTGTGGGCAGCAGCTCGGGCGTTGTCTTCCTGGGACAGTGCTGCTGACTTCATACCATTCCCTCAGTATTAAAAGTCATGAAACTTAATTTTCTGTGAATTTGCAGCTCGTGGTTGACTCTTGTTTTAGTTTAACGATACTAAAGCTGGAGAGCGTGGTAGGTGCCACCGAATCCATATGAGAGAAAAACTTTGAAGAATGAATATTCAATGAGATATGAGCTCAAGCTGAAAATATTCCCACATCTCAGGCATTCCCGAGGTCTCTCCCGTGTAGGTTGCCTGGCATTTACTGAGAGTAGAACTCGCTCTGTTCTTTCCTTCAGCGAGAACATGTGAAGTGTTTTGTCTTGTCTGTCCGTCTGTGGGATTTTGGTGTGGGTTTTTTTTTTTTTTTCCTCAAAGCTCCTGGAAATTTAAATTTTTCAGTATCCTCTTTTAGCATTCATACTCATTCAACAGTTTCAGCTGAATTTATTTTGGGAGAATTAAAATACACGGTAATGATTTTTATTTTGTTTTTTTTTTATCTAATTAAAAGTAAAATCGGTATCCTGTTTGTTTGGTTCCATCCCTGAAGTATTGTAGTGCTTCGTATTCTGTAAAGCATTGGTCATCATAACTCATACTAAATCATCGTAAGTAGCAAAAAGAGGCTAAAGATGGACTGAGGAGCACACTCATGTGCTTTGTTCCGTTGGGTATTAATGCTGGTGGGGGTTTTGGTCCTGGAAGCCCTGGGGGATGCTGTAGTTTTACGATGGTTTCTGAAGTCTCAAAGCATTAAATGAAGGAACGTTAGGCGTGTTTGCCTCCTGCGTTGGTCCCGCCGTGGCTTTCTGCCTGTCCTGTTGGAAAGGCTCAAGATCCAGAAGGGATGGACGGTTTGTGACCCCTTTCTGCTGAAGGATGTGACTTCTGAGACCAGCTGATGTGATTTAAAGCTTTCTTTTGGTTTTCCCCTTGGGAGCTAGGAACTTTTCTCACAAAATCAAATCCAGTCTTAGGACCAGGATGGACATCTCTGCCTGCGTTGCTGTTTAGTGTCATTAAAAGGAATTTTAACAGGAAAAATAAATTCCACTCCAGGTTGGATTGTGCGACTTCATGTTCCACTTGTTGGCCTTAAATCTTCACTGCTTGAGTGTTTTGCTATTGTCTTCTCATGGTGGGCTCTTGTGGAGTTGCCCTTCCTCAGGTCAGCGAAGAAAGAATAAATCTACTCTTCGCTCATGAAGTGCATTTCCTGTCAAGTATTGCTGTAATTGTGCAATTATATTTTCTCTCAATTTATTAAAAAAATACCATGTAATGATGACTTCAGCATTGGCTCTTGTTGTCTGTTGCTCAAAAGCCAGTTTAAATGAGGCCACTTCTGCTGAAAGACAGCTGAGGTGGAGGGGCTGGAGCATCCCTTTCCCAAAGAGGTACCAGGGGATTCAGATTTCCAAGGGAAAATGGGATACTCTGCTCACTCAGGGAATCCACGTGTTGCAGAATTACTGCGCTAATGCAAATTTCCTATTTAAACACACGTGAAAAGTTGAATTTTCAATAGCGTGAAGAGTACGGAGGGTTGGGTTAGGAAAACGGGTGGAAGATTTGACAAAGGCTCCGGAGTGAGGGACAAGTTTCAAGTGCAAGGTTAGTATATATAGTATGTCCTGCTCTTCTGCCTGAGGCCTTGGATTCTCCACTAAGGTAATAGAGGGTGGAAAGGTTGGGGTTTATTCCTGAGCTGATAACTCAGTCCACTCAACTGGATTCAGTTAATTATATCCCTTCAAAGAGAACCAGTTACGGAAGGTCCGTGTGACTAAAATTCCTTTAGTATTTGAGTGATGAGAGAAAATATCTTTATAATACTTTTTTTTTTTTTAATATCTCAGTCTGTTTTAATATGTGCACTTCGCTCTCTCTTCGCAAATTGTTTAATTTTATTCATTTGTTTGTAAAAGCACGTTTTCACTTTGGAAAAATCCAGGTGAGAATTCACCGATGGCTGTAACTCCCCCAAGAAGGGCTCCTCCTGGGGAGAAAGGTCTGATCCAAGCTCTTGGAAAGGAGGGGAAACCTGTTGCTGTAGAAGACTGTAGATACTCTGAAATTTCATGTAGGTGTTTGAGTAGCTTTCTGGCCTAGAGCTGGCCAGAAATAGCGAAGCAGGAGCCACTGCTCCCCGGGAGAGGTTAACGGTCGCCTTGTTGCGCCTTCTGGTTTGGCACGAGAGCGATCCACCAGAGAGCAGTATAGTTGGGGTTTGGTTTTTATTAAATTTTATTCAAATCTGTTACTAGGGGTTTTATTCAGCGTTTATAAGAATTCATGGGATCCTTTTAGCTGGTTTTGTTGCTCGCAAAATTTAAAAACGTCGGGCGTTATTCACTGACTGTCACAAAGCTGGGCTCTATTTTTAGTCCCAGCTAAATGAAAAGTAAAACAAAGTCTGCTGTGTCTTCTTGCCTTTTGGGGTTGATATTTCATCATTTTTTGCATTCCTTTTAGAGTTTCCCTCTGCTCCCTTGCCATTTATTTTCACTAATTTCATTAAAATCTCTGCAGTGGCTCTTCATGGGGGTTTATTGTTGCACTTTTGGTGAATTCATAGAAATCTTGGGTGTTGCCTAAGTTTCAATGGCAGAAGCTGCTGAAGGGGACAAGGAGGGTCGGCAGGGGTTCAGTTGAGAGTGTTTCTACAGGCTGCAGCAGCACAACAAATCATGGTGCGATGGTGGTCTTCTCATTTTTTTTTTAATATATTTTTTTTAATGTTTTAAAACCAGATTTGGCAGCTGTGAAAATTTTTACAGGCTGTTGTTTGGACGGTGCGTTTTCTTGTGACTTACTGAACTTTTTTAGGCAATTTTTTTAAATAGTACTAAAAATTCATGCTACGTTACGCTGGAAACCCTGCCTTGAGTCCATCGTAATCTTTTCCCTTTCTTTTTTCCCTTAGGGAATTTGCTACAAGACCCTATCGCTCCCACCAACTCCACGTGTCAGCATTATGTCTGCAAAAGCTGTAAAGGCAAGAAGATGATGATGAAACCCTCATGTAGCTGGTGCAAGGACTACGAACAGTTTGAGGAGAACAAGCAGCTGAGCATCTTAGTGAACTGCTATAAGAAACTCTGCGAGTACATAACGCAGACTCCGCTGGCACGAGACATTATCCAAGCGGTCGATTGTTCTGCAGATCTTTTGGCTTTGCTCAAAGATGGCTCGCCGCTCCACGAAGAGACAGAAAAACCTTCCGATGCAGCCTTGGCTTTGTGTTTGACACATTCCCCGGTACCTTCAACCTCAGAACTCACAACCGACCCTCCAGCTAGTTTCACGTCGATACCTGAAAGCACACACAACATTGATATCAGAGGTTCCATCATCAACGGGTTGCCCAATTGTAATGGGCTTTCGGTAGATAAACTGGGAGTGAATATTCCTTCTCCTGAGCACGCAAACACCATCGATGTCTGTAGCACTGGAGAGTACATCAAAACGGAAGACATCTCCAGCAGCCTGCAGCCTGTGTGCGACACGGTTTCCACCAGTGACTTGTGTACGACGGGCATCGACATCTGCAGCTTCAGTGAAGACATCAAACCGGGCGGCTCGCTCCTCCTCAGCGTGGAGGAGGTGCTCCGGAGCTTAGAGACCGTTTCAAATACCGAAGTCTGCGATTCGAATTTGCAGCCCAGCTTGGAGGCAAACATGACTAATGGCCCTTTCCTGCAGCTTTCTCCCCCACCTCTTAGCCATAACATTTTCATGTCCACAGATGCTTCTCCCCACGGAATCTCCTGTACGGCGGCGACGCCCAAGGTAGTTAAGTTAAACAGAAAGCGATCCCGATCCGAAAGCGACAGCGAAAAGGTTCAACCTCTACCCATTTCCAGCATCATCTGCGGCCCGACACTGGGGGCATCGGCTCCGGTAACGGTGAAACAGGAAAATAAAATGTCTTTGCAGCCTATCGCAACCGTACCGAATGGAGGCACTACTCCCAAAATCAGTAAAACTGTGCTCCTGTCTAACAAAAGCATGAAAAAGAATTTAGAACACGCCCCTAAGAAATCTCACCCGAAAGCCAAACCAGGGGTGCTGAAAACAAAAGACAAAGCAAAAGAGAAAGTTCCGAGCAGTAACGTTATGCCGGGGAGCCCGACAAAAACTGTGTATAAAAAGCCACAAGAAAAGAAAGGGTGTAAATGTGGTCGTGCCACCCAAAATCCAAGTGTTCTTACATGCCGTGGCCAACGCTGCCCTTGCTATTCTAACCGCAAAGCCTGCCTTGACTGCATATGCCGCGGCTGCCAAAACTCCTACATGGCTAACGGGGAGAAGAAGCTGGAGGCATTTGCGGTGCCGGAAAAGGCCTTGGAGCAGACTCGGCTTACTTTGGGCATTAATGTGACGAGCATTGCGGTGCGCAATGCCAGCACGAGCACCAGTGTAATCAATGTGACAGGGTCACCAGTAACGACGTTTTTAGCTGCCAGTACACACGACGAGAAAAGTTTGGATGAAGCTATAGACATGAGATACGACTGTTGAATCTTTTCTTTTCTTTTTTTTTTTTGGTTTTTTTTTTTTTTGTTGTTGTTTTTTTTCCCTGCCCTCCGTAGGGGAACTGCTACAGTTTTACGGCAGCTATGGTTCTGTTTAACTTGCTGGAGCTCCTGCGTTTAGATCACTTGTATCAAGTGTTTTTCATTGCTATGTTATGTGTATTAGTGTCTGGGAAATAGTTGCAGATAATGGAGGAGTTACCCTAAAACTGTTTTTTTGGGGTTTTTTTGTTGGTTTTGTTTTTTTTTTGTTTTTTTTTTTTAGTTGTTACAGCACCTCATAGTTTGAAATCAATTGCTGATGTAAATGATTTTATCACAAGATCTTTGGCAAGGAAATAGATTAACCTCATTGTACTCGGTCATGCTTTGTGCTCAATCAAAGCTTCTGCTTAAATGTAGAAAAGCGGTATCCAGTTGGTCCATCCAAACCGTGCTCGATGATGGTGCAGAAGAATAATTATCCATTAGTTCCAGTCACCTTTGCCAGAAAATAGCCTAATATTCCTGTAGGAAACGCAGCCTTGAGCTGGAGAACAGTGTCTGGAAGGGGTAGGTAACTTCTGATCGAGAGAATGGGTTATGCTCCATGGAACAGTTTAAAAAGAAATAAAATGGGATTAGTAAATATATTGAGACAGCCAACAGCCCAGAAAGCAGCTGAGTCTCCAGGCAGGGCTCGGGAAGATCAGTGGGCTAGACAGGAACATGGAACTGCTCACTCGGACACGCCATCCCCGGTAACATAACTCATTTTTTGGTTTTTTTGGCAATCCCCCCCGCTCCCCTTTCTGATTGGTTGTGCCCTCGGTGCCTGCTCTCTTTGACCCGTTACTGACTTTGGGATGAGAAAATTCCTCATAGGCAAAGGCGGCTCACGTTTTCTCAGCGCCATCTTCATCTTTTTTCAACCCCCTCTTTTTTTTTTCCTGGAGTTCCTGCTGATTTTACTGCTGTTGATTCTAGAAGCGAGGGGGGTTGTGGGTTCCAGAGACAAGACTCCTTGGCTGATTTATTCCCTCCCCGCCCTTCCTGCCGATCAGTGCCCGGGATACCCGGAGAATTCCACAGCAATTATCACCTTGTTTTATTAAGTTTGTACCCCGATAGACCCGGGACCCAGCCCCTGGAGGGTAGTTCTTCCCCGAAGGGCATTTTTCAGCTGGGGCAGGGGATCGACTGCTACCCAAGCTCAAATATTCCAGATACTTCTTAGGCAGAATAAGTGACACAACTCGCTCCACCCGGAACCTGTTTCGTTTTTCACTAGTGATGTTGGAAGTAGTTTTCGAGGGTCGGTGATTTTCAACCTGGGCTGGAGGGCTCCAAAATGGAAAAATGACATGAAATTGTCGAAGAGCTTCTCTCAGAGAGTGGTAAATTGAAAGCTTTATGCAAAAAATGGTTTATTTCCGCGCAATCCCTAAATAAGAGTACAAGTGGAGGAACTTAGACTTGCATTTAGGGCTCCATTGGCAGCCTAAAAAATTCAGATTACTTTGTGAGAGCGGAAACTTCTCCTCTTTGAACGACACAGCACAAATTAAACATGGGCTGACTAGAACCCAAACCATTACCTTCTCATTTAAAAGGCAGTTCCTGTTTCAACAGCGTGTTAAATAGTAGGTGAATTTTTTTTTATTTTTTTATTTTTTTTCCCCTCGGAGTTACTTTACCGCTTCCATCTTTCCTTTTATTCACCTGATGAAGCCCGCGGCGCTTTGGGCCCTACCCTTAGGCGTGGGGCGTATTTTGATTTGGCACAAAGCACGTACAATGATGGTTCCTCACCTAAGAAATAAGCAAAAATCCTTCGGACACAAATGACACCTCCTTTTGTTTTTGTAGTGTAACCATTGGTGTCATTGCCTGTGAATGTGGTCGGATCTTTTTCCTTTTTTTTTTTTTTTTTTTTTTTTTTTTTGTTGGTTTTGGTTTGTTTCTCCCCCCGTCTGTTTTGTGGGGTGGGTAGGGTGGGGGGTTAAAGCCATAGGAAAAAAAAAAAAAATGTGATGTACGTGTCCAGTCTGTACTTTTTTTTTTTTGTTTTTGTTTTGCAAGAAGAGTTGAAAAATATTTTTGATAATGAGTAAATGGTGGAAAATGCTTCTTAGTATTCTTGTCTTTATTTGCCAACCCAAGTACCTGAGATCTGTGTTTTTTAGCCCTCCTGAGATTTAACGATGTCCTATTAAAATGTATTTAGTTAAACTTGTATGTGATTTTTGTGTTGAGCCGAAAGGATTCTACCATTTTCTAATTTGGTGGTTTGATGGTGACCTACTAATGTAAATCTGTTTTTATTAGTCCGTTACGTGTAAGAGAAGTAGCCGAACGGGAGTGTTGACTGAAGGGGGAGCGAACTGCACAGCACGGGTTGTTTGGGAATGCTTTTTTGCAGAGCTGTTAAGTTTTGCCGGGATTGTTTGATGGTTACATTTGTTAGGACTTTCATTAAATTAAATACATAGTACCTTTGCTCCAGAAACCTGGGAGTACTTGGAATCTTTACTATCTCGCTGCTGCATCAAATATGGTACCAAAAGTCGGAGAATTTAGGTCAAGCGTGTTTGGGAACTGTTGACAGGGGAGCCCTGACCCTTCCTGTAAAACTGCAAATGGTAGATTCAGGTTGTTTCTAAAAACATTTCCTTTTATGCTGCCACGTTCTTGAAATGTATATTAAAATTCAAATTGATTTAATAAATGTTAGTTTTCTAATTCTATTTTGCAACTGCTAAGGGCATCAGTGTGGCATATGTTGAATTTACTGTCTAAGTACTGCTTAGTCCCTTGATGACTAATTCTCTTAATTGTTTAAATTAGGGTTGGCTTAGTTTTGGTTTCCTTAACCTCCTGGCTAGTTGTTCTGGAATGAGCTGGAGCGATGGAAAGGACGGGGATGGTGCTGAGGATAATTGCAGCAGTTCTAATTGGAAAGGCGTTAGTTTGCGCGTCGCGGCCGTTGGGAGCAGCAGCAGCAGCCCGCTTTTCTGGGACCTTCCCCGAAGCGCTGGTTCCGTCGCTCAAAGAGAGCGGAGTGAAAACTCTCGTCTGGCGCAGTTTTAGCTCCAAATTGGCCCCGGGCTGGGCTGGCGGGAGCTCCCCGGCTGCCCTCGGCCAGGCCAGGCCTTCCTCCCGCCGCGCTGTGGACGCAGGGGACCGTCCTCGGCGTTAGCAGGCGGGAAGCTTTCTCTATGGAGTTTTATATCGCCTTTCTTCCCCAGCCCCCTTGAAGACAGTGAGTGACTTCCAAACGTTATTAAAACCCTGTGGTCTGGAGAGCTGCGTCGGACAGAAAAAAAGCAGCCGTTCGTCCAAAACGTTTTGCGGTGGGAATCTTCCCGCCAGAAAACAACGCTGCAAAGACGGAAGGAACGGAGCTCCTTCTGGAAGGGGTGGGCTTTTGATGGCGGTACAAAATTAACCTGGTGCTTCTGTCCATCTGGATCTGAACGTGTGGAAGGTGCTCTTTCAAGAAAGAAGAGGTGAAAACTTTTTCATTTTGAGCGGAAAGGCTCTTTCCAGTGAAATCGCTGGTTGGGAATTAAGTCCTGGAGGGAGGAGGGACGGGGGAACACACCTGGGAAGGAGCGTTTGGGTTGCGCTGACCCCGCTGCTGCTCTCCCGGCGGTTCCTTCACGCCGGTTGATGCTCTCGCTCTCTGGGTCGTGCCTCCGAACGCGGGGGTCGCAGCGAGACTCTTCCGTTCCGCTGAACTCCCTGCAGACGGCCTCGTACCTGCCTGTGGGATTTGAAAACATCATGGCAAACTGAGCGGGTTGGTACCGATGTCTCCTCGCGCAGCTGCTCCCGCATCTGTGCTCACTGGCACCCGATTCCAAGGTGGCAGCAGCTTGAAATAACCCCTGAAAAGCCAGCTTTTCCCAGGGCGGGAGCTTCTGCCCAGCGAGGAGCTGCCGCTTCGGTGAAACTCCCCTGGGCTTCCAAGAAAAAGCTCGAGCAGATGTGGCACAGCACGAACGGTGCAAAGATCCTGGCGTCACCCGGAACAAAAGCATCTTTTTTTTTTACTGTACGCAAGAAGCACATGCCCCCGGACGTTTGTTACGTATTTAAATTTTATACAAATTAACGTTTATAAAAAAAATCACTTTGGCTAACTAACTTCCTGAGCAGCGAAATGATAAAATTCAGAGCAGCTTTGTGCGTCAGAATCATTCGAAGCACGTGGCGCGGCTGATGAAATGCACGCTGGAAGGTATAGAATGCTATTTAAAGCCGTGCTGGTAACGTCGCAAAGCGCATCTGAATTTCACTGAATTTCACTGAATTTTTTAGAGTTGGAAGGGACCGTAGAGATCATCTAGTCCAACTCCCCTGCCGAAGCAGGATTGCCCAGAGCACATCACTCAGGACTGCATCCAGGCGGGGCTTGAAGATCTCCAGAGAAGGGGACTCCACACCCTCCCTGGGCAGCCTGTTCCAGGGCTCTGGCACCCTCACCATGAAGAAGTTTCTCCTCATATTTGAGTGGAACCTCCGTCTGGTCTAAAAGATTTAATTTTTCAAATGGAAGGGGGGGTCTGGTATTTTACAGAAAGCCAGAGGTTCCCCCCCCCCCCAAAGCGTGGCGGTGCCCTGCACAGCTTTAGGCACACGGGGAACGCTGACCCCTTGCTCTGGGACCGAGTAACAGGAGAACGTAGCAATTCTGCTTCAGCATTTGCGCCGAACGGAATCAGAAAAGGCGCTACTTTTCCTTCCCTTTTTAAAATTTTTTTTCTTTTTTTTGTTTTTCTTTTTTTTCTTATTCCACTTGCAGAAGATCTGGGAGATGTGGGGGGGGGGTTTCAGGACGGGTTAAAAGGAGGGAGTTTTGGGGAGTCAGCCCAGGGGCGGTTGCCCTGTGGTGAGGATGAAGCAGTGAGGAAGGTAAAGTGGAAGGATTGCTTCTCTTCCCCCGGTATTTTTGAGCAGAAAGCCTGGGATTTTGGCTTTGGCAGGTTTGCTGACGGATAAGGGGATGGCGTGAGCTCAGCAGCAGCCGGGAAGGCGATTTTGGGAGAGCAGCTGAAGTGTGAACTATAACGTCCTACCCCCCCCCCCCCCCCCGCTGCCAGACAGGGTTTAATTGTGAAATTCCAAAATCCTTTATTTGCCAAAAAAAAAAAAAAAAAAAAAAAAAAAGAAGAAAATACAAAGTAAAAATACAAAGATAAAACCATGCCAGCACAAACCGCCTCCAAACTACTTGGACAAAGTACGAGAACCTTTATTATTAAATACTCGAGTTTCCCAAACCATCCCCCGGTGACACAGCTGAGAGAGAACAAAAGGGTGAGCGATTTTCATGTGTTTTTCTTACAGCGGCTCATGCTCTTCGTTGAGGCTCGGTTTTGATTGCAAAGACCTAAGGTGCCACGATTTAGAAACGCCCCCACACCAAAAATACATACCCTTAATGTGACACGAGAGAGAGCTCTTTTTTTTTTTTTGGGGGGGGGGGGTAGGACTCCTTTCAGGCGTGTTTTGTTTCAGAAACGAAGCGGAGCGTCTCGGTGAGAGCATCCCCAATCGGCGCCCTTCAATCCTTAGTCCAGGAGAGAAGGAAGGGTTTTGTTTTTTCCCCACAATGTTTTCTGTCAACCTGAGACTGTCTGGAATTTGGGTTTTATTTATTTATTTATTTTCCCCCCTCTGTTCAGGCCTGTTTTCCAGCACCGCCGCGTGGTGGCAGAGCGGCAGGAGGGGACCCGGGGCACAGCCTGGCTTTTGCTGGCCCAAACCGTAACGCAGCGAGTACTGAGATTTTGAGAAGAACGGGGGGAATAATATTAATAATAATAATAAATAAAAAAATCAAGCTAGTGGCATTCGGGCAGTGATTGCATGTTGTGTCGAGCCGTAGCTCCGGTCTTAGTGCTGCAGAGAGAGGATTTGGGAACATAAACATAAAAAGGAAGGGTTTTGTGAGGACACAGGAGTTAATTTTGCCGGAGCAAGGCAGGCTCGAGAGAACAAATAAACCCTAATGTAGTTTTTTTTTTCTATGGCGCAAAACTGAATTTTACTTGCTTTTCTGACTACTGGTAAGGACAAAAAAAAAAAAAAAAAACAGGAATCCAGCTCATCAAAGGCTTCACTCCAAGCTGGATTTATAAGGAGAGGAGCGTGATCTGTCTTTAGGCAACACCTAAAGTGGCACCGCCGGTCAGAGACAGGCGGCAGAGGGAAGCGGGCTCCTACAAGTGCTCTGCGCGGTGCTCCGTGGGTCGCTTCGTGCTGGGGGGGGGGGGGGGGGGGCAGCTGGGCAGGTTCTGGTGGCTGCATTCACAAACACCCTCCTCTTTTTTTTTTTTTTTTTAATAGGTTTTTGACTATCCCAGAAAAGCTTAAAAGCAGGACGGGAGTTCCCAAATCTACCTTGCTTTTTACACTGCAGCTTTAGAAACCTCCCACCCGGAGCTGCCGTGGAGGGGGCTGAGTCACGGCGGGGGGTGCAGGGGTTGTTTTCAGCAAGAGGATGGATTTCTGCTCCCAGAGTAAATAATCTCAATTACTGCAAGTTTTGCGCTGGCATCACGCTGACAGTGGCCTCTGGAGCTTGTCCTTCTACTCACGTGTAAGGAAAACCATTTGCTGTTAAGTTGGTTTGGGTTATTTTTTTTTCCTGTGGTGCTGCCCTACTAGAAAGCTGGAGCTGAGTTTGGAATCCCTCGTACTTTGCCACAGCAGCAGCGACCCTCTGTTTGGAAAAGAGAGGACCTTGGGTTTGGGGGCCAGAGTGCTCGGCAGAGCAGCTACGAGCTGCTGTCTCAATACCTTGAAAAGGTAATGGGTGATTTTTTTTAACCAGGCTGAGGATACTGACTTGTAAAAAAAAAAAAAAAAAAAGAAGTCACAGAGACTGGTGTGAGAGGAAAGTCTGAACTGATTTGTGTGATGGGTTGAGTTAAAGCCCCCCTGTGAAAGGCAAATGAGGAGAAAGAGGGGAGACCCTGAAGCGGTGGGTGAAGAGAGAGAGAGAGAGAGAGAGCAGGAAGAGCAGAAGCAGGCTCAAGGTTTGAGCGAGCAAGACCAGAAATGCCAAACCCAAAGCCATGCACCACGGGCTGCTGGAGCACCAGCTCTTCACAGCCCACCACGGGCTGCGTCTCCATCCCAGCACACAGCTGGTGCTCAAGAACTGGGTGTCACTTGCTCAACTGGCGAGTCCTCGAGTCCTTCATTGAACTCCCTCCTTGTCTGAAAAAGAAATCTTGCGTTCTGGGAATATACATCCTTTCTGGAAAAGGATGTTGCTCTGAAATCCCACAGGGGGAGGAGGAGGAGGAGATGCAATATGCAGGGAGGCTGTAGAATCACCATCTATGGGAGATTTTTTTCCAAAACTCAGCTGGATGAGGTCCTGAGAAACTTGCTCTGACTTTGAAGGTGAGTGAGGAGGTGGAAGAGAGACCTGCAGAGGTCCCTTCCCACCTGGATTATTACATTACTCTGTACAGCGCTCGGAAAGCTTCCTTTCCTGGAGGGGCCAGGGCTATCCCAGGTTAAAACCTTAAAGAGAATCCCGAAGTTAGTTATTCTGGAAGGACTGTACACAACTGGCAAACTGGACATTCCAGTACTGCTGCTCGTAGAGTTAAAGCTGAAGTAACATGAAAGTTTAGTTTCAGCCTAGAACGGGGTCAGGTTCTTCTTGTTCCTTGGAGGAATCTTTGTCTTTGGAGAGATGTAAAGTTTTATCAAACTAAGAGACCGCTCCGGACCTAGACGGTGAAGAAAAGAGGTGAACTGGACTGCTTTGCCCGGGTTCTTTCAGGTGAGAAGTGGACGGAGCTGGTTACAGTTACTGGTTCATCCCACGTTCATTTCTGCAATCCATTTCCTAGATTCTTCTGCATTTGGGCCTTTGTGGAACCCTCCCCAGTAAAGCTTTTCCCCTCGGGGTTATTACAGTGACGATGGAGATGCGATTCAAACACCCTGGTGTTGAGCAGAGCCGGTCCCGTGTGCCTGCTGCACCCAGAGAGGCTTATCCTGGTTTGGTCTGAGTGCCCCCTGCTTCCGTCACCTTTTATGGTGGAGTGGGAGGTGCCTCGAGTGTCTTCGCTAAGAACCTGGCCATCCAGACATTTCCCAAATATCAAATCTGGGATCCTGGGGTGTGTATATGTATCCGGATAAAACAGCAGCTTTATTCAAGAAAAAGAGAATTCTCCAAGCCCAGTATCACTGAAAACTTCATCTCTTTCAGATTTTGATCCTGAGGAGGGAGTCACTAACCTCAGGACGGCAGCAGCACGTCCCACCTGGGCATCGGGAGGCAGGCGTTACGCTTCACAGGCTCCTGGAAAAGGTGAAGTTGCATTGTAGTGACCAGCTAATTGCTTATTTGGTTATTAACGCTTAGCGGTTATCATCTAGGGACCAAAGTTCTGTTGTGCCAGCATCTCCACGCGCAAAACGCAGAGCAGGAGGTGCCTGCCTGGAGATCCGATCCTGGCACTGGCAGCCACCCCTGGGCTATTCCGGCAGGGATTTTCGCAGGGCTGTCCCGAGGAGGCAGGGTTTGATGCTCTCACAGCAAGGTAAGAGGAAACGCAGTCTATACGTACCAACCAAGCGTTACAGACTTCAAAGCCAGGCTGGACGGGGCTTTGAGCAACCTGGTCTAGCGGGAGGCGTCCCTGGGATGATTTTAAAGGTCCCTTCCAACCCAAACCATTCTATGATATTCGGGCACAATTACGATGGTTGAAATAAAATACGACACCTGAAACCTGTCCCACAAGCTGGAGGAGGCAAGCACCACATCTGTTTGTGAGTCTTTGATGGCTAAAATTGAGGACCGGTAAGAATATGTGCTCATCATCTCCGTGTTGAATCACAGCCGGCTACTCGGGGAGGAGGAACAGCTCCAGCAGCAGAGCACGGGCTGTTACTAGAGACACCAGGTGTCATTCTATGGGGAAAGTCAGTTTAATTTTGCACTTAAAGCAAGAACTCATTCGTTTGTGTTTCCTCTCTGAGATTGGAGCCTACTTCATGGGTGGGAAAATGAATTTTTTTGGCAACATTACTAATTCCTTTACCAGTTAAAGGATCCCTCCGGTAACAGAAATTTAGCAGACTAGGTTAGGGTTGGGGTTTTTTCTTCATTATCTCAGCTTAGTCTCTCGGAGGAGGCTAGAGGTTAGCAACACGGGGAACGGACAGAACTGGTGCACACAAGACACAGCAGTTCCAGCACACCAGCTGAACAGTATATATGTCTTTTTTTTTTTGCAAATATGCTAGAAAATACTTTTACAGAGACAAAACACTAGCCTGAGGAAGATCTTACGCACAGGAGAATATGTAGAAATGTTAACTGTATCTCAAATTCTTAGAGAAACATTACATCGTGTAGTGCTTTAACTGTCCACAGATTCAGACAAGTAAGATCTGTCCAGTATCAACTGTAAGAGCTTGCGGTTTAAAGCGCAAAAGGGGACTTGGTCTCCAGGGCACTAAGGAAAAAAAAAAAGAGAACTTCCTCGTGACTTGCGTTTCAAAAGATTTCTAGACATACATTTAAATTACGTTAATTTGGCAGTTCTTTTGTCATTCCCGGTATAGAGTCAAGGGGACGGAATGGCCCAGGACTGAACCAACTGAGAAACGAACGGCCACTGTAGGTGTTGCATGCAGTTGCTACAGTTAATCATTAGATGCTGGCATTTATTGCACATCTGGGGACATAACAGAATTTATATATAAACGAAACAAGGTGCAATCACCACTTTTAATGAGCGTGCACGATAACACATTGTAAAAAGCCTTTTTATAGAAATTACCTTATTGCAATTACACAGAAGAGAAAGAAAGGGTTCTCAAGTTACAGTGTACAAAATAAAGCCCATTGCTCCAATGACGGATTTCAGAAAAATCCCTAAGTGTCTTGGGACTGAATGCTATCCAGTTTGAAAGGTATCGATTAAATGTCTTCCATTTCTCTATGCCGAGAGATCGGAGAGAACTAGTTTATCTGCCTTGTCTCCAGTTTCAGAGGGAGATAAGACTTCATCTGTGTCATAGTCTTCTTCAAACGATCTGCAAAGATAAAAGGTATGTCTTTAAAAGCCGCATTTTGGCGAGAGCTTTTTCAGGCAAGTTATTTCAGTGGCTACAAAAGCAGCTAAAACACAGTCGCATGCAAGATGTTAACCTCGAGGAGGATATTTATAAGGCACTGAAAACAGTAACTGCCAGTAACCGGTGTTGCGACAGCCGATGTGACTTTGTGCTCCCATCCGTCCTCATCTGTAAGTTCTGAAACAACTTCTCATTGGTGTTCACCATTATAAAATCTGAATCCAGTTCCAGTAACAATTGTCAGTAGCTCACAGTAACCTTAACACTTCAGTATTAGAAATAAAGTTGTCCGGCCCTAGAGGAGATTTGGCTTGTTCAGACTTGCTCAGGAACACCTGGTTTCCAAAGCGTCTTCTGGATTAGGGCATGTTTTGACACCCACAGGAGAACAATTGTGGCCATGCTGTCATGTTCCTCTCTCACTTGGTTTGAAGTTTAATACCCAGGTCTTAGCATTTATGGCCTGGGGCGGTTTGGCTGCGATTTCTCAGCTCCAGCCAGTTGCACTGTTTGGGCTGGTTGGGTTCTGTGCTCTGCAGCAGAGGATATTGCTTTGGGGCTCTCATCCCATTCCCGTTCCTCAGAAACGATCTTTTTAAGATGTTTTCCCTCCAGTCTCAGCACACTACAGGGCTAAGGGGGTCCCCAAGAAATTAAAATTCTTCCTTTTGTTCTGAAAGCAACGCTGCTTACGAAGGAAACACTGCAGCAGGTGTTCCAACGGCAAGCACAGGAGTAGCTCTGGGTTGTTCATGGAGAAACCCTGCCGCAAAAAGCTTCACTCTTTTGATACCCCACCACGGATGGTGCCAAGAAAGAATTGTCTACCACTTCTTGTGCTGGTTTTCTCTTTACTAACCCGTATGCAGGCACAGCCAGTCCTTGGGAGGCTGTCAGTATGGGTGTCCTCCTGGGGGGGGGGGGGGGATTCTATGCTACGGGAAGAAGAGACAAACAGCAGAGAGATCTTCCTGGCCATTGTCATCTTCTCTTCCAGAAAGGAAAGCACCTGCTGAGTAATTCTGCCACCTTCTGGATCCTTGCATAAGTGGGAGAAGGGAAACAATGGTCTGGATCCTACACCCGTAACTGTTCTGATGATATGCATGGAAGGATGCCCAAAAGTACACAATATGCACACTTTTGGCTCAAGCAGTGCCTGTGGGGAGTCCGCAAGGCTCTGCCCCGCCCCCGGCCTTCCCCACCCGGGAACGGACTGGCCACGTTTGGACGTGCCTCTGTTTCTCCAGTGTCTCCTTGGTTTAAGATGATGCAGCGGAGGAAAACTTTTTAGTTCTATCTGAATGCTCTTCTTAGGAATGGGCCTTTCGTGTCCCCTTTTCCTTCAGTTTTACTAATTTCTGGTAGCTTTCTTCCTTTTTTTCCCTATACGTGGAACGAGACCTCTTTCCTGGATTCTTTATCTTGCACATACACCAGCACTTGGAGCTCCATTAGAATTTTTTTTTTTCCAGTGCCTTTTGCTTCTGGCCTACACCTTCTCATCTCTTCTACAAAAGGGGCTTCCCACTGCCGTTTCCCATGTGAGTTACTTCTCCGCTTTTTTGCTCCTTAAGGCTCAACAGTGCCTTAAGCTCCCATCTAGGAAAAAACACTTCCCACCTTTATGGCTAGGAAGCACCCAAGGGACAGCTTTTCCGCGAGATTAGCACTGATCACCTTCTCTCCTTCCAGACCAGCTTCAAAACTTCACAGTCTCCTAAATACATATATGGGCTCGTGTAGATTAAACACCCATTCCTCAAGACTCGATGAGGGCAACTCAGTCTTCTTCAGAGAAGGCAGTATTACTCCAGGGAATTCTTTGTTCTTCCTTCTGGCAAACACACGTTTTGTCACTGGCTCGTTCAGCGACGTACTTCTTCCCCCTTTCCCTTCCTTATGCTGCTGCGTTCATGGAAGTGGGCAACTGAGCCATCAGCCGACTTGAGGGAGACAAGAAAAAATGGTCTAAGCTGCCTAAACCAACATCTGATCCTGTGTCTGTCCCACCTCTGGGCAGGATTGTTCTGCATTGTGCTCCCTCGCTCCTTGTTGCTCAGGTGAAGGGGATTCTTTCCCATCAGCAGCTGACAAAAGATGGCCTCTTCCTCCTTAATTTCCCTTCCTGAGGAGAAAGATCTCTTTCTATGAAGGCAACTGTGGCTTCCACGTACACCAGGTGGCTGGAACTGGTTTCTGGAGCAGTGAACAAAGCGGTGCCCACCCCTGCCAGGCAGGTCATAGCCTGGACTGTGAGGAAGGGTTTCTGCAAAACCAATGTTCTATCTGCATTAAGAGCTTGTGTTGGTCAGATTGAACTACTGGTTCTGCCTTCAAACGACAACGTGAGTAAACATTCACCAGGGAACAGGCTTTATTGAATCTCACGCACAGATGTGTAAAGCACAGCGTGGCTGAGAAACGTTCTGATCAGCTTAAGCTTCCAGTGAAACACCATGATTCGTTGCTGTCTCGAGCAAGACACCACCTTTCTCACATCTTCTTTTTGGTGACTGTAGCTCTCTAGAGAGTCACAGCATCCTTGAAGTCCCTCTGAGTATCCACTATGTCTTGATGAGGTTCCTCTTCCAGGAGCAGTGCTCTTTCAGGGGCCAGCCAGACACTCACTGGTTTCAGAAACGTTCCAGAGAAGCCACGGACAGGGCGAAGTCACCAATGTGGTACGCACTTACTAATTCATCTGCGATTGCTTAGCGATGGGCATTTTCAAACGTATTAATAAGACAAATACCAGATTTCACACTCTGCCAGCTAACTTAGCCAAAAATCTTCCAGTCTCTCGCAGAGCTCATAAACTGTCTTGGTTTTGTCCCCGCTCCCTGTTTCTGTCATCCTCAAAGGACAGCAGAAATAATGTATGTGCAAAAACTCAATGCCCGTTTCTGGCAAATTTGTCTGGGCATCCAGCTCTTTGTTTTTCTTTTTCCTTTCCTTTTTTCCTGCGTGGTCTGTTGCTATGCTCCACAAATGAGATCTAATCCTGCTGCCATGGCTACAGAGCTTTTCAGGGGCTCTTAAAAGCAAGCAGCAAGGTTGCTGACATGCTCTTTAGAGGAAGACACAGAGCTGTTTCAGGCAGACTTCAGAAATCTGACATCACCTGCCACTTCTCCTCTGCTTTTGGTGAGTTTGGGGATTCATGGTCCTGCAAAGCTTTTACGGGAGACTCCTATTTCTTTTCCATGCTGAGGATGCAGGTGTTGCAAAGCAGCTGCGGGGAATACAGCAATTTTATCTTCCATCCGGTGTTACCTCATCTTCCATTGTGAAGGCCACAAAAAGGCAAGGCAGCTCAAAGGGGATGAGGGAACAGCCCATAGCTGTTTGGATGCACATCACAGGCAGAGAGGGAAACAGGGCTCTCAATAGCTTTGCAAATCTCTGCGGCTAATTATCCCAAGCAGTTTCCAGTGTGGGAAGTTCTGAAAATTATGTAATCTTCTCGGTACTCTGACTTTAATGGCTCTACCAAATACTGTTCAAGAATGGATGAAAACCTGAATCACGCAAGATTAAGATGGGATAAGCGTTCTTTGCGTGTTTTTTATATCAGCCTGGAGACTTCCAAAGAAATATTCTCAAGAAGATACTAACAGAGACACAAATTTAAAAGATAATTATACTGAGTCTCTATTAGGAGCCTCTGCACACAGAGAGGTTCCGGAGCGACTGCTCTGCCTAAATTCAATGACCTTAAGGACAGCTGGAGTTTCTGCCCATAATTTTAGAGAAGGCTGCAAAAATGAGTGTAGGTATTGCAAAAACCAACAGTGTTTTAAAGAAAAAGTCTCAACAAACTTAGTAAATGAATGAAAACATTGGAAGACAGCTTATGAAGAGCAGACTAACAGGCATAAAGTTCGGCAGAAAGTAGAATTGTTTGACTAAAGAAAGTCTCTGCTAGCTATAATAAATGTAAGAGAGATACAGCTTCTAATCTGTGACAGCGTGACGTGGTCAATACGTGGCCAAGACTAGCAAAAGTCATTTGATCTCCTTTTTTTGTATGGTTGCCAGAAGAAAAACGCTTTGTGCCTTTTCCCAGCTCTGTCCATTACTGCAGCGCGTGGAGCTGATCCCAACGGCTGCCCACAAAGAAGCCCATTGTGCCAAACACACCGAGAGTGCCTTTATGGAGCAACTGTTTCAGGCTTCGCATGCTCCAGTGTTGAGTCCGAATGGTAAGTCCACTAATCCACTACCTCTGTTTACAAGTGGCATCCACAGGCTCCTGCTAAACCCCGGCTGGAGCCATGCAGTGTGTTCCCAGGGCAGAGCCGTGCCCGCGCTTACCCTTCCTGCAACTGTTCGTTCCCAGACTCCTCAGCCACGAGAATCTCATACTCCTCCGCAGCGTATCTGTCCCAGTCAGAGGGTTCCGGGCCATCATTTTCAACATCCTAAAGAGAGCAGACAGTCAAGCACACTACGTCCGTACCTCTCTACAACTGTTTGCAATAGGTCTAAACAAGTGAAAAGGCAATTCTAGGAATAGTTCAGCTAGTCAGAAATCGCCTTAATGGAAAGATTCACAATTATCTTAAACTATTTTAACATCTGCACATAAGTAACTATGAAAAAATGCATCCCTTAATCTATAAAGCTCAGCGTGTGACCTGAGCTGCCAACGAACTGAGCCTGCTTCATTTCAGAAGCGTTGAACATTAATAACCACACGTTTTCTCTGCTCTAGCTCAGCAAGCCCTGCATCTGTGCACTTTGTAACTGGTCAAAGAACTTAGCGATTTAAAATCTTTATTTAGATGTTAATTGTAACTGATCTTTTGAGGAACTCGTCACAGTTTGCTAAGTTTGGGCAAGTTTGAAAGAAGGTTACAGAACAACATCCTTGTAAACGCTTGGCCCTCTGCCGTTTAGTATAAGATGGGGAAAATAAGTTATGCCCCATGGCCCCACTTGACTGCTCTTCTGATGATCCAGTTTAAACAAACAAACAAACGAAAAATAGGGTGGTTCTGGCTTGGGATACATTTAAGCCTTGAATCACAGAACCACAAGGTTCCCCTTACGGGTTATGTGGGAACGCAGCTGGGAGGGAACCAGAGTTGGTTTTGGCATCCCCTCCACTTCACTGTATTTGACCAGATAAGAGGCTTCTGGGAGAGAGTCTTCAAGCTGCAGTTACATCTGGTTTCACTGGATATGCAAGGGGAGCCAAAGGTGAGGGACTTTACACCACCAGCTGACAAAACTCAAGCCTCTGAACATCCCACAGTTAGTGTGGAGCAACAACTGTAAAATACAAAAGCCACAGTCTCCTCCTGTATTTTCTCTGCTGGGAAAGAGAGGATGATGAGTGACAGTGCAGCCAGGCTGACAACCAGGCACAATCTGCAACATCCAAACCTTCCATCTAGTCTTCCAAGCGTGGCCAGATCACGTAGCTGGCATCTCATCTGCCTCAGCCCCTGTGTTGTGAAGAAGATCTGTCTCTTTGGCTCTGTTTAGGCTATGGGAAAATTGCTGGTGCTGTTTTAAGGATCAGACTCCAACCTGGATGTGTAATAAATCTTCACGTGTAGCCTACTTATTTATGACTGCAGCTGCGCAGGGGATGGGAAGAGAAAAATGGGATGGCAAGTTCTGAATCTCACAGCTGCTTTCTAAACTGAGGGAACCAGGTTCCTCTGTGGTGCAGCCGAGCTCCCCTCTTTCAGCCCGCTGAATCAGTGCTCCTGTCATTCTCTCTAGAATCACACACTGCACTGCCAGTGCTGGTGTAGTGGGATCAGTAATGGCAACCGAGTCATAGAACAGCAGTACAACTTGCGTTGGAAGAGACCCAGGAGGTCTCTAGTCCCAGCCTCTGCTCAAATTGGAGTTTGCTATGATTTGTCCAGTCACATCTTGAAACCCTCCAAGAACACAAGCTGCATAACCCCTCTAGGCAACCTGTTCTGGTGTTTGACTGGCCTACTTGTGAAAAAAAGCTTTCTTATATTCAGTTGGATTTTCCCTACATCCAGTCGCATTCCAAAGATGGGTTTGAAAAGGCCTGTATTTAGAAATAAAGGTGATTTCTACCTTTTGCACTGCAAAGGGATCCCTCTGTTCATTGTCCAGATATTTCTCTAAATTGAAGAAGGTGTTGTAGAACACATGAGCCATTCTGCACCTCTTCAGGTCTCGCAGGGTTACTCTTCCTACAGAAAAAACACCCACATTATTGTGCTACTGAGTTCTTACTTAGTGAGAGACTGGACCTGTTCCTTGTCAGTCTTACCAAAGTTTTAATTAAAAACATCAGTATGCTACAACATTGCAAAATTTCTTCCCAAGTCAGTCAAGGATTTTAACATTATTCAATAAATAGGTACGTTTATTAAGCTTAAATCTTTCATACATATGGAGGTCTTTCACATTTATGTGAAAGAATGTGAATGGGGATGGTCTGGTTTCATAATCTAGGCTGTCAGCACATCTCACAGCTGGAATATACAAGACTTGTTCCAGTTCCAAAAAGTTAATTCACAAGGTCTCTTGTTTTAGTATTTCAGACCTCCTGATGCGTAACATTATGGCATAATCGCCACTGTTCAGACTTTGCCCTTGTACAGTAATTTCAACCCTGTGATTCTAACACGAGGCTCTAGCTATAGATGGGTTTCACAGTGACAGTACCTTCTTAATCCACCATAGATGAAAGAGGATGGAAACTGCCGTTAAACAGGACTTACCTTCCCTCTCTGGCTTAACGAGATCCAGCATCTGACACAGCAAGTCATGAAACGGCAGTGGTTCTATGCCCATCACTTCCATCCGCTCACATTGCTCCTCATAAAAGTACTCCAGTTCATACATGGAGAGCACTCCATCCCCGTCCAGGTCCATGCACCGAAACCAGTACTCAATGCTAGGAATAAGAGCCAGGACTAGTGAAAGCACTGCACTGCACTAGGAAATCCATACAGCAGAGACCGCAGCAATGCACATTCCCCATCCCCTAATGCTCTTCTGCCCGAAGGTTGGCCTAAAACCAGGGATGAAAATACCTTTTGGGAGGGATGAGGGCCAACGCTCAAGAGTGTCTCCTGTTAGTCTCCTAGGTGGCTTGTGAGCACAGCCATACTCGTGACCTGTTTCACCTGGTAGCTGTAGAAAGTGTCCACTGTGCTGCAGCTCAACTGGCTCACGTAGGTTAGGGTGTCCCTGTCTGATTCAGCAGCCAAAGTTGGCCAGATAGAACCAACTCTGAGCCCAGGACACTGGCCATCCCTGAGCGACCCTGGTGAGTGATGAGGCAGGTACGGTACGCACTTATTTCCTCTACTCCTTTAGACAGAAGGCAATGCTTTCCAGGCAGCTGGACTCTACATCCTCCCTTCCCCTCTGGATAGTCCAACCCTGCATTTATGAACTCTTCTTCTCATTTTTACTCATCAGATTTGTTGTCCTAATAATCACACGCAGATCTAGTTCAGCTCTGCATACTGGATGTACTCTCCCACGGGATGTACAAACCAGGCACACGGGCAGGTTTTAAAAAGCAATGCAGTGAAGTTTCTCTACAAACCCTTCTTACGCACCTACTACATGCATGAAGGGAACACACCTATCAGCTGCAAACACCTCACGGGTTTGTCCTCAGAGCCAGTGCTTCATGACATGGGGTAACCAAAGGGATTGATGACTACCAAGACATTTAACATTATAAGAAAACTCCTACACAATTTCTTCTCAAAAAAGGCAAATTATTTGACCAGACATAGACAGTAAGTTGCTTTCCTCCTAATAATCACTGGAACGCAAATTGCCACCTCTTATAGAAAGTGGTAGGTCACAGAAGCTTCTATAATCTTATCTGCTCATCTTAATACTTTTACTAAGACACAGAAATCACTCAGACCTTGTAGCACTCCTTTTGTCTTCCTCCGAAATCAGGAGCCACACAAAATCAGCGTAACTCATGCGGCCTTCCTTTTGAACTTCATTGCCTCTGGAAGACACACAAGAAAAAAACAAAAATAAAAATAATCACCAGGTTCCTAAATACTCAGAACATTATCAAAGGTATTTTGCAAAAGCCCCAGATCATTGCTGAAAGAAAATGGGGGACCGTCACCCATTTACACCGTACTCCCCGCACTCTGCAGCACCAGTCCTTGTGCGCTTCCCCCCAGGGACAGTGTTTGCTGCTTTGCTGTTGCTGCAGGGCTGAGGCTCATCTACCACATCCTCTCCCACAAATGCTGGGCTGTTTTACTTTTTGGATGCTTTAAAGCAGTGCTCTCCAGCTATCCCTGTGCCACTATGGGGCACAAACACATAGTGCTTGCATGTTTCCTCCGGCTATGCCCAGCTTCTTCTACAGTGAGGTCTACAGGTGGTCATCTATGAGACTTTTTAATTTGTTTTCTTAAGATCCTCAGAAGTCTCACTCCATTTTCAGGCAGCTCCAACTGAAGCGCCATGTTGGAAACCATTCTGATCGGTGGGGATTTTTGAGAGTATCTTGCATTTCTAATCAGCCTGACAGAAATTCCCTTCAATTCTATCCCCAAGCAGTATGCTATTCCTCACCTCACCACAGCGCCGCTGAATATTCGCTCAATAATCCTGTTTGATAAAGCTGGAAACAAAGAAAACACAGAGAAAATGAAACTACAGGTGACAGGAATAACTACAGTCAATTGTTTATGCTGAATCCACACAAAGCCATTTCCCATTGCTGAAATAATGCCCTATCTACATTGTCTAGCCACTTTACTGGTCTCTGTTTAGCAGCATTTTGTAAAAAAAAAGGATGATTCCCCCAGTGCGTCTGCCTTTGTATCCTCCCAAACACCATTATTTCCCCACAAATACGGCAACTGCGTGTTATCCGGATTCTCGGACACGGGCAGTGTTACGCTTTGCTGCAGTAGGATTTGTCACATAAGCAAACCTTGGTGATAGAAGGAGACTATTTCAGGGTGTACTGCAAAAGAAGTTCAGCTATCAAGCAAAAATCACACATCAAATCCCTACAAAACACTTCTTAGCAGAGCACAAGCCGTGGCAATCCTGCTGCAGGGAAGGACAAGCACCGTTTTAGGGGAGTGGGAGGGCTTTGCCAGCCAGGAAATGTGTGGGATAGATTGTTATGGCAGAGACACACCAGCCAAGCAGCAGGTACCAGTCTTGAGCAGGATTTGCACACTGACCTCAGCCTCCCAGACCACTGACACGCTTCCTTCAGACCCCCACCTTTGCTCCTTCTACGTGTTCTCCATCACTTCTGCAGTCCTGGTACACTTCTGACACACCAGCCAGGCAGACCCAACCTGTACCACCCCTCAAAATCCATGGCTTCTCCCCTTCACCCTGCCCACAGCACCCTTTCTTTAGCTCTCCAGCACCCAGTGCAACATGTACTCCATCCCCACACTCCAATCTCCCAGCAGGGACTAAGTGTCCCATACCACCTCTCCCAAGTCAGGCGCTCCTCCATCCTCATCCCGCCCAGCCCTCCTGACCTCTGTGACTGTCACACTCACCCAGAATCCCCACAGCCTTCCCATAAACACCTGCACTCCAAACATGTGGGCCACCACACCACTGACACACACACATATCTACAGCATTGTCATCCCTTTCCTTCTTTCTTACTTCAGCCCACCAGGATCTTGGCTCCTACAAAATATTGTCCCCATCCCCAGAGCTCCAGCAACACCTGACAACTTGTCACACCTCCAGATCCCTGTAGCCCTGCACACTACAACACCTTACCACACACTTCACCTTTCCTGCCACCTCCAGTCGCGCATTGTGTCCAAACATCCCATTTCCCCAAATCTGATTCTCTGTCCCTGTCCTAATTTCCCAAAAAGTGCAGCGACCACATGGAAGAATCCAAGAAGGCTTTGTCTTCAGGATTAAACATGCTCCTCAATAGCTCAAGCTCTTGTCCAAGACATCACACCATGAGTCCTAACAGGTAAGCACGGGGGCATATCATGCTCTCAGAACACAGATAATCCTAAAAACAGTCAACTGAGTGCCTTCATCAGGCACAACATGTACAGAAACTTGGATTTTTTAGCCCTTTGTGGATTTGTATTCCACTAACTCATCCATGGCCCTCAAACCTTTGAAAATTCATAGCATCTGCTCAACTTGTGGGAAGGAGTTCCACGCTGAACTCCAGAGATACTCTCCAGAGGGCATCTGCAAGCTGAAGTTCACCAAGCTCCACTGAACTATGGAATTTCTCTCACGCATAACGAGATTGCACTTCAGCAATCTTTGAAGTTCACATGGGCTTGTGCTTTTTGTCCCTACTTCTAAGCTCCTGCAAAACCCTTAGTAAATTATAAGCAAGTTTCAAGACATTATTTTAGTTTGTCCTTCTGGCAGTGACCTACACATGAACAGAAGCTCCCTCTCCAGCTACTCATGCAGAAAATAGTGTGTACTGCATTTCTCTGTGTCTAAGCCCCTACAACTGGCTCTGTAAATCAGCATTTGTGTAACAGATGGATGGCTCTGTTTAAGTTTTTTTGAGGCATCAAATTAACCAAATTAAGCTAGGCTTTACTCTTCAGTGGGAACTTTCTATTTACAGCAATCCCCTTCGTCCCACCACAGCTTCAGGCAGCATACCTTGATCACTGTACCTAGCCAGATCCTTCTGGCTGATGTAAAGATCATGGTCAGTGTCCAGCTCCCAGAATTTACAGTATATAACATAGAAGTGCTCGTAGGAGAAATAATCTGTGATCTGATTTATGTCATCCTCTTCTTCCAAGAGAGCAAGAGTCTGAAAGAGTACAAATACAGTGGGAAGTTAAACCTAGACAAAGAGGCAGTTCAGCAGCTGAAGTCCTCCAGCCTCTGTTGGGTGAACACGGCTCCGAGAGCTAATCCAAAACGCAGCCTTTTTCCCCAGTAGGAGATTTTGTTGCTGCATTCCTTAACAGGCACTTAAAGAGCATCTGGCTTGGCTATCCTGGTTAGCATGTGTACACACACTGTTCCTGCCACTCCTGTGAACAATTGCTGATAATTTTCAGCTATAGTGAAGAGCGAGGCAGAGAAACAAGAACACAACTGCTGCCTCAGCTGGGATCCATTATTTGTGAAACGTTTCTGACCTGCACCAGAGACTCTTAGAGCCATTTACAACAGCAAGTCCACAGTTCTCCACAGGAACTGAGATATATCTTTACACATCACACAGCCTTGCCTGGCTCCCAAAGGGAAAAATCAAGTCTTGCTCCAGACTCATCCCTGGACTGGGGAGGGAGGGATGGATCCCAAGCAGATCAAACCAATCACACTGATTTTCCTGAGCTGTCACTGACAGGAATCAGTCTGGTTTAACTGGGGGGCTTAGACAGATTTCCAACCATGACATCTGTTAACATCTTGTTAGAAAACATTTAGTGACAATATCCTTGTTTCATTCCCACTTCACACCTACCTCTGTCCTTCCCACAGACAGGAGGGTGCTGCATGTTTACCAGAGCCACCTCCCTCCTTGCCCTTCTCCTCATGCTGAGGCCACAGGACACCAGACAGCCTTCCCAGAACCAATAAATTATGGCTACAGGAATGTGAAAAAGCTAATAGGCGCAAGCGAGGTCTGTCCTCCCCTGCCCTCGCAACCTCTCAGAAGGGAGGAGGTGACACCCAGCCTCAGAGCGATCCCAGGGAGCTCTATCTCTAAGCAGGCAGGCTTAGGGGCCCTTCTATCCACAACCATAAAAACAGATGCTGCGCTACACGTAGGCACTGACAGTTCAACATCAACTTTATCATCTCCACATCCAAGGAGCCCAACTGACTCTCAACAAAACTCTCACATCCTGCTACCCACCAGGTTGTCAGGTTTCAAGTGGGGACAACAGGATGGCACTGCCAGACCCGCACTGTTCTCACTTGCTGACATTCAAGTCTAAAAACCTCTGACCAGTCACTCACTGGCCTCTTCAGATTCTTCGTGGATCTCTCCATTTCTTTGCAGATGATAATCACTTGGGGAGGTCTTTCAATAACAGATTTTTTTTTTTTCTTTTATAGTTCCTGCCAAAATATGCCATTTACACACACAGCAAAGAGCTGCCCAAGTGAAATTATGGTCCCAGAGCTGAACTTCCCTGCTGCAGGAGATGAACGGCAGAGTAAATATGCAAGGAGAAAAAGGGGAAGTGCAAATAAAGGGAGAAAATGAGAGAATAAAGATGCAGGATAAATTGGGAGGATTTGTTTACAACATAGGTTTGGGAGGAACTGGGATCAGAGGGCGTGGACCAGCATGAGACAATCCAAGGGAGCACTGATTTTTTTCATTAGCAGATGTGATGAGAGGGGCAGAAGGTGTCTGAAAGGACAAGGAGCACGAACTCATGCTTGAGGCTTTTGAAGAAGCCAGCACACTACATCTGGAAGGGAGAACAGGATGCAGTAGTGAAGTCTCACTGCTTTAGCTGAGTCCTTAACCTTTCAGCCTAAAGACTTTGTGGCTTTTTAGGACGAGCTGGAGTTGAGTAGCCAAAGACAATTTTAACCTGGTGCTTTTTGGGCAAAACACCCAGAGAACAGAGATCCAAATCTGAAACCATCAGGATATATCCCAGGGATCGTAACAAGAATTAAGCTTCATCCATTACTCTTTCTGAAAAAGTCTACTGCAGAAGTGGAAATTGTCTCCTGAGCTGCAGGGTCTCGCAATCGCCCAGCATGGCACGGCTGACCAACTGTCAGTGGGCTGGTTGCCGGTCGGGAGCCAGGAAATTGGCCGTCCTGCCCACCCCATACTGTTGGCAATCCAGCAGCTATTCTTGGCTGCTCACTGAGCCACAGAACATAGGTGCACTGCTGCGTCTTGCTTCCCCTTCCTCTTTAGCCAGATCAGGAGCCAAGAGCCCATCTGCCTGACGTAGTGCGCGGTCGCCCCTCGAGCCACAGTCAGTGTGCTCTTGACAGCTTCGGTCCCCTGGTCTTCTCCCATCACAACTCCAGACACATCTCCCCCACCAGCTCCGGCCTTCTCCTGGCACCGAGCACTCGGCCTCCCTCGCTATACAGCTAACAGCTACAGGAACAAAGCACGATGCATTCTGTGTCTCCAACATACTTGCAAGAAGTTGCTTTTCCTCAGCTCTGTTAAAGTGATCTTCCCCGACCAGGATCGATTGACCGTGTAGAATATTCTCTGTATAACCTGCAACACAGGAACAGAGCTCTTGAAATCAACTCCTGAAAGGTACCGGTTCCGGAATTTAAATGCAGTAACTTTAATTTTGTTTATTCACTCATCCTAAGAGGACAACTTTTTGAAAACTGTTTTGTGATCTTTTTTGTAGATACCACTGTCCTTAACTCAGAGTGCAATCTGAAAGTAACATTTGTTTCTGAAACAGTATTATCCATTTTCACTCTGCGAATATTTTCACTGCTCTCTTAATTCACACCTCTGAGCACGCAGCTGCATTGTTTACGTCAGGGAATATGTTCAAAGAGCCGACGAATCACTTTGAAACTGAGTTTTTTCAGGTTTTAAGCACTGTAGCTTGGATGGATCTCAATTGAAATAGTGCTCTGCACCAGAAAAAAATAAATAAAAAAATCAGGACTTTTGAAGAGGAAACGGGACATGTAAATGAAAACCGCAATTGATGTCTGACCGATTGTGTGTGTAACGATGCCTCAGCCTCTCGGTGGCTCCACCGAAAGTAAGCAATACAGATTATCTGCCCGCATTTATCTTGGGTAGGTGCTAACCTCATTTGTCTCCTTTAGGGATCTGCCTCTGGTGAAAGTGAGCAAGGAGCGTGGGGGGAAGGCAGAGATTCCCGAGAACCCCAGAGAAGCAGCTCACAGCACCGCTCCCAAGGAGCTCAAAAAGCAAACCCTTTTCCCAGTCCGCCGCTTGTCACCTTGTCAAATACCATTCCAAAGTGGGGAAAATGCACGTGTGATCAAGCATAGGCAAGAATAAACTTAACACAATAAACAACAACAAACATCTTCAGCGAGAGAAATTAGAAATATAATTAATTTGATTATCAGCACTGAAATCTATGGAATATAATTATTGTTAACCAAACCTCACACAAACAAACCTTTGATGTCTCTGACACCATGCTGACGTATTATCCTAGAATTTCGGTAAATCTTATTAGTGCATGCTATTCCAGCAGGAAAATTAACTTTACACAACAATATGGACTTTATAGGGATTAATCCAGTTAGATTAAATGGGATAGGTTTGTTTCTTAGCTAGAACCAGCTTTGAGTGGGCAATCACCATTTAAGGGCCATGCTTTTGACTTGGTCACACAAGCGCCAGTTCTTGTGCAGAACAAATCTGGAACCAAGTATGAGATCTGCTTTGGGCTACCCAGATTAGCAAGACAGAAAATGCTGATGAGCACAAACAACTTTGAGAGCAACAAGAATGATTTGAGGACTCAAAGTGTATTCTGAAGAGAGATAACAAATATATTCAACTTAGCTGAACGTGACACCTATCGGTAGCTATCCTGGTCCTTAAAAGCCTACATGGGGACGTGTGGGCCAGCAAGGGAACTTTGGTCATCTCTCATTAAATATATGAGTAGAAGCTGAAATCAGCCTAATTCAGACAGGTAAGAGTGCATGTGTTTTACACTGCCATTGATTAACCACTGGGACAACTCCCAAAGAAACACCGCAGGCTCTTTATCCAGACTTCAAAGATGGATGTCCTTCTAAAGTAGGGCGCCGATTCCATTATTGAAGGATGGATGTCCTTCTAAGGTTGGGTGTCAATTCCATTAAAAACAAACAAACAAATCTATCCTAACAATAGGCCATAGAACATTGCTCAGTGATTGCTATGTAATGCAAGAGGTCAGACTAGGTAACCACAATGATTTTCTCTGGTCTTAAGCACAACGAAAAAAGCCATATGTTTGTTTCTTCTTCTTTAATGCCTCTGGCAGCCACTGCCATTCTGGACTATTTTTGGACTTTGTTTGGCCTTTGCTTCCAGATTGCACAACAGCTCTGAGAACCGAAGCGGGTCTCACCTCATACATAACCCATTATCACACCTGTCAACTCTGTAGCAATTCTTAAAGATACCGGGTTTTCACACCATTCCAAGGACTCAACAATCCCAAGAATGGGAAAAAGGACCCCTAACCAGCAACCATCATCTTTTCCTCTGCCTGCAGGGTAATAAAAGACAACAAAGTATCCCCTTGTTTGTGATATGGAAGAAACTGTTCCTCTATCAGACCATACTGATATAGATGTTCCATCTGCTCTCTCCTCACCTAGCTGTAAAGATAAGACATTCAGAGGTAAAATGGGATCTCATTTCATCTCTTTTACCATGTCCAGTCACTCAAAGCAGGCTTTATTGTTCAAACAATGGTCCAGTTCCAACGGATAGTACAGTGTATATATCAGTATAAAACATCAATACTTCTCTCTTTGTTTTCCAGGTTGTGAAAACTAAGCTGTCAAAAAACATCCTAGAACATAATTGCACAGCAATGATTTGCAGCATTCAAGCCCCACTTGTCAGTCACACCTTAGTGAAAGCCATAACCGGCTTTGTTTTTCCCAGCATGGAAGATTATTTATTCTGAATTCAGTACACAAGCCTTTGGAAGGGGGAGCCCCTTCCTATTTGCCCATTATCCTCATGTATTCTACCTCCAGGACCCAAACCACTGATGGGTCAGTTCTAGACCTTTCCCCAATCTTCCCGTGGAAGAACAACAGCAATACCATTGCTGGAAAAACCCACCAAGCTTTATTAAACCCTGTAGGCCATCTTCCCCTTACACATTCACATTGGTAACACTGCATAAGCTGAAGCATTTTTCAACAAGCAACGTGTTTTGCCAAGTTGTTTTCAGTTGACTCAGCTTTTCAACAACAGCACGCAGTGCTCACTGCAGTGCTCGCTCGGAGCCTTGTTTGAACATTCTGGGAGGAGAAGTCACATTTTAAAAGCTTTTACAATAAACGCCATGTGATAGTCTGCATCATCTTCACCAGCTTCAGAAGTCAGTCTCTGTTGAAAGAAACACAAGTAGTTCAGTATAGTGGCAATGCAACAGCTCACAGATACTAACACAGATTAAATTACAGCCTATTGCATCCAAAAGGCACCTCTAAAAGGTGAAGAGGGAGCAAAAAAACCCCCCGAAACGTGCATGCCCATCTTACCCATACTAGACTGTTAGCTTACTCTCCAGGTGATGAAATGTGTCCAGCAATGAACACATAAAGCAGTGTCTCCTTACGGCCCTCATCTGTAACACAAAAATAAAATGTGATTTTTGCACTGACAGCAAATACAGCGTTCTGTCACTGAAGTAGGTATAAGGCACTCTACCTTGAGGGGACCAAAAGGATCCGAGTAGTCTCAAAATCCAAGGACAAAGCTGTTTCCTTCATTACCTCCTGGTGGAAATACTGAATTTTGTAACATTAAAGAGAGAAGTTCCAAACTGTCGGTGGAAGGAGATGTGAGAAATAAGAACTCCTGGTATCAGAGAGGAGAGGCACTGCTGCAGTGGGACAAGTACTGCCACTCCAGATGGGAACAACCTGACCCAATGGACTGTCTGTCTCCTGAGGTCTTGACTCTGCTCCAACTCAGTGATCTGGCCGAAGCCAAACATGCTGAGCTCAGAAGGAATCTGTCTGTCGGCACAGACACCCAGAACCAGCATTGTCCTGCCAGTGTGAGGACATCACAGCTTTGTAAGATTCGCCACTGCACACCAAATCGCCTCAACCACAAGCACCACCTTTTCCTGGCTGCCTGGGAGAGAGCCTAGAAACCCACCTTCGTCAGAGCATTGTGAGGAAGGGTGCCTAGAGGCTCAGCATGAAGTAGGGAAGTACAGTGGAGACACAAGCAGAATCAAGAAGCTCAGAGGAACTTAATGTACTCATGAAGGGTCTATTTCTGTGACTGCTTTATGGTGGTAATACAGGCACAGGGAAGTTGTGGAAAAGGAGAGAGGAAGGAAAAGGTGTTACCCTTTTTAGTAGCAGCCTGCACTTCAGCTATCTTGAAGTGGAACCTCAGGTCCACACAGCTCGTCACTCAGACCAACCAGAACATGCATTGCACCCCCATCAAGCCCAGAGAGTGCAGCAATTGCTGCTTCAGGACACCAACGGTGATCATTTGGGGGACTACTCTACAAAGGTATTTGTTTTTTGCCTTTATTCCCTCCTTTAGACCCTGAAAAATACAGGAACAGCACGTGACTTGAGCAGAGGAACCTGGAAAGGCAGATGGCACAGAACTGCCATCCAACAGCCAGCACCAGAACAACCACACATTGTATCTTGACCCGCTCAACGCCAAAGAACAACCGGTTGATATTGCAGTCAGAAACCCATGCTAGTGTGACCGTAAATCTTTCAGTTCTCACCCCTCCATGTACTTTAAACACCAAATACCAGGGTACATGTGCCACAGGCACCTTCCACACTCACCCATCCACGTGCCTCCATAATTCCCTGGCCATTGTTATAACTTAACCATAGTAACTGGCCAGAGTAGGTACCTGTTATCTTGCTCCACAGGGGTTAAATATGTTGATAAAACACTGATATTCACTGTCATGTTCAAGTGCATCTAAACATTTAAAATTGATTCTTGTTATACATTTTCATAAAACATTAGCGTGACAGCTCGGGGTTCGCTCAGAGCAACAGTGTCTTTCTGCCATCTGCTCCTGACAGGGAAGGAACAAGGCTGTGTCTGCCAGTAACCTCCCAGCTGCCAGTATGCGGTGCAGCTGGCCCCCATGCAGACCCTGGCAAAGCAAACAGGAGAAACTTTAAGTCCTTGAGCCCTGTTGGGATACAGCTCCCATCAGGTCTGTCATTATTTGGATTTGTTACCGCTGCAGAGATAAAACACCCTAACATTTATACCTTTTGTCCAGATTCATACCCAACACGAGACAAGCTAAAGGCTTAAAGTACAAACTTATTGAGGAAAAGCACCAGTCTAAGTGCCGACTGTGAAGCTGGAACAAAGCTACAGAACAAAACCCAAGTCACAAAAGCTCAGCAACTCAGAAAGACTAGATAGGCTTTCTGGCAAGAGCAAGAGGCAGGAGAATTGGACAGGAGACCCCTGTGTGCAACGGATGCTTTGTACCATGGAACAATCACAGATTCTCCATGCCTAAGCAACAGAAATCTTCAAACATACGGCTCTCCATGTCTCAGCGGCCCAGCAAAATTACAGGTAACTTACCAGCTCTCAAAGACCAAAGAAGGACCTCTCATTTTCCTTCATCAGGATTAAAGGCCAAAAAAATTGCTTTTATATATTTGCTTAAGACCAGAAAAAATCATTATTAACCTTTTGAATAATCTCCTGTACATACAGGCAGATTCATTTTTCCTTTGGAAGCAATTCTTAAAATAACTCATTGCCAGTAATATTAAAAACACCTCTATTTTTTGAAATAAGTGAAGGATTTGCTGATGGGAACAGTGACAAATCATAAAGGGAGGGTTGGTACAGCAGGAGATCAAAGGAGCCAGCCTACCGTCGTAATATACCGGGAATGGAACTCCGGAGCATCCTTCAGGAATGTCAGGCCAGGGTGCGTTTCCACCACATCCTGCAAGACAAGACCAAATAAAATGAAATAGATTTTCTTCTCCTTTTAATGTTTAGAAGTTTCTCGGTTTACAAACCAATACTTTTGCTTACTTTTGAAAGTGTTTTTGCAGCATTAACAATAAAACTGAAATGCCATCTTTTTATCTATGTTGTGAGCCTTCTAGATGTATAAAAAGAATACATTTTCTGGGCAATACGCACCTGTTGGGCCATTTTGATTTACTTAAGGACAGAAAAACAAAGGAAGAGAGTTAGTGAGTAGATGAAAACTCATTTTCATTGAACGAGACATAAAATTAGTTAGTTGACCATGCAACTATCTCCTCTGCAAGATTGGTTTTTTCCACCATTCATTGAAGATATTAACATTTACTAGAGCTAGATGTGAGAAACAAACATTCCTTGAAAGGTTGAGAAAGTTGCCTTTTATGTCCTCCACAACAATGAAAGCTCTTGTGAGCCTCAGAATGTATGCAGATATACTCAGTGTTTTTCCAAAATTTACTGGAACTACCTGTGGAGATGCCTCTTTCTCAAGATGAGCTTTTTGCAAGCCAGAAACTGGATCACGATGCCAAATCTGCCAAGAAATGCATGACCAAAAACATGGAGAAACTGATCTTGAATGAATCAGCTCAGGTCCTGTATGAGTCAACGTTTGTGTAATTTCTACGTGTCTGAGCCTTCTACCCTTAAAAAAAAAAACCCACCTGAAGAAGTGTTCAAAGTTTTGCTTTGCCTATACCACGGTATGACAAAGGGATAAAGCAGACACAGTGCCCTTAGGGGTGTGATATGACCAGATTTTGGCCAGTCTAACTTGATGTCTAACACGATGGTGTAATATTGCGAGTCTCCGGCTGGCAAACAAGATTGTACATGCCTTTGATTGCACCAGTAGCTAAAAAGCAGAGCTTAGCGTGCCCAGCAGAGAAGAGATGAAAAGGAACACGAGAAAATTTATCCATCACAATCCCAGTTTTGTTCGAGACACAGAAACATCCAGCGCAGACACAAGAGTCTTTCCCCAACACAGCATCTCCACAGAGATTTTGCACAGAAGGCAACATGCTGTGAGAAATCTAGAGATACGTGGAAAAGCTCAGAAAGCGTCAACACATGATCAGAGGAGCAGATGGACCCGATTTATAGAAAACCTATAAAGAAACCCTGAACCTATCTAGCACCTGCCAAAATGGCCACAAATAAAGGATGTGATACTTTGCTGTGTTAAAAATATCACACATGGATAGAAGGAAAAGAAAGCAATGAAATCAGGATGCACAGATTTAGCTGGCGTATAAGAAAAAAAAAAACATAATAAATAGATCAGCAGAGACTTGTGCACTAGCAGGTTTAGAGGCATATACAGAATAACTGGAACTGCAAATTTTTTTGCAAAGATTTCCATGTGATTGGGTAGTCCTGCTAGACAAATTCAATTATAATTGTTTTGTCAAGCAACTTTGACAACTTTTCTAATAAGCTTTTACGTTGTACAACAGCACCATGCATTTTTCCCAATAACCACCTAGAGAAATGGGGCAGATTTCAGCCTGGTTACCAGGCACTGATAAATACTAATTCTAACAAGAGGCAAAAGACTAAATAAAGCTTTAACAATCCTCAGTGACTTTAGCAAGATATGTAGCTAGTTGGTACTTATGCAAAATAGTCCACTTAAAATGCTTATTTCTATTTCACTCCAAAATAAACCCACCCAGGTGGTCTTCAAACCAAAGGTCTGCGTGTCCTTGGTAAACATTTAAAGACATGAAAATAAAGAAGTTACAGAAGAAACAGAGCTCTCTCCCCATCCATTCACTGCTGAGCTGTTGCAGGTACCTGAAGCAGTGAGATGAAGTCCTTCTGTTCCAGGTAGTCACAGCCGGGCTTCGCTAAAAGGTACGTGAATCTGGATGCATCATCATGGCAGTTACGTAGGATTCTATGAGAGAGATGAAGAGTTACTCCAACCACTTTGTACCTCACAGGACAGTCAGCAACTACAGATGGATTACAAAGTGCCTTATCACATGTTGCACGTACAAACTGAACTAGGCAAAGCTGACCTCAGCCCACCAGCACCCATTTTCTTCAATACCTTTCAGCAGCACTAAGATACTTGCAGCCAGTGGAGCTTTTTTTTCATGTTAATACTGCTGTGGTGAACAAGGTTTCCTACTGAAGACTATTCTTACTTTGATTCCATAGCATTGTATAAGTAACCTGACTTTTCAATATGCTGCATGCTCACTGATCTCATTAGGTTGATCCTATTGACTTCAAATGGGATGCCAGAACAGCCACCCTCTCCAATTTAATCCTTTACTATATTCCAATAGTTGAGGATATTACCAAACTACAGTCACTAAACTTTCAACCAGAAAAATCACTCTCCAGAAGGGAAAAGAACACCCCTTATTAATCACAGCACAGCTGGCTGCTGTGCACTGAAGAAGAGCCCAACGAAAGAATGAGTAGGACTGATGATTTAGAGAAACATGTGAACTCATTCCTTAGGTTGACAGTTTGCATCTGACACCGATTCTTTGTCTCTGCTTTCTTCTAATACGAAACACTACCCTGGTGAAAGGTATCACAATTTCTTAATTCACTCCAAACAGAAATACTCATGAAAACAGAAACTCCATGACATTTACCAAATCGTTACTGAACCCCTGTAACAGAAAAGAACATTTGGATATATCAAACACTAAGCTGTTGATATAGTACAAGGGAAACCATAAATTACTCAGAAAATTACCCTGTACTTTAATAGCTGTGAAAATACAACCAAAAGATCTGATTTCCAGAAGCGTGCTATACCCAGTGATTCCTATTGACTTCAAATGAGATCAGTGAGCATGTAGCACTTAGAAAAAGTCAGGTCAGCTACTAAGATGCTTAAAAATAGGCTTCAGCAATTAAAGATAACTGTTTGAAAATTATGGCTGTGTTCAGATAGCTGTAGTCTAACCTTACCAGGAACACTATGTTTGTTTCTATCGTCTTTCCAGAAAAAATTTTGCTACTGTCAGAGGGGAAGGAGGGGGGGAAATCTTTTCTAAAAGAGCAATTAAAGTGAGAAAAGCACACAAAACTTGGCTTGGAAATGGTGTGGTTAAAAGAATACAGAAGAGGGGCATGACCACAGCCTGCAAATATCTGAAGGATGTGAAAGTCAGAGGAGTGAAAAATATGTGGTATCATACATGAGGGATTAATTAGGAGTAATTGGAGGAACCTAAGGAAGGAAAAAATGTTGTCTGTGTCAAGAGAAACTTACTGACACAGTCACCCCCTAACATTTTTGCAATTTTGCCAGGGTAACTAGAAGCTGTTTTGACAATATTGTCGCAGGAAATACTTTGGAAACTGGGGGTTAAAGGCTACTTTAAGAATCTGAAGAGCAACCATGAAGTCAAAAGTAAGAACTCCCTCTGGATATGAGACGGAGACATTGTTCAGGTGTTTCCCAAAGCAGACTAACACCTGAATCACCCTGGAGGGAAAAAGATTAGGCAAGAGAGCAAGTCTGTTCCATCTCACACCTCTGACTCCAAGCACAGTATCTCCAGAGCTCTCAAAAAGAAGCCTTGACAACAGTATGTGGAAGCGACTGTCAAACCCCACAGATTTATTGTGCAGCATGCTTGAGGAAGGTAGTAACCATTAAAGCTCCCAGAGTATCTACTTGTATGATGCTTCTTTATTTCACATTCCTTCTTCCTGTCCTGTAACATTATCACACGCCTCCTCTCCTCACTCCCAAAAGGCACTCACTCGGCGTACTAGTGTAGCAGCAAAAAGGCCTCAGATAAATATATCCCAATACGTCCACTGACACCTATCAACCATCTCATGAGAGGCTGGCATATTTCTAGGGAGCACGTTAAAACATTTTATGTGCCAACCAGACCAAAAAGTCTCATCATCTATACAACTGCTTCAAAGTTTGTTGGTGCAGCATGGAAACAAGTGTTCAGGGAGTGTTGCGGAAGAAAGCTTAAGCTAATGGATATTTTTAAGCCATTTGTTTTTTTTTTTTCCAAGTAAGGGACAATGATTTGAAAAGTCTGGTGAAAGAAACAAAAAAAAAAAAAAAAAAAAGAAAAGAAAAGAGAGGCTGTTCTCTTTTTCTGGAATGAGAATTTTGCATTTGCTATACTCACTTTCTCCACATAGATACAAAGGAGTGGACAGATACACATCCTGTCCTTTCTCCTCCTGCTGCATTAAACATAGGTGCTTTCCAGTACAGCGGGCAGCCACAGATCTGCAATGAGGAACACAAAAGCAGTCACCAGAAGAGCCTGCTTGTTTACACACCAAATTCACCATCGAGAGTTTTACATAAGGGAAATGAAGTGGTAATGGCACACAGATTAGTCAAAAAAGCTATTTACGCCAAGGTTCAGGATCCACCAATAACTTTCTGCTTCATCATATGACATTTTAAATAGCTGAGAAATACATCCTGGCAGGCTCGGAAGAGGATCAGAGACTATCACACTCTTCAGCTCTGTCTTTGGCTGAGCTGTTTAGCAAGATTCCCCGTAAAGTGAAGTGGAGAGAAACAGGCACCTCCTTCCAGAGGCCACTCAAACCAGCTACCTCATGACCCGTCTTAGAAATGGATGACCCATTCTCTACATGGGCTGACTTCTTCTCGCTGACAGGAAGGGAACTTCAACTCTAATTAGAGACAACTAATGATTAAATGCCTGAAGGTGAATAATTCCCACCCTGTAGCTTTCAGTGCCTTCTACCCAGAACAGCCCATTTTCCCAACACCACTAGGTAACAGCAGGATAACAAAAAAAAATGAAAGCACGAACGGAGAGGCTGATTCCAGCAAAAGGACTCCCTTAAAAAGGACTTTTTAACTAGCCTCTGCAGAGGCTACTAGCTTTCAGAATGGCAATCAAATGAAAGCTCAAGCATTTTGTACTTTCTAATGCCTCAGAATAGCAGGCTGGAAAACTGCTTCAAACATTCAGCTGCTGACACCTTCAAGAAACCTCCTCTTTACCACAAAGATCTTTCCAGCCACCTTCATGACTCCAGTCAAGGTATCAGAACTTTGGCAAAACACAGGCCTGGGAGGGAGCAAGCTGATTAGGGCCAGGCACAAGTAAGAAGGATATCACACCAAATGGAAGGATGAATATTTTGAAGAAATAGCTGAGGCATCGCTTTTGCTTTCCCCCCAAAGCCTCTTCTATTCTATTGAGCAAGACTATCCTGCAAGCCCAGTCGCACCTTTTTGTCTGCATGGTTTTTTGGGAACCCCAGTCAGCACAAGAACCGCTTTCGGACTCAGCCATCCCTACGGCAGGCGACTGTACTTCTACAGGCGTTTAACTACTCTGAGGAAAGACTGACATTTACCTGCTGCTGGTGTTTTTATGTAGCTTATTTCAGAGCCCCAAAACTGGTACCGTTATCAATAATCACATGGAGCAGAAGCAAGCCTTACAACAGCTAAATGGCATGGAGCACATCCACGTAGAGACAGATGCACACACCAAACGAAGTCAGAGGTCTCTTCTACACCACCTTCCTGCTTTCCCCAGTTTGAACACAACAGGCCACACACAGTTGCCTGTCTTGTCATAAAACCAGTTTCAAACCCTTTTATGGCCAAGCAAAGGAGCTTTTCTGTTTATGTTTTCAGAGACGGTTTACAAATAGTGCCACTCAATTTCTCTAAAAACAAACAAACGAACAACCTAGTCTCTCAGAAAAAAAAAATAATCTTCCTTCTTGGAAAACAAGTGCTCCTCTTGGACAGAACATCATTGCTCAATCTACAGTGCCAAAGACACGTTCAGGGCAAACTGAACATATGAGATGCGTCTGACAACTGCTAGTTTTAGATCAGCGTTTACTAAAAACCATGGTTGAAGGAGAGGAAAATAGAACCACCCATCTGCAGCGTGCTCCCACACAAGTGCTGTGTTTTGTTCCCTGAAGCCAGGAACTCATTAACAGACTGTAACAACTCCAAGTCTGCTGACACCTGCGTTATGGATATTGAACGTATGCATCTCAGTGGCTGAGGGTTGACTAAGCGTTTCCCTCTTCTACGTCCAAGCAGGCGTAGGCTGGAAACTGCTTTCTCAAGCAATGCTGAAAGAGTGTACATAGAGCACATCCAGCTTAGAGGGACAGCTAACCACAAGGAGGGTATCTGGCACTACCTGATGTCCCAGACTAAGTTTGTGCCATCTCCTGAGCATAATTATGGAGGAAGAGGAAAAAAAAAAACCACAAAAATACAATTTATATTTGGTAAGAAATCGGAAAGAACCATTTCGCAAATCAAAGCAAGAAAGAGCATAACATAGATGTGACAAGCAGCAAACTGAGCTCATCTTTGTTTACTATTTGCTTAATCTAAACAAAAACATTCAGAGCAAAAGGATATTGGTTCGTTTGTCACTAAAACTGAGAACAGCTGTGAGGTACTTTATTAGTTTCAGTTTCAGTGTTTCTCTCCAAAACCCAAAAAACATAGAGAATAGTTACCTTAGCAATTTTCCCCATTTCACTGATGTTTGCTTTCTCATCTTCAAACTCTGTAAAGGCTTCCTCAACCCTGGCAATGATCTCTTCGTGATTAGTGCAGACATTCGGAAGTCCTTTAGGGAAGTAGAAACGTGGAATGTTTATCGACAAAGGGGTACTGCTGGTGGCTTTATTCACAGGCAGAGGAGTGCAAGGGTTAACTGCAGAGTTCAAAGGGACTGGGGATGAAGTTCCAGGTTTCTTCTCTTGCTTACTTTGAACCTGAAAATATAATGAATAACAAATGCTTTTTAACAGCACGGCATTCCGAGCATGAGAAAATAGTTTGTGCTCTCAGTGATCAGGGAAAAAATTAAAACCCACCAACAATTAAATTATGGCACAGGCATAAAAATGCATGTCTTCAGTAGCCAATTAAAATTTTTCTGCAATATCAAATATTCCAAATTTAGGATCTGTCACATCTGCTTTTATATAGTTTCTGTGCATTTTACGTATGTAGCTGTGGATTACAATATACTATTGAACCACAAAGGAACACAGTCTGCAAGTCAGCAACACCATAGAACAAAGACAATGCTATTTCTTCTCACGTTGGTCACTGTGTCGTCATTCTTCCCCCAAAACAGCAAAGCATCAAAATCTGGTCTTTAGTATCTCCCCCTAGAACCAGAACACCCACTCACACAAACGTCTTGCCTCAAGTATGAGCAAACTTACACTCACAACATCGACATTTTCCATCCCTTGGGAGCATCATTTGTTTTGCCAAAGTATCGCTTCACAGATAAATTAAGGAAAGACTTGCAAGACTGTGTTCTAAATTTCAAGAAGCCTCTTATTCTGTGCCCAACTTGAGCAGTCCAAGACACTTTTGATGACTGAATTTTTGATTTTTTTAATGTCAATTTTGACTTTAGGAATTACGAGCAGCCAGCAGTTTGTCATGAGGCACCCACATGATACAGCACACAGAGTTAGTGCAAAATGCGAAAGGTCTCTTTACAACTCCAGTTGAAAGAGTCCTTTTGCAGGTGAAGCACCCAACGGTTTCACTGAATCAGCACCTACATCATTTGCTGGAAAACAAGGAGAAAACTGGAAATGGAAACCAGGCCTTCTGCACGCCTGGTTGAAGGTGCTCTTTTCTCCTGTACCTACCATCTCTTTTTTCATTAGCTCTACACCATAGAATCATAGAATGGTTTGGGTTGGAAGGGACCTTAAAGATCATCCAGTTCCAACCCCCTGCCCTGGGCAGGGACACCTCCCACCAGACCAGGTTGCTCAAAGCCCCATCCAGCCTGGCCTTGAACCCCTCCAGGGATGGGGCAGCCACAGCTTCTCTGGGCACCCTGGGCCAGGGTCTCACCACCCTCACAGTAAAGAATTTCCTCCCAATATCTAGTCTAAATCTCCCCTCTTTCAGTTTAAAACCATTACCCCTCATTCTATCGCTCCATCCATCCTACCACTCCTCTCCTGTCTGTAGTAAACATACAGCTGATATGGTGATCCCCACTAGATCACCTTTCTAATGGACCTCTGGAATCTTCTGGTTCTAGCCATACATCAATATATTTCATAAAAGGCAGCATTTGTATTTCAGTACATAATGAGATCCTAAAATAGGTAAATTTTTCAGACATAGGAGGGAATACTTTTTATAAACTCTGAAAAGCAGTATAAGCAGCAGAATTCAGATGCTAGAATGCCAAAGGATGACGAATTCCTTACTCCCCCATGAATACACACTTTCTTGGGAAAAGGCGACAGGCTTGCCTATTGCACAATGGTTCCAATGCAAGAGTTATTATTAATATAACAGCATATGTGATAAGAGGCTAATAAGGCAACGGTCAAGTAAATACAGCTGCAACTTTCACTTCGTTTATCCTATTTCAAAACAAAATGGTTTCAGGATAAAGTAGCCAAGTCCGAGTCCACTACATACAGAGAATGTATATGATGAACTGACTACATGCTTTGCCTTATTATTTTCAAGAAGCTTGGAGCTTTTTTCTTAACACATACTGGATACTCCAGCTTGCCATTGGTTTGCTCTCAGGAAGATGAGGTGAGAATTGGAAAAGCCTCCTTAAGCCCTGTTTTTTCTGCATTTTAGAATACTTTACAAACCATTCTTCAGAGACCTGTAAAATGAGAGATGGAAGGATTTTCCTCTTCTTTACTCCTCCACTTCACTGCTCTTTTTTTTTTTTTTAAATGGGGAAGACCTCTTCCTTCTTCCAAACACTGTCCCATTTCAGAAGCAGGAACACACGTGCTTGCACATGCGTGCCAGCCCAAGAGCACTTCTGTACTGTAACTGCTCTGTACAGAACAAGTGAACCCAAGCTCCTGGTTAATGTAAGTCCTCCTCTCTTGCAACAAAGGAACAGCTGAAGACTACTTGCAGCCTTCAAGTTTTCTGAAGGTATCAATACTAGTATAAGGAGTCAGTATGGTCCTTCAATATAGCTCTCAACCTTTGGAGAACAAGCCAAATTACCACCATCTGTTCTTCCTCCCTTCCTTGACTTTTCCTACTCTCCCACATACTGCGTACCTTTGTGTTTGTGTCCAATCCCAAATGATGCTGGAGCTCCAAGTGAGCCAGTAAAGAGGGTCAAAGGGTCTGAGGCTGAAGAGGGCTGTGGGACAGAGTAAGCATCAGCCTTGATTACTTTGTCCCACATTATGACAATGCAGGTAGGGGACCTGAAATGGTGGCAGGAATTAAGCTGGGGAGGAAGCTGGTTTACTCACTTTAGGAGCAGCAGCTCAATGGGTTAATAGAAAACAACCCTTCTCCTGGCTTCCTTTTGCTCTTTACTCAGTAGAGTAACAAAAGCAAAACCCAGACAGGCTGAACGTGCCTGAGAAGGGAGCAGACGGCCCCAGAGTGGCCATTGCTGCATGTTAGAGGTGGATGAAGAGCCACCTCCCCTCCCATGGCTGCCTGCTTCAGTAGGGGAGGCTAAGCAACAGGGGTGAATGGAGCTCTCCAAGGCAGGTCTTCTCAAGGAGCCTCCAACCGATTGGGAAATAGCAGGTTAGTGAATTGGACCTTTGTGCCTAAGTCAAGCTAGTAATTTGGCTTGGAGGACTCCTCATGCACGTCACCACTTCTGCTTTTACGATCTGCCTGCCACCCTCTCTGCCCTGTGTAGCTAGTGGCTTTTCCAGCCACAACCCAACTCTATTCAGCGGTTTTCCCTTTCTGGATTCCAGCAGAGGGGAAATCCCTGCCAGTCTCTCACAGCACCATATTCAAACAAACAATGCAAAGCTGGAACAGAAAATGAGGTGCCAACTCCAGCCACTTGACTTCTATAATAGGACTTAACATCAATTTGTCTTGAAAATCCGCTTCCCTGAAACAGGTCTATTGCTCATTAATCTCCTCAATGCACACATGCACTCCTAGCGGTCAGGACTGTGAGGAACTAGAAGAAATGACTCAAATTGAACAAAAAGGTCCACAAATCAAAAGGAAGCAAACCAATATATTGTACTCTCAAAGGGCGCTAACTCTTCACTTCAACAAAATATCCCCTTACAGTATAAGAGAATGATAGAATTTGATTATTTTTTTTCTTGGAAGGCAAAGGGGCATCCCCAAAGCAGAGCACCACAACAGCACTGTGCCATTTTCTTCCTCTTCTGCACACCCCATACATCCTGATATGGCACCAGACTCGAGCTGATCATCCTGGAACACAACTCATCCACTTGGCCCTGCCCTCCACCTTCTGAAAAGCAGAGCAACTCATTTTCCTCCAGGTACTGTCAAAGTCAGCAACGCTTGGTACCAGCTCACATACAGTCAGGACCCCAGAATCCACATTAATTTACTGATCCATAACCATAACACAAGCCAGAAGGTTAGACATCCATAGGAGAAATACTGGGAATGCTGCTGAGCTTCCAAATAGGGAGCCAGTTCAGACATAGGTTTGCAGATGGCCTTCCCAGTAAGGCTGAATCACTAACTCCTGCTCAGGCCAAGGCAAACAAGGTGGAAGCATTGCTCATGGGTGGCTTCTTTTCAGAAGCTTCTACTTCAGGAACAGAAGTAAGATTTTTAAACTTTGTCTTCTTCCTTCTCACGTAAGAAATGAGCTGTCTACAACACCACAAAGAGAAAACAACAAGCAGCAACTGGCTCTTGAGGATCCTGCTCCCTAAAACAATCTTGAAATCTAATGCTCTGGGATGGGTATAACCAGATGCCAACCACTATGGAGACAGCAGGGAGTCGATTACAACTACTTGGGAAAAATAAAGTGATACAAGCTGAATTTCTGTGGGAATTCCTTGGGAGAAACAGTTTCTTGTTGCAAAAAGTTAACCTTAAATGCCATTTACTTAGTGGAACATGTTTCTCCAACAGTGACATGCATTTTCAGAAAGGACAACCATGAAAGGAAACTACAAATACTATAATAAATCTTTTAACTTATTACCAATAGCTAACAGAATTTTTATTTTTTTTTTTTGCTAAAGAGCAAGGTGAGATTAAAGCCCATTTTTAAATACTGCCCTATAGCATGGTGTCGTTTACCTTAACTAAAATCTCCCTATCCACTATATCCCCTTTTGCCTGTCATACAATTTATTTATGGACAGACTAAAATAGTGACATCTGCATTATAAATAAACAAGACAGAACTACAGCCTCATTGTAGCTACACGAACAAAGCACAGACACTAAACCTCTGTTAGCCAGGCCTGTCTGTCAGGGACTTGCCAGTCCCAGCAGAAAACTCCATGGAAGGAAGCAGTATCACATCCAGTGCTCAAATACTTTCTACTCCTTCCTCCCGGCCCCAATCTCCAACAGGAGCCTAGATAATAAATTTACCAGTTTCTTGTTTTTTTCCAAACGGGATTCTGTAATCCTCTTTTCTAGGGTACAGTGACTCAGCCTGGTTTCTCGCACTCCACAGTGCTGACTTAATGTCTCCTTCCATTTTTTACAGTTCCTGTCTTACTGGAGTCTGATGGTAGCTGGACACAAGCCATCCTCGGAGATCATCAGTTCTCCCGAGCTGACTTGTATCTTTGGCCCGAGACTTTCTCTTATTTTCCTTCCCTGAAGCCCTTTCCCATCATTGTATCTTTCTGCTGCCTCTTTTTTTACCCATCTCCAAGGGGACTAAGAGCAGCAGAGGTTCATCTGCACAGGGCTCCCAACAGCACGAAGAGGAGAGACTATGAGAAAACGCATTTCTGGAGAGAATCTTTTCTACTATAAATCGTAAACTCACCAGCAGAAGCAAAGTCCATTCGCAGCAAAACACGAATGAAAATAAACTCTATCCAAGCAACACGGAATCACAAAAGGATTTCAATGGTGAGGGACACAGGGCTGACTCTAAGGCTAGATCTAGGTCCTCATTACCTTATGCAGTTGAGTTTTGAAAACACAGACTTTGCGTGCCTCCACTGACAAATGTGCCTATTGATCTTACAAATGCCCTTCCCGCGACTGATATACTTCAGCCCACGCTCCAAATTCTTCCCTGAAAACCTCCTGGAGAAAATAACCAGTGAGCATCCAGACCAATTCAGACAGAAGGACAGCAGTGGGCATAAACCTCCACTCCTCACAGAATGCCCACCATGATTCTCATCTGCCCTGATTTGCAGAGGACACTTACCTAGGGGGAAGCCTGGCACAATGAAAGGCAGAACCTCAGGTGTGACACACCTTGACAAACTATTCAACTACTTCCGTGAGAAAAGGTGACAGGTTCTCTGCCTGTGCACAGCAACCCCAAGCGTGAATTCAGGATGGGAATCCACTGGCTGAGGAACAGCTCTGCTGAAAAGGATGTGGGGGAGATGGTGTGTACCAAGCTCAACGGGAGCCTGCAGTGTTGTTCTAATTACAAATAAGGCAAATGATGTACTAGACGGCATTAGGAGTAGGGCCAGGAAAACATGGGAGGTTATTATTATTTCCTCTGCCTGACACTAGTGAGGCTGCATCTGGATTCAACAAGGGCAAATCGGTTCAACAAGGGCAAATGTAGGGTCCTGCACCTGGGGAGGAAGAACCCCAGGCACCAGTATAGGTTAGGGGTGGACCTGCTGGAAAGCACTACTGAGGAGAAGGATCTGGGAGTCCTGGTGGATAGCAAACTTTCCATGAGCCAGCAATGTGCCCTTGTTGCCAAGAGGGCCAATGGGATCCTGGGCTGCGCAGGGAAGAGTGTGGCCAGTAGGTCGAGGGAGGTCATTCTCCCCCTCTACTCTGCACTGGTGAGGCCACAACTGGAATACTGCGTCCAGTACTGGGCTCCCCAGTTCAAGAGAGACAGGGAACTGGTGGAGAGAGTCCAGCGTAGGGCAACAAAGATGATGGAGGGATTGGAGCATCTCCCTTACGAGGAAAGGCTGAGAGAGCTGGGGCTCTTTAGCCTGGAGAAGAGAAGGCTGAGGGGAGACCTTATCAACGCTTACAAGTACCTAAAGGGTGGGTTGAAGGAGGATGGAGCCGGACCCTTTTCAGTGGTTTCCAGCGATAGGACGAGGGGCAACGGGCACAAGCTGGAACATAGGAGGTTCCATTCAAATATGAGGAAAAACTTCTTATGGTGAGGGTGACAGAGCCCTGGAACAGGCTGCCCGGGGAGGGTGTGGAGTCCCCTTCTCTGGAGATCTTCAAGACCCACCTGGATGCAGTCCTGAGTGATGTGCTCTGGGCAACCCTGCTTTAGCAGGGGAGTTGGACTGGATGATCTCTAGAGGTCCCTTCCAACTCTGACAATTCCATGGATTACTGCAACCAGTTTTGGGCATGCACTTGAAAGGGATGGGGAGAGACAGGACAGAGATCTACAGAAGGTAAATAAGATAGCTGGGGTCAGGAGCACGTGGCAGAAGAGACTGAGGGGCTGGGCCTGCTTAGCCAGGCAAAGAGGAAGCGAAGGGATGGGCTCACCACAGCCTCCAGCTATTTGAAACACCGTTACAGAGACGGGGAGCCGAACTCTAGTGGTACATGGTGTAAGAGGGGCAACAGCCATAAACTGCAGCTTGGGAGGGCTAGGCTGGACAGCAGGAGGGTGAATTTAACTGAGGGTAGTACAGCTTGCAAGAGGTCGCTGGGAGGGCGTGGGATGCATCCTTATCCTTGGGAAGTTTTCAAGACTTGGAGAAAGACAGCTCTGATGCAACCTAGTGTTAGGAACAGTCTTCCTACAAGTGAGATGTTGGACTAGAGACCTCCCTACCTCCCTTCTTACCAACACTGCTACGGGGGCCCCTCTAATCCTTCCATAAGGAGTCCTGCAAAAGATGAGCATGAGAACTGAAATGTACAGCTCTTAAGAGATACGGGTTTTACAAAAAACCTTCTAATCTCTTGCCAACACCTACATGTTCCACAAACTACCTATCACTCACCTCTCTGCTCCCTATTACCTTTCCTCCTGCTAGTGCTTTTTCTGTACTTAGCGAATCCAATTACCTCTACTCTCAGGTCATCTCACACTAACACACCCAAGCTGCAAGATATAGCCCCACAAGGCACAAAAATTAACATCTTGCTGCTGCCAAGTGCTCCCATCTCTGTCCTTCACTCCCAAATGTACATTGTCACTGCAGACCAAGTGCCAGCTCCAGAGCTTGAGACCCCTCTATGAACCAATTTAACCCACTTGGAAAAGCAGAAAACTGACTTAGCTTTGTTGCTGGATGATATTCTACCGTGTTACGAGTTAAGGCAGCTCACAGAAAGGCCCGTGGGGCTCAGTGCAAGACAGAATGACACATGATTTTATGGCAAGGAGGGAGGTAGCAAGAGGGAACAAGTATTGGAAGAAAGAGAAGAGAAAGTAAGACTATCTTTTTTTTCATCTGCACTTGCCCGCTGCATTAGAATCATAGAATGGTTTGGGTTGAAAGGGAGCTAAAGATCATCTTCTGCCAACCCCCCTGCCCTGGGCAGGGACACCTCTCACCAGACCAGGTTGCTCAAAGCCCCATCCAGCCTGGCCTTGAACCCCTCCAGGGATGGGGCAGCCACAGCTTCTCTGGGCAACCTGGGCCAGGGTGTCACCACCCTCACAGCAAAGAATTTCCTCCTAAGATCTAATCTACATCTCCCCTCTTTCAGTCTAAAACCATTCCCCCTTGTCCTGTCACTACATTCCCTGATCAAGAGTTCTTCCCCATCTCTCCTACAGGCCCCTTTTAGATACTGGAAGGCTGCTATAGGTCTCCCAGGAGCCTTCTCTTCTCCAGGCTGAACAACCCCAAGTCTCTCAGTCTGTCCTCACAGGAGAGGTTCACTTGCCTTGGATCTGCAGCCCCAGAGCCATTATTCTTGACGTGTTTAGCAGCGAAGGTCGCTGTTCCTACTGCAGACCAGACGGAGAGCTCATGCACCAAAGGCTTGTCAATTTTTCCAGTTGTCTACTAGGAGATCTTATCTCTCCCTGCAAACCATACCCTGATTATGTCCTTAGGTGATCAGACTCACCCTGGGGAGTGAACTTAACTGTGCTGCGTGGTTCTTGTTAGCCTCTTCTAAATTGCTCGTGGTCCCCACCCAAGCTATTACTACACATCATTACCTCATGCGATTCTCCTCTAGGGAGTAGTTTCTCCTCATGTGAAAAAAGCATGATCCAGAGATTAACCTCATACATGTACTTCAACCTGTCACCAGAAATCATGAAAACAAAACGTGCTACAATATCCTCTCAAACAATTTTAATAGCAGTTTCTTAGGAAACAGCTGCATCGCTGATAATTTCAACTTTTTAACTTCCTCCCTGAGTCACTGATTATTTACATATAGACGAAGCTCAAGATGGGCTGATTTCAGCATATTGTGACCCCCTGTAAATCTGGGGTGGCTACGTGCCCATTTGGTGTCCTAGCATAAACTTCTCCAATCTTTTGTCAGTCGTCCCAGAAAGCAAGCAGAGCAGCTGGGATTTACCAAGAAACATAGCCGTGGTGCAATTTCCCTTTCTTTGGCTACACCTCCACGATCTTAAGGGCCTTTTCCAACCTAAATGATTCAACAATCCTATTCTTTCCTTCAGCCACAGCCCAGAGATAGGAGGAAACAGCACAAAGCAGCACCTTGTGATAGTAAAAGCCTGAATGCCAAAGCCAGGTAAGCTGGTCTGTGCACAAATTTGTACAGTAGAGAACACAACCCACTAAACACAGCAGAATGTTGCGGTTGTTCCACATGCAACAGGAAACATTCAGAGCAATCACATACAGGAAGAGGGGTTTTCTTAAAAAAAAAAAAAAAAAAAAAAAAAAAATCACAGAAAAGATTTAATAGCCTTACACTATCTCTCCCTATTAAATCACTGCCCTTGCTGTTAATTTTTTCCCCTTGTTTACAAAGACACTTTAACTCTGCAATCTAAGCCTGGAAGGTTTATTTTTAAACCTGCTGGTATCTAGCTGCAAATAACTTTCTGCAAATAGACACGCCTAGAGGGACACAGTTTGATTCTCTGATCCAATAAAAAATACAAAGCAAGAGAAAAAGAAAAAGAAACGCCAAGCGTTCAAACCTGGGCCTGCTGGAATGACTTCAGCCTCCTCTTGAATCGAGATGGAAGAACAAAATCACAGCCCTTCGCAAGGAAAGCTAGCTCCCCTCCCAAGTCTGGGTCCCTCCGCAGAGAACTCTCCTTGATCATCATCCTGGTGAGCTCCTAAGCAGATGTTGCCCTTTCCAGAAGGGGCACAGGGACTCTGTAGGAGACCACGTCAAGACCAGCACGTTGCTTTCTTGGTTTTGATTTTTTACAGGCAAAAAATGGCAAATGGCTTCAACATACTATGTCTTCTCTCTCTTCACAAGGACAACACCTAGAGATTTTATCTTACTCCTCAAGCCAGACCTTCCTTTTTTAAACTAATATTCAAAGTATCTTTCAGTACCACCAGGATCTTCTGCCTTCTTGTAATACTTTAATTGAGAAACATGATCTACAACAGAATCTATTTCCCTGCTGGCTACATGACAGACAATCCGTCCTTGGCTTGTAATAGGCCAGGGGTAATACGGGAAAGGAAGCACCCACCACCACTACCAAGAGCTCTAAAATTAGATACGCTGCAGAAGTGGCTAAATATACCATCTTCCCCAATAGTTCTTACTTTATGTGCTTCAGTGCCGAAACCTGAGGTACAAACTCCCATCAGTTAGACTCAGCTAGAGTTAAACCACACGCTCTCAGGCAAGGCCCGTGTGCGTATGATGCTGGTGGTTTGAGCTCCCTGCTTCTGAGGCGATGAAGCAGAGACCAACATTAGCTCCCACACTAGACCAAAGGCTGTAATTTTCAAAAACACATCAATTTTTCCTTCTTGCTTGGAAAAAGCAAATCATCTAGTTTCTTTAACGCCAAGCAAGCACATCAGGGTGATCTTGGATAATAAGATCAGGCATTCTAAAGCAGCTCTTAAGAATAACTGTTTCATAAAGACAACAAAATACATCATTATTTTATTCACTTTTCCCATAGCTCTCACATGGCAAAGCAATTCTCAGTGGACAATAGTCTGCTCTTTCTCTGCAGACCTTGAGACTTCAAACTCTTGCTCAGATTTGTCTAGGCTTCCTAAAAAGTGTATTCTCCTGCTCCAATCATGAACAGGATGCTAAATAAAGGCCTAAATCCAGTTTTTACTCCACAGGATAAACAAACACCTAGTCCCATGGCCTGCTTTCCCTACTTGACTTTAGAAGCCCTAGCTACTTTGCCCATTTACTCTGTAAGCTTAGTAACATAGAAAAACGTCCCATTTCTAGCTAGAAGGACTTTCTTTTATCATGATAGTGCATTTGAAATTAAAAGGTTTCAATGAGCCTTATCAACAGAAAGCTTTCATTGGACAAGATGAGCCTCCAATATCCTTCTCTTCCCATTCTCCTGTAGAAGGCCCAAGGTTACTTCATATCATAGAATCACAGAATCGTTAGAGTTGGAAGGGACCTTAGAGATCATTGAGTTCTAACACCCCCTGCCCCGGGCAGGGACACCTCCCACCAGACCAGGTTGCTCAAAGCCCCGTCCAGCCTGGCCTTGAACATTTCCAGGGATGGGGCAGCCACAGCTTCTCTGGGCAACCTGGGCCAGGCTCTCACCACCCTCACAGCAAAGAATTTCTTCCTGATATCTAATCTAAATTTCCCCCCTTTCAGTTTAAAACCATTCCCCCTTGTCCTGTCACTACACTCCCTGATCAAGAGTCCCTCCCCATCTCTCCTGTAGCCCCTTCAGGTACTGGAAGGCCATTATAAGGTCTCCCCGGAGCCTTCTCTTCTCCAGACTGAACAACCCCAGCTCTCTCAGCCTGTCTTCATAGGAGAAGTGCTCCAGCCCTTGGACCATTTTCGCAGCCCTCCGCTGGACCCATTCCAACAGGTCCATGTCCTTCCTGTGTTGAGGAACATGCACAGCACTGCTTAATATGACTACAGACACAGAAACAGTCTATGCAAAAGGATGCTCCTACCATCATAAATTTGCTTTTGTGCAGTTAAATCGACTATTTAGTAAAGGAGAGACATCCCTCCAGCTGACATTCACAAAAGGAATTTTTTTTAATGTCTTCATAAATCTGTATCAACCCCCCAAGATTATTTTCCTCTCCTGTTGCTTCTCAATCACCAGGCCGTGGTCCCACAACCTGGGCTGCGGAATCCAGTTCTTCATGAAAGATTTGAAGGAGAACGTAGCACAGTTTGGGTTCCTTTAGGTCACGGTAGCTATGTCTAAACTGTGCAACCCGGGAGCTGAAAAAGCTCTTAAGTCCAGGTGTATATTCACAGCTACAAGTCCAAAGAATCACAAGGTTATTAGAATGTCAGCCCACTCTGCCATCCCTGCAAATTATTATGAAGCCTGAGTGGTAGGATGAGGATGGGGATAAGAATCACAGAATCTTCTTGGTTGGAAGGGACCTTTGAGATCGAGTCCAACCACAAAAAAAAAAAACACACAAAAAACAAAAACCACACAAAACAAACACCCACAACCCCACACCACACCCACCCACAAACAGACACAAACCAACAATCTCGGGCACCAGAGCATGCCCTGAAGTGCCATGTCTACACGTTTCTTAAATACCTCCAGGGATGGCGACTCCACCACCTCCCTGGGCAGGCTGTTCCAGTGCCTGACCACCCTCTCAGTAAAGTCATTCTTCCTAATATCTAATCTAAACCTCCCCTGCCCCAACTTCAGACCATTTCCTCTGGTCCTGTCATTATTCCCTTGGGAGAAGAGGCCAACACCCACCTCTCTACACCCTCCTTTCAGGGAGTTGTAGAGGGCAATGAGGTCCCCCCTCAGCCTCCTCTTCTCCAAACTAAACATAGAATCACAGAATCACCTAGGTTGGAAGGGACCCTTTAAGATCATCTAGTCCAACCAATAAAAAACAAACAAACAAACAAACAAACAAAAAACCCAAAACCACACACACACACCACACCACACACAACCCACACACACACCACCACACCTCCCAACACTAATCCATACCCCTGAGCACCATGTCAACTCCTCTCTTGAATACCTCCAGGGATGGTGCCTCAACCACCTCCCTGGGCAGCCCATTCCAATGCCTGATAACCCTTTCAGTAAAGAAATATTTCCTAATATCTAACCTGAACTTCCCCTGGCGTAACTTGAGGCCATTACCCCTTGTCCTATCATCTGTAACTTGGGAGAAGAGACCGACCCCCGCCTCTCTACAGCCTCCTTTCAGGTAGTTGTAGAGAGCGATAAGGTCTCCCCTCAGTTTCCTCTTCCCCAGACTGAACAACCCCAGCTCCCTCAGCCTCTCCTCGTAAGACTTGTGCTCCAGACCCCTCAACAGCTTCGTTGCCCTTCTCTGGACCTGCTCCAGCAGCTCAATGTCCTTCCTGGAGTGAGGGGCCCAGAACTGAACACAGCGCTCGAGGTGAGACCTCACCAGTGCCCAGTACAGAGGCATCATCACTGCCCTACTCCTGCTGGCCACGCTATTCCTGATACAGGCCAGGATGCTGTTGGCCTTCTTGGCCACCTGGGCACACTGCTGGCTCATGTTCAGCCGGCTGTCCACCAACACCCCCAGGTCCTTTTCTGCTGGGCAGCTTTCCAGCCACTCTTCCCCGAGGCTGTAGCATTGCCTGGGGTTGAAAAAAGAAAAAAAGAAAAGGAGCCCCCAAAAAGAAAAAGGCAGGCAAGAATGTTTTAACTGGAATTGCCACTAAGTGAAGCATACACAGATCCATATGCAACAGTTTTGAAATAAATTTTCTTTTTCTTACTCTGACAATTTTTTCTAAACATAAAGGCAATGCCTAAAGAGCCCACAAGGCTCCACTGTACTGGCAGTCCTGCACACCTCGTATAGCAGCATGGCACGAGGTGATTTATTGTAAATCATCTGTGGCGAGTGTACTTACTTCACCTTCAGCTGAACTCTTGCCCTGCTTACAGACTGCAGAGAAGTGTAGGCCAAAGAACTTCTCATATCTACAGCTGCATCCACACCAGCTACAGTGGGCTTTAAAAGATGCATACCTAAGAGACACATTAATCTAGCAGCCACTGCTGCTACTTGAAAAAAAAAAAAAAAACACAACTAAAACAGCCACACACTTTTCATTTGCAAATTAACCATTCACAAAAGATCCCAGAATTTTGGGGTTTTTTGCACTGATAACCTGGAAAAATTCAAGTGATGTGGAGGCAAAGCTTGCTGTGTCTCAATTCCAATTCTTTGCACTACAGCAGGTTCCTAGCACAGTACTCCCTATCCCCAAAACACACAAGGTGGGTATAAATAAAAACATAAATATACAGCGCTATGAGAAATTCTCAGTAAGAAAAATCTCCTATCAACAGTTTCAAAGTCAACAGGACAAAGCCCACAGCAGAAAAATCTGGTATCAACAGCCTACAGATCAACTAAACAAACTGCAGTCTCATTTTAGAAACTCCTCTTTGTTGTAAGTGACCCAGTTTCAAGCATGAAGGTGAGAGATGTCAAATCTAAAGAGGTGTCAGATTGCCTTCGTTAGCCACCAGGACACAGAGGGAATCTCACCTGTGCCTAAAGCTGGAGGCATAGTCCTCAAAGATTTGGATGATTTAATCATCACAGGACTTAGCTGGACCCCAAAGCCCAGCTGCAACAATTCAATGCACTCTGGAGACCTGAGAAGGGCACCAGCTTCCACCGTTTTCAAAACAGATTAAACTTTTCCAGTCACAACGTGACTTTTTCTTGGGTTTAGAGTCAATGAGGCTGAAAAACATGTAACACTAGGCTTTGTTTCACCTACCTGTAGATGTCTACTTCAAGAGAACTCAACTTCACACAAGCAGAGATTGTATCTGCCCTGATTTCAAAAGGTGCCCGTGTGCCACGAACATGTCCCTAAGTGTTCGGTATCAGTTCTTTTAATTCTTTAATTTCATCTGATTTCTTTTTCTTATTTACCTGTGTCATCTTTGATTCTGAAATACTTTAAGATTTACTTACTATTCTCATTTAGTCCAATAACTATTACCAAACAGAAAAAAAAAGTGCCCCTTTTTACTATTTGGGTTTAGAAATACTGAATAATTGATGTTTGAAAAGAGTGCAGATTGTGTGTACAGCTTAATTGACAGATATTATCATTATCTGATCAAAACAATTTGTAATATATGTAAATGAAAGCTGATTTTCCAGAAAAGTTTTCCATTATATTTTGGATGCATTGTTTATTTCATGACAAAGGTACAGTCACTATGATGTTATAGAAGATACTTTTCACAGTTTATCACCCCACACGAGACCCTTCATAAAATTTGCAAAACAAAGGAGCACACAGAACTATAAAGTAGCATTTTGAGGGAGCAGGATTACCAAGCTGCCAGGTCAACCTTAACTTTATATATGACTACGAAATAGTCTTAATTCCACTCAGAGCCATCTTCAGGCCACCTCTTTAACCTTGCAACATAGATATCCTGATATGCAAAAGCAAGGTGTGTGGCCTCAGGACAATGTTTTAGATCACAGTAAGTTAGGAACACGTCTGAGAGTCCCAGCAATAAGCTCCCCCCATCAGTCATTCAGGCGAGGCAGGGTTAGATAGATGCTATCTAGAGCCAGCCCAGAGGAAATACGTGGCAGCAGGGAACAGCCTTTGGATACTTGACTCCAGGCTCTACAATCTGAGGAATAATGTTGTCAGACAAGGTGGTCTGAGACCATTTCTCAACTCCGTAAACTGTAAATCCTCCACTCCCAGATCCACGGTCCCTGTCCAGAGACAGTTTTACCAGCCGTTTGACCTCAGAGTGAGCAGTTCCATTTACTAATCTTGTCTAGCAGCATCATAGTCAGTATAAAGAAAGATTCAAACCCAAGTAGAGGCACAGAGGAGAGAGAAATGGGAAGCAGGACTGCTCCTTCTGGCTCACTACACCATGAGTAAGCCTTTTGAGAAGAGATACTCATCAGATGAAGGACAAAAAGGAGGCCTCCTCTTGTATCAAACCCCGCTCCTGATTTCTGCTCCCAAAATTATTCACAAACTTTATCCAACAGCTCTTACCATAAAATGCATGAACAGTGCTTGGAGCAGAGTCCTGCACTACTCAGACTTGATTCTGAAAACAGAATGAGTTAAGTTTCCTAGAGGCTTTTCCAGGCTACTTTCACTGAAGTACCAAGTATTCTGCAAGCGTTAACTGAATTTAAATACTCTGTCATCCTGTACACATGGTTGACCAAGGTCACAAAGGTTAAGGTCAAAACCGTCCACCACCGGCCCTTCCAAGGACTTTGCAGACGATGAGGTTTTACTCAAAAGGTAGCTACCTTCCAAAGGAACCCCTGACACTCAGCACTGCCACAGATCGGGTCAGAGAATCCCAACAGCCCCATCTCCACTACTCACTGGTTCTTGTTCCCCCCATTTCCCTCACACTTGCCAGTCCAGCCAGGCTTCACTCCTCATCGCCCTCCTATCTAGAGACAAAAATATAGATAAATATTCGGGGTTTTTGCTAGTCTCTAGTAGACAACCGCATTGTTTTCACTGAACTATTTCTTTCAAAACCAACGTAGTAAAAATCAGCTTAAGGCAGGCACACAGAACAGGAAATTTAAAAACAAATAGTTGGAGGTTTAGAGATAAGCAATGGAAAACTGGATCTCAGAATGGGAAATGTTGGACAGTCTAAAAGTATGCAATACTTCCTGGCCTGCCTGAAAGCAGCATGATGTGCTCATTATGTGCTCTGTGAAACTGATGGACTTCTTGAGTATTCATGTCCTAATTTCTAAATATTTTGGTTTTGAAAACGAAGAGGCAAGTAATTCTATTGTTCTCTGTGGACAATCATAATTGGTTTTATGATAAAGGGAAAAGTTTGTTGCTGATATAAATTAGCACACTTCACCACAGATAGGCCAACTGAGCCAGCAAACAGCTCGGTCTGAAGTGGCTCTCCCTTTCCTTTTTCATTGCTTAGGATTTGAGGGATATTAAAACTGTCACAACTTTGAAAGCTGCACTGTGTTTTCATTGCTATTAGATCTCTGCGGGTTTTGTGCGTGTGCACAACTATTTGATAACAGTTTTATGAGCCCTAAGAAAATATAACAAATACTTCACATATTATTCATTCAGGCACACGTGCAATATTGAATCAGAAACCACATGGAGCTCCAGCCAGATCCAGAGTTATCCAGGAACATGGATGTATTCCCTAGATGCTATACCTAGAGAGGACTTTGTGTCCACGGCCAAGTGTGTGGCCACATCTATACTATAAATAACAGTAAACCTTAGAGTAAGCGTAGAGCCAGCAATTCAGATGACTTTTGCCCGCTCTGCTAAGGGCTGACTCCCTCTGAAGGCTACCAGCCGCATCCACACTGCGCAGTGCTCAGCCCAGGCCCCCTCCAGCTCCTCTGGCTCCCCAAGGCAGTTATTTTCTCCCATAATCTTTGGTTATGGGCATCTACACAAAGGAAGGATTGTGCTGCTGCAGGGAAGAGAACAGCTCTTGTAGTATGGGTGCATGTTTTATATATATATATATATGTATCTATATAGATATATATGTATCTATATAGATATATATGTATCTATATAGATATATATGTATCTATATAGATATATATGTATCTATATAGAAGGCAGGCTGGGAGCAAACTAACACACAGGCTAAGTAATTAACTAACACGGGTGGGCGATTAGAGAACCAGAATCTGGTAAGAGACCAGACTGATAAGCTATTTTACAGTGTAAATGCATCCAATTTTCAACTATTATAGAAAAACTGCCACAAAGTCAGTGTCACGCTTTATCAAACATTTTCATTTGAAGTTCACAAGTTAGAAAATTTTGTAAGTTAATATACAAGGCAATAACAGCTATTATAAGAGATCACTTTAGAACTGCTTAATTCTACAATCTTTGAGGAAAAAGACTCTTTCCCTTGCTGGATATATCAGACAAGGTTATGCTTACCATTTTCTGTAAGCAAAGAAACATCAGAAACACTTGGAGAGCCTAGTCTAAGAAGATCTCGGCACTGTCATTTACTTCGGGTCAGACACATCCCACCCACCTCCTTTCAGAATTGCACCAAATACCTGTATTTTCAGGCAAGTGGACTGTTCTGAAGACATGCACATCATGCTCCAACTAGAAGGAGCTGTGAAAGTTCACCTGGGCACTTTTTAAGCACCTATGTGGAAGGTGAATTTTGGAAACTGAAGCCCTCTCTGTGCGCTTGGAAGTTTAGCACCAAGTTGTCTTGAAAATTTGACACTCGTTATCAAATGAACAGCACTGAGAGCTGGACAGACAGCCTTGGCTTCCCTTAAAAGCTCCCATCAAGACCCTTTTTCCTGGGAAAACCTACTTTTCATTGGAGAGATACAAGCAATGCAGACTCAACAAGGACTCTATGCGCTGGGGACAGGGAAAAGAAAATTAAATGTTCCTAGACCTTTGTGCCGTGGAAGATCTCTCTCTCTTTAGGAACGAGCGATGAGGAGGACAACAAAGGCTGTTGGAGTCTGCTCGGAGATGGGAAAGGGAGAAGAGGAACATTCAGTTCTCGGTGAAGTGGTGAGAGGTTGTCCAATACTCGCTCCCAGGAATACAGCAGTTAGTTAGCCAAAAACTGTTTCTACCCTCTGTTATATAGGACCCAAAACCCACAAGCAAACAGCCTACACGAGCACCAGCAGGAAAGGAACAAGCTGAAAGGTGAAACTGCACATCAGGGCATATTTTGTTTGCTTAGGGGTTTTAGTTTCCTTTTTCTGTTTGTATTTAAATAAACGCTACATTTCTGCCAGGTTGAGCATATTATTCCATGTTACAGCATCCAAAGCACAATGAATCACTTAGCAGATGTAATTCCTCCTCTCCCCCTGATTTTCCCAGGTTTGTTTTACTCACTATCCCGTCAAAGGTTTGGTTCTCTTACCTTAATCACTTCTGGGGCCTGCTGAATGGAAGCTGGAACAGAGTCTCTGGAGGCAGCCCCAGCATAGCTTTTTTGCCCTGCAAGGAGGGACTGTGAAGGAGTCGTTAAAGTTTCCTGAAGAATCTGCATCACTTCCCTCTCCTTGGACAAGCTTCCCTTGCCTGTCTGGAATTCCACCAGTTCCTGGGCAAAGTCCTCAATGCTTTCCAGGATACGCAGTAAGAGGGCTTTGTCATCCTCTTCCATTTTATGACCATTTGTTTCCATGATTTTTGACAAAGGGGAAGCGGGGTCAACTGGTTTACTTTTGGGTTCAAGAGCCAGAGGTAGTACCTGCCTACCCTGCCCACCAAACACCTGCGAACGGGCAGGTTCACTCTCCTTTACAGAGGGTTCCCTCAAAGTACTCTCCATTTTCTGAGAGAAGCACTCCAAGTCCAGCAGCAGTTTGTCTATCTCATCCTTGTCTATCTTACTGCACATCTGCTCTCCTTTGAGGACCTCAGCTTGGGAACCACGCAATGCAGTATCTGAAACTGATTTTAAAGGAGTAGTTTTCTCAGAAGCGTGGGAGAGCTCACCATCTCCTACTCTAGCATGTTCTGCTTTAGTATCGGCAGACAGATCAGAATGACCAGCTAGCTGGTAGCTGCGCTCTAAACTCTCCCAGCCCCCTTTCTGCTCTGCCTTCTTTATTTTCCCTAATGTTCTTTCCCCATCGGACTCCTCCTCAATGTACAGAGCCTCAGCAGAAGCCGTGCAGTCAGAAGGGCTTGTGGCCGGTAACTGAGGTAGAGCACAAGCATCTTTCACACCTCTCACACTGGTCTCCTGTGGGACGCTGTGAAGGGAGTTTGAGGTAAAGCTCACAGTACTTGTTTGGACGGACTGAGAGGTGCTTGTCACCTCACACTGATCACCTGGTAGTCTGGGAGGAACTGCACTTGAAGACGGCAGCTGAATAATATCTTCGTATCTAGGTGGCTGCTCATCTCCAAATACTGGGGGAAAGGGAGTTTGCTGCAAGCCATGAAAACAGTTCACTAGTTCTGCCAAGTCACCAGCTTCTTTGTGTCCCGGTGGTTTGATCTCAAAGGGGAGCTTTTTCAGGTATGAAGAAAATCTTGTCATCAGATTCATATATATCATTTCTGAATTAGCCAGGGGATCATTGCTGTTCCCTCCACTAACGCCGTCCGCAGACTTCTTTTTGATGCAGTGTTTTATTATGTCTGTGCACTTTTTCAGATCCTCTGAGCACTTGAGCAAGATGTCTAAGCACACCTTAATATCTCCACCAGAAGAACCATCTAGCTTGTGTTTTTCCAAAATCTGGGTAATGAAGTTTTCTTCAGAGAAGGAATGAGGGGAGAAGGGAACCATGGGATTCATGCTGACTTCGGGAGCATCATTGCTCTCCTGCCATTTCTCCACAGGTGAGGGACTCTGCAAAAAGCCACACGGAGGGCAGTTCTCATCATTGTTGAAGTGCCCATAAATCAAGTCAAAATCAAATGATCGTCTGCTGAATGATTCTGACCGAACTTTCCTTCCCTTTCGGTAGGCCACATGACTGGAAGAGTTCTTGAGCTTTTCAAAGGAGAATTCCTTTATTTTACCACTGGCGAGGTTTATCGCCTCACCGGTAATGTCTTTTAAACTGCTGGAGGCTTGCACTGAAGAGCCCTTTTTGATTCTTGGACTATTTGGGAGGATTTGGTGATAGTCCTCATTTCCAGGCAAGGCAAGTCCATTTTCAGGAACAGGAATTTTATGGTCTGGGTTGGCATCTTGGACACTGAGCTCTGCGCAGACACTGTGGTGGGCAACTATGCACGTAACTCCTTGCTTAAACACTTGGCAAGTCCCTGTGCAGTAATGCACAGTGTGCTGAAAGTGCTGGTCTATCACCACACTGCTGTAGCAGTTCACAGAAGTCACCATAAGCCTGTAGGTTGCTGCCATAGCACGGATTACGCTTGGAAATGAGGCTTCAAAATTCACCATGAACTAAACAGGAAAAGCTTCACCCGCCCAACACTTTTCATAGCCACACCAGATTTCATAAAAAACATTCAAATGTGAGTTGAAAACATTCCAACTACATGAGGAACTACTGCCTTGGAAAGCCCTAGTGAAGTCTGGAGTGGCATCAGCAGTACAGTTACAACAATTAGTGTGACTTGCATATGGTTTGACTTAAGGCAACTCGATCCTTGTATTCCATGCAGAAAGCTTTGCCCATCACAGATGCAGCAGGAGCCGCTCCATTTCTAACAGTCCAGAAAGGTTCTCCAGCAGGTGGCATAAAATTCAGCCAGCTCTCAGGCAGAAGTGACAAGGCAATGATTTTTGTTCGATCCTTCTTCTCTCTTTTGGGGTGGGTCAGTAAAAGATAGACAATCAAGTAGCATGTACAGACAAAAAATCTACAGTATGCTTGCGAGATTCCCCTCTCACACTGGTAAGGTAGGTCCCTGCAATAAAAAAAAAAAAATAAAAAAAAATCATTATCATTTCCATGTAATATGTAGCCTTGTCTACTACCAAACATATGGCTTCAGACCATAACAACCAACGCGCAGGCTTGTGCAGAGTAAGAGTAGGCTGATATTTTTCCTTCACTCAGATCTACCATATAAGAACACTGCTGAGGAGCTAGCCTATATTTATACACAGGCTGTCTGTGTGTTGCCATTTTAACAGCTCTATTTTAACCACTCATTAATTTTTTTCAGACTTGCTTTTTTTCCTTCACAGACTGAACAAAACATTACCTTTAATTTTAACTGAGCAAAACATTTTCTTTTCCAAGGCTCTAAAGATAAGGCAAAGAGCAGTAGAGAAAAGCACTTTCAGGATTTCCAAGCTCTCTGGATTATAAGAAGCTGCAAACAGCCCGGAGCAAAGTCAATGAATGCCTCTAAGAATGCACAGCCTTTAGCAAAGGCCACATTGGCTTCCATTAGCCTTTCATCAAGGTCTCTGGGACCATGGCAAAATATTTTAAGGAGGAATAACTGTTTTTCATTCTCTTACAACCCATAAATAGCAGCAGATTTCATTAAATAAGTCCGCTGGTGTAGGCATCAAGAGTAGAAGGTAACATTTGTAGAAAGGCTAAGACTGAAAACTAGGAATTGAGTGTTTCGCACTTAGAGCCATTTCCAGCTGCATTTCCTATCATCATGGTCAGAATTGCACCAGAAAAAACAAAGCCTGCTTAACTTTGTTATGAAAACATCGGAAATCCCAGCTTTAAGGGTCTTAAATTTTAGACATTGGTTCATCTTTCTTGAATACTTCAATAATCAAATTAAAACACCCCACTGAAGTTCTGAGCACCCTCTATCCCTATACAAACAGAAATCCATTTCATAAAACATGATTAAATCCCAGCTAAGTCAAACTGCAGCATGGGTTTAATCTTCTTGTTTTCAAAGGTAAACATCTAGCACTATGTGAAAGGCCAGACCTGCATGTGATGAAAGGACTGCCCTCCACGCATGTTACATCCCACCTATCTTTAGCTCATAAGCCTGTACAAATCTATCACACAAGAGGGGAGTACCTTAGAGATTGGTGCTGTTGTAATTAAGGACCGGGGATGGCACAAGCCTGCTGAAGATTCACATTTTACATATTTTAAAGCCTAAATTTGAAACCGAGAAGCACTGATGTAAGATTATTTGATGGACTCTGTCATGGGCCACGTCTGCTCATTGCAATTAGGTAGAATTGCACACTGTAAAGAAACCTTCCCGATTTGTTCTTCGGATGATAAATACAAAGCATTGAAATGACTGCATTCAAGATGAAGAACTAACTGCTCCAACTACCATGCTGGTATCTGTAACAGGCTGCCACCTGCCTATCAAACACCGCAGGCCAAGCTGCGTGTTGTACCAGGGCCAGCTTCACAGCACCCCTTCTGTGCCTGTCCTGCTCTGCCCCCCTCTACACCCACTGGCACTGCCCCAGAGCCCCACAGGCATGGGAGGGCCTTGCAGGGGGATGATCAGAAGTATGAGGTGTGCCCCAGCCACAGCAGTGAGTCAGGGTGCCAGGGGATAAAGGGCGTAAACAGAACCGTTTTTAAACCCCAGGGTGCTTACACCATCAGGCATAAACCTCGGTAATAAGACTCCACACCCTCCAGTCACTGTCTCTCAAGCTTCGCTATCAGGTGTGCTAAATGCTCTGCTGAATCTGAGCCACAGTTTAAAAAAAAAAAAAAATACTATTGGCTCCCCAATGTCTTAGTCTTTTAAGCCTTCATGGGCTTTGTTCAGACAGGAAAACCCATGCTGCTTCGCCTCCAAAAAGGCAAATGATCCACAGGTTCCCTGAGAATGCCTCCTAACACATCCAGGGTAAGAGGTCTATTGCTTTTCCTTTTCCGAGCCTCCACCAGCTAGAAACAAGCTTTCTGGCATTTCCTGAAATAAAAGTTCTATAATATTTAGAGAAAGGAGAGGTCTTCAGGACAGCAGATGAAGAATTAATATTGCTTCTGAAAAAGCATGAGACTCTCAGAGCTACTTCTTCCTTTGTTATCATACACAGCAAGGAGAGACTGGTCTTTTTTTTACCACCAAAGAATAGTCTGGGTTTATACCTAATTTGGGAAATAATTACATCTTGATTAAGTTACTCCTTAATTAGAGAAATAATGCATTAGACTAACTGTCTCCTTCTCCCATATCATTCCAAGAGCAATTTCCTCCCTACAAGTGTACCCCTTCCACTGGGACTAAGCAAGCTTCTCTGATTCTGTAAGACACCTTCAAACAATGAAGCTTTTTGTGTCTGTAAGATTATTCCACAAGGAGTTCTTTGATGAAAAGTTCTGGATTCCTAACCCAAACTAACTCTTTTTAATTCAACTTTGTATTTTCACCTATGCCCAGTAACAATGTTCCTCCCACCATCTCCACTTCATACTTCCCAAATAATTTTAGGTGCTTACGCCCTGAACCATTGCTCAGCCACGTTGCAAATAGCCAGCCCGTTTTGCTTTAGTCTAAGGCAGGTCTTCCAGCCATGTTTGCTGCATTCTCTATCTCTTCCCAACTTGTCTGTATTTCTCTGGGACTATCACACCCCGACATAACCCAGACACGAACTTTGTCAAGGCTAACACAAGATTCCTACCTCCTGCCTCTGTCTTCGGCACCTTTTACTCCTGTGTCAAGGAAGGAACTGATCAAAGAATCAGTATCAAAAACCTGGTGTCTTTTCAGCCAGGTTAACTAATGTCTTCTCAGTGATTATTTACTACTTGCCTTATTATCACTGTCTGCAAAAACAAGTTAAGGTTAAAGTTGTTCTTGACTCCAGTTACGCAAAACAAAACGAAAAACTGTATAGGCAGCATAAATGATGCAAAGATGCAAAGCAGAAACTATTTCTCATTTCTCCACCGGCTTGACCATGGCAGCACACGCTCAGCTGGCAGCTTTCTTTTACAGTGATCCATCAAACATGATGCAGCATGTAAACCCAGCCAAGACAAAACCAGGGAGAAGAGTATTCCTGTTATCAGATCCGGGAACCCGGCCTCAAGCTTGGCTTGAATGGGCTTTTGTTGTGATTTTCGGTTTGTGACTAAAACCTACTATTTATTAATAGCAACAATGGAAAGACTCAATGCGTTAAGAAACATTCATACTCTGTTGTGTTCAGCCTGCCATTTCATTCCAGTTGTGGCTCTAGAACGGCCCCCAGTTCAGATATACTGTAGAAAGATTCAGTAATTAGGACTGCTGCCACGAAACCAACCCCAACCCTGAGGATACAGGATTGGCTTCACAATGTAAACTATGAATGAATAGGGCTTCTTGTGTGACGGCAGAATAATGCTTTATGTCTTTCCTATCTGCAAGATGACATGAATCACTTTCCAAAGGAAAAAATTATTGCAGATACTAATGATATAAAAGGTTATTCTATAAGACACACAAGAAATTCTATTCATGCAAAGATCAGGCTGGAGTTAAATAAGTGAACAATGACAATCTGTTAGGATGGGGACTGTCAGCCACCGCTTGGCTTAATTGCAAACTGAGTCTAGAAAGCTAAGGGACAGGCCTCTGCTGCCTCTGAAAGTCTTAAATTTGGCAAAAATCCTCTTGAACTCTTATCTCCAGTACTGGCAGCAACATTTTCAGCGATCAGAAGTTAGAAACCACTATAGCATGTGATATGGAGTAAACTAGCCCCTTCTGCACCAGCACATAGTCTCTATGCAGTTGTGCTTGTTTCTAGTGGAAGAGGCGGTAGGATAAGCTCTCCAGTTTGACGTTCTTGCAGAAGACAAACAGAAAGACAGAACAACAGCTTTGCCATTTGGACAGTCATCAATATAGTTTCAGGAGTATCATCCCAGCTATGTAATCAGGTGTCAGGTCTTACCCTCTTAGAGGAGTTTGTGGTGCCAAAAAGCAGTATATGACTGCATCTTCTTGTTTAGAAATGTTTGATTTTTGTTTACAGTTTACCAAACAAAGCAGATTTGGGAGCAAACTATATCGATGATAGAAGACAAAAGCAGGCAAATAACAAAGCAATGTTTTCTCACAAAGCACAATTTGCAGCCACTCTTTGGTACTTTGCCAAATAATAGGGAAAAAAAAAAAAGATAGTATTAATCTTCCACTCATAAATTCTTTATTTCTAAAACCCACTACAGAATGGTGCTGGACCCTGAGATACTTCATTACTTTTCTTCCTTCCTGGCTCAAGTCAGAACACAGTAAACTTTAAGAGTCAAGAGCACACTACAAATGCGCACTCCGAGGATGGAGATGGGAATAGATGAGGTGACTCACTGGGGTCAGAGAGCTGTTCTGCAGCTCGTAAAGGAGCTGACACTGAGCCACGCTCCATGAAATCCAAAGGGTCTCTGATCACACAGCCAAGCAGCCGCTGCTCCAGCGGCCCAGTCAGCCACTGCCAGGATCAACAGGGTTCACACGACCGCTAGTAATGTTAAACAGCGTTCTATACAGTCACTGAAAAATCTTTGAAAATCTAGTGTTGAAAACATCACCAGGCACCCCATCTGTGGTAGAATCACATCAGCAGTAACTGTGGTAAGAAATTTGTGTAACAAACCCATTGCCGAATTCAGCAGAAATCTTACAACGATTCATTTACATAAATTATTTTGAACCCCAAAGGAACTTATTTACAATTTTCTATCACTTGCACAATTTACCTTCCAAAATATTTTTGAACAGGAGACTAAAAAGTAACTTTTCTTTCTATACTGAAGAAGTTCAGAAGAAAAAAATGTAACCACCCGCATTGCTCCTTTGTCCTGTAATTTCTTCTATATTTACAGCTTATAACATTTTGATGTCTGTAACGGTAGCATTTATAGTTAACCCAAAAGGACTTGTTTGTACATAGGACTTAGATGGGAACTGCAGCTGTGATAACTTTTCAGTCCTCATGACCAGTGGGAATTTGACACAGACACATACATTTCAGCTATAGTAAAAAGAAACCATTTACAATTACACCAGTAAAGTTTTAGGATTAGAGGTGCTTATACCACTTCCACTGGCAAGGCACCCTGAGTTTAGTTTTAAGAGGTTTTAACACCAAGCTATTTCATGCTTTAGAGACTGCAACGGACCGTGATGGCTACAAATCCTGACTTACCTTATAACCCACCTCAGAGGATCTGACACTCAAACCAAGTACTCCGATTTGAACCAGAGTATGTTTCTTCACGTGCTTATGGGCTTCAATAATTACATGCACTATAGAAAAGGGGTCATTATTTCCAATTCGAGCATGCTCAACATCAGGTTCCAGCAAATAGGTATCAGGCTTTCTTAAGCTAACTTGAAAAAAAACTTTCAGGAAGATTTATTTCCTCAACTACAAGTACTGACACACTATAATCAAACCACCTCTTGGCCTTTTTCAGGATTGCCAGAAAGAGTCCGGAAGAGAGACGTCTTCAAAGTCACTGCAATAATCCTTTTCTGAATTCTGTCTATAATTTGCTATTGTTCGTACAAAAACATAAAAGAGGTGGGATTCATCTAATTTAAGCTACCTAGAAATTAAGTATTAGGTACTCGCTGTAGGCAATGCAGAGAAGAAGGCATCTCAAAATCACCCCACTGAGCTTAAAAAACAATCTAATTTTGAGATGTCAAGTTACATTAAATGAAAGCCATCCTTCAGGATTAAACAATAACACAGGAACAACTGTCTCCAAGAGTGCCTATGCCAACGCTCAAGGAATAATATTAGAAAAAGATAGATAATTTTTGCTAGGAGTACTCTCCTGACCTCCAACTGTTTTCAGCTCATGAATGAGGTTTGTGAAGCTGGATGTGGTTTCTGTGACCTTAGTAACCTTCAAAGGATTTCCTTCCCATGCGCTTGGGGCATCCCCCGGATTCAACAGAAACTTTTTGCATCCAGAGCATCTTTTGACAAGACATTCCACCACCTACCACTCCTTTCAATTCTGTCACTCGCCAGCTTCAATGTGTCAAAATCTTGTACTGAAACAGAGCACAAACACTAGACCTATATAAACATTGCCCACAGCATTCCTGAATTTACAGAGTTCCATGTCATCCCTCTGCATTCTTTTTTCCAGGATTATTAGTCCTTTCTTACTCGGTTGTTCTTGTATAGAAGACATTTTGCACCCTTGATCGTTTCCACTGCCCCTCTCCCGAGCTTTTCTGGTTCAGCTACACACTTCAAGACGTAGGAACCCAAACCATGTAAAAATATCCAGAACAGACGAGACTCACATTCAGAAAGTAATTTTTAAACTGCCTTTCAAAATTTAATGTTATCAGCGTATAGTTCTTTCCCTCCATTCCGCACTATTTTCAGATAGCACATTCTCAAGTGTCTGCTCTCATAACCACCTGGATTAATTTATACCTTCTGTCCCTCTTGCTACTTATCTTTCAAGAGGAAACAATGATATCATTGTCCTTTGTAAAATGTGCAGGGACCTACTGATAGAAGACTCCATGCCAGAGGAAGGTATTCGCTCTCAGAGACTGAAATTTTCATACAGTCTCAGAAGAAAGGTGAGGAGATGGGCAACAAGAATGATCCAAAGGTCTTGAACAGCTTGGCTGTGAGGAATGACTGAACCAGATCCAGGCATATCAGATTGGAAGAGAGATGACTTTGAAAAAATATGATAACCTTCTACAAAATCATGGATGGCATGGAAAGGGTAGATAGGATCTGACTGCTCACATTCTCCTCCAACACAAGAACTAGGTGCAACCTGCCTCCTGCTACAGGAAGCAACTTAAAACAAGCACACATGGAGCAAACCTGTGAAACTTCTCATCGAATGATGCCACAGACCCAGAAAGGTTCTGGGGAATCGAGAGAACATGTTTTAATACTTCCTCTGTCGAAAGTTACCACCTTTTGCTTGAACACCACTTGGTGCCCTTTAATTCTTGCCGTGTTCAGGTGACAAAATAAATAGGGAACAATTGCTTCATATTCCCATGGTTGCAGACTGCTATCGTAATCCCGCCTCTTATCTGTCCTGCTTCCAATCACCTATTTTCCAGGCTAAACTCCAATTTATTTGGTTACTCTTTTTACAAAAGCTGCTTCACTCGTGCTCTTCTGGGTTTTCCCCTAATCTTACTACAACTCTTTGGAGAGGCAGAATGTCTGCCCTTAACTTTGAGGGCATTACGTTGTTCACTACACGAATATACCATGGATTTATACCATGGCATTCTGGTTTTTCTCCCTCTCCTTTTCCTAGAGATCTCTGTCATTTTTATTTGCCTTTTGGTGTTTTGTTTTATCTGCTGCTGAGAGTTTTACAGAGCTTTATCTGCACTGCTTAAAAGATCTCTTTCCTGAATGGCACAGATTCTTAAGAGCTCATCAGTGCATAGACACAGTTAGTTGTCTCTCTCCATGCACACTATTTTATATCTACTTTTATCAAGTACCACTTGCCAACAGCCAAGTACTGTGAGAACCTTCTGCAAATCCAGCCACCTTTTGCTTCTGCTACCCTAATTTTGGTATTTTCAGCATATGCTGACACTTCATTACTCAGCCTCTCTTCCAGATCATTTATGACTATGTTGAGCAACACAAATCTGAACGCAGAACCCCCTGGGATTCCACTAGTGATTACTCCTCACCAGAAAAGCTGACAGTTCTTCCTACACTTTAACCAGGTATTAATTACTGAAAAAGCTACACTCCTACTCCATGGCAGTTCCATTTCCTTTAAGAAGCATTAACAAAGAACTTTGTCAAACTCTCTCTGAAAATCCAGAAACAGCAGAATACTCGCTTGTTTGTCTCTTGGGCCTTCTTGTGGAATAGCTTCAGACAATTTAACTTTACCAGCTGAAGCTGGACTTCGGCATTCTTGCAGTGAACCATGAAGGTCACCGCAATGAGAGCACTTATCAAGGCAGGCTTCCAAGAGACATGACCTTGAGAATCACCTTCCGTGACAGCATGATAAGTACTGCTTTCCAGTCAATATGGATTTGAAGAAGTCCGTTTGTACATTAGGAAACGTGTTTCACTAGATTTACCCTAAAAAAATAATCCCTCAACACTAACTAAAATACAACCTCTCCATGTTTAACAGCAGCAACGGAAAGCGAGTCCAACACTCAGAAAGATTTGGGCTAGTATCAATAACAACAGTCTACACTGTTTTTTAAAAATAAACCTGGGACTAGAGCCTAAGTTATTGTTCTCAAATACTGATTTGCAGTTAGTGAATGCAGTGTTATTCAGTGTAATTCCTTCAGGTTAAGCCACAGGGCTATCTAATATATCTAATATACACTTCAGAGACACCAGTGCTTGAACACAAGTATGGTAGAAACTCTGTTGTGGAGAACCTTGCAAAACTTGTCATTATGGGTATCAGCTGGGGAGGAGGATAATTTATATTATCAAGAAAGATTTCACCCTTTTCAGCTTTTTTGAAGTACCTTTTTCAACTTTCCCATTGCACAGAGACTTGGAACTAAAACTGCCCAGACAGGAATTTGTGTCCCATGAGACCGGTTTCCAGTTATACAGATGAGACGGCAAGAGAGTAAAAGCTCACACAATTTTTCCACATAACAGCAACCTGTTAAGTATAACTAATTTACCAACTAATTATTGTTCCAGCCCCGTGTCTGTATAAAACTAACATTTAAACTTAGCTCATTTAGCAGGCCCCCAATACATTAACATACATGTTGAAGCTTAGCAAGGCATGAGTAAAAAAAATATTTAAAAAATTGTAGGAAGCATATGCCTAACTGAGCTTTGTCATGCTGACAGAAAACAAGGTAACCAACTAGAAAACACAGGAGGTGAACGAGATTCAAAAGCACGTAATTAGCAAGGCTTAGAGCTGAGGTCAGAAAGCCAGCTTGATTAAGTAATGTGTCCCTTGGCTGTTTATAACCTTATACAGAAAGAGATAATTTCATATTAGCAAGATACATTTGTTTTCCCCAGAATAAGTTAATTTAGTATTAACAGTGTCCAATTACTTCACACAAATTAAAGCGATTTTATTAAAGTGTTAAGATAACAAAGGAAGACTTCTGTCCAGGATGGCATTCCCTCCATCATTAACTTTTGGTGATACTGAGGTTACAATCTACAGATTCCCTAAAACCATCCTGGAAACTTACTTGCAAGTTAGGGAAAATTTCCCCTGTAGCTGTCTGCTAGTGATCTGTAGGTAAAATAAAATTTTTATTTAATAACAAATAAAGAATTTTTTTTTCCCGTTCATTTCCCATCTATTCGGGGCTCATACATTTCTCATCGCTGTCCTATCTAACTTCTTCATGTCTTATCTATATCACACTACTCTCTATTCACTTATTTCCTCATGCATTCAACATTCTGAGTAAAGTTCTCTTTGTCTAAGGTGACAGTCCATTCTTCCCAGGTAGTCCCAGTTCTCAGCCCATACCTGGCCCCAGCTGGAGTACTATAGCTCTTCCGTGGGTCAGCGATGAGCACAGCGTTGGGGAGAAAGGCTCCAATTCTGCGCTACTTGCCCATCCTCTCCTCTGAGGCACGATCACAGGAGTAAAGAGCAAGCAGTCATTTCCACTAGTCATACCTTCCACAAGCCCGTTCCTGCCAGCCTCCAACTCGCGCTCTGAAGAGGAGCAGCTGTTGAAACGTAACAAATTATGCCAAAAGGTGCAGCATGTCCTAGCATTCAAGAAGTTTGGCACTGCTACAGCTTCTACTGTTTATGACCAATGTGCCACACCAGAGGCACAGATCAGCGTGATCAATGTAATTTAAGGGAGCGTAACTTTCCTATCCCCTTTCCTCTACCAAGGAAAATTAAGGGTGTTTTAGTCTGACAACCCGGTAAGACAGAGGAATAAATTTCCCCTGTATCTTTGCAAAACAAATAAATAACTTCCATTCATTTCTCTCTTTTTCCCCTGTGTATTTAAACAGAAGCGGATTAAAAAGACAAGTGATATGCCCAAGAAACAAAAAAAACAGATAAATGTAAAGATTCCCTTATTCTAATTCGAGCGAACAGCAGCGTTCACAATCATGAATCTGAATATTCATTAAAATGAATAGTCATTTTTAACAAGCTTACTTGTTGCACACGTGACCTCAGGTATTGCTTACTGCATCCTATTCATCTGCTATTCTGCGATCAGATTTATTAATTTCTCCATCAGTATAGTATTTACATGCTACTTAGACATTAACCTATTTTCCAGTATTACCCTCACTTTAACCCTGCAAGAACTGTGGCAAGGTAAATACATCAGGCTTTGGTGCTCAACGCCTGATTTTCCAAAGTATGAGACTGTAATTAGAGTGTTTCATATGGGCAAAGGACAGCACCCAGCTCAGTTGCAACTGCCCTTACAGTCATACATCAGAAATTCTGCAAATCAGATCCAGGGATGTAAGCAGCAGAGGAAATACAACAGTGAGGTCTGGTGGAAGAAGCTTGTCCCATAACACACATGAAACCAGTCCTTTAAAGACAGCACTTCATTATGAATGAGAACATTCCCTCCCTCCCACAGTTCTACTTTTGCTGTCCAGTTTCTGCCAGAATTGAAGCACAAGATCTAATTTAGTCTTCAGAAAATTTCAGTTCTGTGTAACAGGAGAAAACCTAGTCTTACGGGGAGGAACAGCCTGCAATCATGTAAGTAAAAACAGTACTGGAAAACATTTATACAAAGGAGGTGAAGCAAGACTGCACAGCAACCTCTGTATTGGACCAAGATATACCACGTTCAGAGTTACTGTTTAAAGTCGGATTTTCTGCGTAATTCAAGGGAGGAGAGGTGTTCGCAGGAAGGGTGGAGAAAGGGTTTTGGGTTTTTTCTTAAAAAAAAAAAAAAAAAAGGGAAAACACAAATTCCACTGTGCAGCATCATATTTACACCTCCAGGGCAACCAACAGTGAGTGTTAGACCACAGGGCTCCATTACAGAGATTTCCGAATTGTCTGAGCCACAATATTCATCACCTGCTCTGCAGGCTGCAGCTGAAGGAGATGAAAGAGATGTTTTACCAGTGAATCTCTGCAGTATTTGGCACTCGCACATTAGTCAACTTTAACCTGAGGCACTTTGCCCATAGCTGCCTTTAATGCGGCACCTCTGTGCAAATTATGAGTACAAAATAAGATGACGCATGACAGTGGTTACAAAGGTCTAGGTAGTGGAAACTGGCTACGTGCCATCAGGGAACGTCAACTTTTTTTATTTTATATGAAGTCAAATGTAAATCAGTCTCATCTGATACACTGTGTTACCGTTTCCAGACACATAAATACTGGAAAAAAAACAACCCAACTATCCAAACCATTGTCTCTTGCTCCAAATTCTCAGAATCCAGCAGACATAATAAATAATTTTACAAAACTGAGAAGTCTGATAGTACCAACAATCTCCTCAAAGTTGTCACAAAAATAACTTCCCACTACACAACCTGTGAGAGCATACCTACCAAGCTTGAGAGATTCGCAAGAAATAATCAAGAGAGGAGGTGGCTATTTTAAGTAAATGTTTGGGAAATTGATTTCCCGAAGCAGGCATCAGATCATTTGAGGCAAAGCCATGACACCACCAACAAGAAAAACGCACCCAGCCTTTCAGGCAGCACTTCAACAGTGAACACTCTGGAGACTACCTGCCTCTTCAATTCTTGCCTTTGCGCTGCCAGCCTGCCTTTACAGGGAAGATGGGGGCATAGAACAGCATGTCTTCCAGGGCTTTCTTCTTTAGCGTGAAGAACGGAGGTAATAAAATTAGTCCCAGGCTTAAAAAATATTTACATTACTTGAGACCAGTGCAGTCTGCTGACCTTCAGAGAGAATTACTCCAGTAGGAACACGTCCTTCAGTAAGTCGTTCCAATAGTTATTCAATCTCAATTTTACAAGTTTTTGACCAACTTAATCTCAGATTTGTCTGCCTGCAAACCAAGCAGCCTTGTAGCCAAAGCTGTTCCCCTTCTTGCTCATGAAGAAATACTTTGGAAAAGAAAACACAGAAACCCCAATTTCATAACCATATGTTAATAGCTGCACTGAAGAAGCTCAAAGGTCCAGCCACCCAGGGTCCCGGGGCAAGTGGCAAGGCTTCACAAGAAAAGAAGAGCCTAAGCAGAGGTGACCCTTCAACGGTGTTAACCTCCTGCTTTACAACAGCTCACAGCTTCGGGCCGTCCCGGACGGCAAACTACACCCGGACCGCTGCGCTCAGAAGCCGTTATGCCTCACAGCGCTTCGTCAAAACTCTTCTGAGGCAATTCATAGCCCCGGCCTCCACACCACCACCCCGCAGTGCTTCTCACAACGCACCCGCCTGCGATGCCAGAAGCCTTTCCTCCCTCTCCACCCTCCGTCTCACCTGGGAGCTCCATTCAACCGCCGCTTCCCCTCAGCCCGCCGTCCTCCCCGGACCGCCCCACGGCGGGGCGGCGGCCCCCCCCCCCTACACACACACACCCGCCCCGGCCCGCTCGGCCCGCCGCTCCCTCCCCGGACCCTGTCAGCGCCGGCGGGACGGTTCCCGCACCGGGGCCCGCCCGAAACCTGCCCCCGCCGCCGGGCCCTGAGGGGATCAGCCGCCGTTCGGCCCCATCGCCCCACCCCACACCTACCCGCCGGGGCAGCGCCCCGTCCCATGCCGGCGCCGCCGCTCCCGCCGCCGGCCGCGCTCTGCCACTCGCCCGGGAGGCGGAGGGGGGAGGTGTGTGTGTGTTGTCCGCCCCGCCCCGGAGGCGCGGCGCGGCTCGGCGGGCGGCCCTGGGCGCGGAGGTGGAGGCCGGGGCTGTGAGGGGACGGCGGCAGAATGGCGCTGAGGAGGAGGAGGAGGAGGGGGAGGAGGGGGAGGAGGGGAGAGGAGGAAGGGGGAGAACGCCCCCCCGCCCCCCCCCCCAGCCCCCGCCGCGCGCGTGCACGCGCCGCGCCCCTCCCTCTCCTCACAGCCCTGAGGCGGCGGCGATGGCGGGCGGCCCCTCGCCTCAGCGCCCCGGCCGCTCGCCTCCCTCACCGTCGGGCCTGCCGGTTCACCGGGGCGTCAGCGTCCCCGGGCGGTGGGGTTTGTTTTTCTTTACCCCCTCGGCCGCTCCAGAAATCCGGTTGGTTTCATCTCTTGGGCTTCAGCGGGTTTTTCGGCTGCCTTTGGCTCCAGGCCGTTAGTTGCGCCCTCCAGCACAACAGCGCGGTGGTGTGCCTGCGAGAAAAGGTAAAAAAATAAGAGGGAAAAGAGTCGAAGTGCACCTGGATGGGGAAGGCAAGTGCCAGACCCCAGTGGCCGGGCCTGGAGTGGGCCCTGCCTTGGCAGCGCCTGTGTTTGGCTGCTGTGCTGCAGGTTGTGGGTTTAGGTTGCAGTTATCAATCAGGGGGAGGAGGTGCCCAAAGACACCAAAACACTGCTGCAGGTCAGCCTGGTGGTCTTTACGCCAACTTCATGGGGTTTTTTTCTTCATCCTTCAGTTGCACGCACACCAACCTGCGACCCTGTGCTCCCTCACGGCTTACAGGGACATCTCAGAATCTCACCTGGAACACGTCAGATTTGGCTCTTGGCCCTCCATTGTATCTCCCTCTCCTTCACAAACACATACGCTGTCTCCCAGCACTTCTCCCTTGTACCTCCCTTCTCAGACACGCTACCTCTCTCCAAAAGTCAGCTACAGATGCCTCCCTTTTGCTGTTCATTTTAGTATCTTCTAAATATGCTAGAAATCTTCCAGTGTCTTCTAAAAGCACTAGAGAGCACTTGACAGGAAAGTCTCCAAGAGCTTTTCTCATCCCATTCTCAGAGATGAGGGAAGCAGCCCTGTCACCTTTAGGTTGCCTTTATTCTTTCTTATTTCTCTGGAGAGGAAAACTGAACTACTACCATGACTCTAAATTACTATAGTTATCTCAGGAAAAAAACCAAACCCAAACATTACTGGTCAGTGCAGGCGGGCAACAGCCAAAAGGGCAAGTACCTCCCACCCAAACAATCCACTGATGGGAGCCTGTTTCTCGGGGTTCTCCCTTCTTGGCCTCACAGTTCCCGTGCCTGTCATGTGGGAGAGGGTGTGCATTCGGTCCCCTCAGGGAAGAGCAGGTCCTCTGCTGTAGGACCGGACATCCAGACAGGAGAGACAGGCACGAGCGCATCAGGGAGAGGGACCGTGACCACAAAGCCCAATCCGTAGCCAAACCTGCCTTAGTCACGGGGTGGAAAAGCGCTGCGCTTCAGCCACATGGGTTTTTTTTAAAGTCTTGAGGGATTGAACAAAATTAAAATAACATAGTTAAGCATTAACTTGCTGCTACTTACCCTGTAAAGAGTAGCGTGGCTGCTAACCTTTGTGGAAAGTTCAGAGCAGTTTTGCTCAGTGAACACCCACAGTTAAATCAGGGACGCTGAGACGCGTAACGAATAGTGTACAAAACCTAAAATGGTAACAAAAAAACCCCAACCCTTACAGACTTTGCTGTGCGCCAGTTCACTTGGGATAAGTGGCACGTGGGGTACGGAGCCTGAGCTAACAAACCCAAGAACTGCACTATCAGATAACCTTGACTGACTGAGGATGAATTTGGGAAGGCGGGAGAATTTTGGGGGGGATGCAATCTCAGGATGCATCTGCCGGCAGTCTCGGGAAGGCCCCCAAGATGGTGTATCTTGGGTAAGGTGGCATCTTCCAGGGACTCAGGGACCTTTTCTGTCCTTCACCCGCTTCCTTTCAGGAAGTCTGAGACGTGGCAAATGCCAGGGGCTGCTGTTCTTCCAAGGAGAAGCTGGGAAGCTTTCCCTGGCCATGCGTTGGGACTGTCCGAGTTCTGTCCCTCCGCTCCGGTAAGCCTCAGCAGGGGCAGTAGAAGGGCTGAGTGCCACCTCAGAACGCTTTTGTGTGCAGCTGGAACACATCCGTGTGTTCCTAGGAGTACTTCTGAGTCCACCTAGGAACGCTCCTCCATGTATTTTTACTCTGAAAGCTTGGTGGGGCTTTGAAAGCCGGAGGAACTTTTCCCTTCGCTTCAGCTGGGCTTGGACGAGGGCCCCGAAGAACCCACAATAAGCCAACGTTTGTGAAAACGATGAAGTATCTTGGAGAACACTCATTTTCTTCCTCTGCGTTCTGTGGTGGAACAGGAATGTCTGCTGCGTCCCACGGTTACAGGCTGCGTAGCAGCAAGTTAATGCTTAACTATGTTACTGTAACTTAACAATCGCACAAGACCATTTAAAAAAAAAAAAAACCAAAACCACCCAAAACACAACCTCCAAACAGTGGAAAAAGCCTATAGCGGTTTTATGACGTAACCCACAGCCACAGCACCGGCCCCTCCCCTCCCCCGCCGCGCAGGCGCCGGGCGGTGACGCGGAAGGTGGGCGCGGCGCCTGCGCGGTGGCGGAGCGGCGGCGGCGGCGCGGCGGCGGCGATGAAGGTGGCGGTGGCGGGGTGCTGCCATGGCGCCCTGGACAAAATGTACGAGACGCTGGAGCTGCTGCAGCGGCGGCACAACGTGCGGCCCGACCTGCTGCTCTGCTGCGGCGACTTCCAGGCTGTGCGCAACGAGGCGGACCTGCGCTGCATGGCCGTGCCCGCCAAGTACCGGCACATGCAGACCTTCTACCGGTGAGCGCCGCCCGCCCCGCCCTGGCCCCGGCCCGGCCTCGTCCCGCCTGGCCCCGGTCCGCTCCAGCAGCAGTCGTGTCCCCGCAGGTACTACTCCGGCGAGAAGAAGGCCCCGGTCCTCACGGTGTTCATCGGCGGGAACCACGAGGCGTCCAACCACCTGCAGGAGCTGCCCTACGGCGGGTGGGTGGCCCCCAACATCTACTACCTCGGTAAGGTCCCCCGCCGGCCTTTTGCCCTCCCAGCCCCCTCGCCCTGCTCCGGTCCTTCCGTGACCAGCCGCTCTCCCGTCTCCCCTAGGTTACGCGGGCGTGGTGCGGTTCCGCGGCGTGAGGATCGGTGGCATCTCGGGCATCTTCAAGTCTCACGACTACCGGAAAGGTACGGGGGGACAGAGCTGGGCGGGCGGCGGGGAGAGGAGCGCTGGGCCCTGGTTGTGCCTCCTCTGAACCGACTCTTACACTGGAAGCCTCTCTTGGCTCAGCACACAGGTTTTTCTGGAGGTGGTAGATGAGTCGGTAGCTGCCTGGTGACCACAGCAGGAAGCAATGCGCCTTTTGAATGTTGTTGTTGGAACAGTCTTGATTTTTCCATGGTGGTGTCCTTTTAGCATGCAATACAAGACTGTTTAGCTTTCCTTATGTGAAATGGTCAATTTACAAGTGTGATATTGTACATCTGTACTGTCCTGAGCTGAGGCTTGGTGTCAGTATACCTCAAGATCAATTCCTCCTTGTTGTACGTGCATTCAAGAGTTCTTCCTTGGAAGGGTCTCTATCAGTGGAGAGAAATCTTGTCACAGATCATACTTGGTGTCAGCGAAGAAAGATACTTTAGTCTTTCTGATCTCCTCAACACATGGAATAGCGGTCTCTAAAGTAAAATTACCTTTAGTAACATACTTCATCAGAGAAGCTTTCAAGCTGCAAACTACTGAACTAGTTTTCTAGAACACTTGGTTCTAATACTTATCAATGCTAATTAAATTTGTTGATATCAAGCATGCAGTTTATATGCCTGAATGTTGCATGTGGGAGATGAGACTTTTTCTGACAATAATGCGAACTACGAAAAAAGGAATTCTTCTGTTAATTCTTAAGAGTACATAGGAGCTCTGCTGGGTATTCGGCTGTTTTGTCCCGAGGCAAAGTTGAAGACTGTGTCCCTTTTGTCAGGGTACGTGTTTGCAGTTCCAGAGCCTGTGGGCAGTTACAGGCACGTTTAAGCTGCAGCTAAATCTGTTAAGCTGTGATTTCAGAGCTGGTAGCAGCACTTGAAGGAACACAAAAAAAATCACAGCATTGGTGGCCTGAGTCAGATCTCGTGCAGCGCTCGGTGATCTTCTAGTTTACACCTCTTTCCAAATTGTTACATCCTGACTTATGTTTTGGTTGCTGACCTTTCACAGAGGGTGGCTCTGCTCTCGCTATGTCGATGCCTGTCTTTTACTCGTTCTTGTCTACCTTAGTCTTCTTTGGCTGTGCTGGCACATTTGCGTGTGTAGCCATGCTATTGGTAGCTACACAGGTTAGCAGCCTGTTGGTGTAAGCCTCCTGTGAAGGAAACACAGTAGCTCCTTCAGGTACTGGCAGCCCTGTATTTGGGGTTGCTGTAGGTGTCTCTATGACCCCCGAGAAGGCGACTGACAAACAGTGTTAGAAGGGAACTATTGATTCGGGCAACTACTCTTTTTTTTCTCCTTGTTTCAGGCCACTTTGAGTGTCCACCATACAACCAGCAAACAATTAGAAGCGCTTACCATGTGAGGAACATCGAAGTCTTCAAACTCAAGCAGGTTAGTGAAAAATCTGTTTTTTACACCAGTGGTAAATAGTTTTCATTAATTTACAAGTAAGTCGTTAAAGCTACTCTGAACACTATTGGATAGCAAATCTCACCAACAACTCCCAGCTAATCTGGACAGGCCGTTTTATGCTGGCTGTGATTCTACTGCTGCTCCTGCGGAATATCTCCTGCAGCACTTTGCAAATTTGATCTGAATCAGGCACAGGCAGGAATGTGGTTTGTTTTTTTATTGTTTTTCTTTTTTTTTTAATTGGATAAAATTCTTAGAATGGAAGGTATTCCAGCTATGCACTGCTGTTCCAGCTTTATGTTAGCTTTAGGAAGATGGATGCTATATTGTCTAACATGCAAACTGGTTGGTAGGAAGTTAACTAACCAAAATTGAACCAGCTGAATAAGCCAATGCCAAATTTCTGTGGTTAAAGTATTTGTGGCTCCAGGGTGAGGAATTCAAAGGATTTTCAAATGGATTTATTTTTGAGCCATTGCCTGCTCCCTGCTTTGTCGCAAGGCCTTCTCCATTTGGCTGAGGCTGTGAATGTCTTGCGTCTTGTGAATGATTATTCAGGTTGCAGTTGCACAGTTAACTGTTCAGTAGATACAGGGATGCTGAACATAGGACAAAGGTTTGCTGTCATTGTAAAGGGTTTGATTCGTTTCCCTGTAAGTTTCTTACTAGTTGGGACTCCAGTCTCATCTAGAAGTGTGTTCTCATACCGCTGATAGAAATATACGGAATATTGAACCAAGACATGCTGAAGACACTGATGAGGCTTCTGAGGGGTGCTTCCTTTGAGGAGGAATATCATGCTTAGCCATTATCCCTTTTAAACAAAGCTTTTAAAAATTTCATGAGGAATAAGATGCCTTTGATTGTGGGTAGAGAATTTCCTCTGTAGCTGTAATTTTTAAGAGCTGCCTTCTGAGTGCCTGACACTTACTGTGTTGATGTGATCCCTTCTATAAGGCAGTCACCATAAAACCTAGATGACTGTCCCAAGAAACTGTAGCACAAACCATGGAGACTAGAGTCCCTTGAAAAGGGCCACCTGAAAGACGTGGCTCAGTGATATACTTACTTGCTTTGAAAGTGAGGCTATTGGTCACAGCTACCTCTGTATTGATCAGAGGTAGAACGTGTTACGCATATTCAATCTTATGCTGTGTAATTTCAAAAGTGTTTTATTGCATGTGTTTTATTTATACCGTATTCATTTTGGCTTGACAGTTAAAACATCCAATTGATATATTTATGTCCCATGACTGGCCAAGGAGCATATATCACTACGGGAACAAGAAACAGCTTCTTAAAATGAAATCCTTCTTCCGTCAAGAAGTGGAGAGCAACACACTAGGCAGCCCCGCTGCTTCAGAGCTTCTGCAGCATCTCAAACCCACCTACTGGTTCTCAGCACATCTTCATGTTAAATTTGCAGCTTTCATGCAACACCAGGTAAAGGGGGGGGGGGGGGGGGGAGGAATAAATGAAGAATGTATGTTCCCAAGCACATTTTAGAATTCCAGTGCAGGTAATCATGTCCAGAAAAGCAACTTCTTAACGTTTTTGCTCAGTTATTAAAACTCAGCTTAAACTGCAAAATATTAAGTGGTGTTAAAACTACTAGCTTATATAAATTAAAGAGATGTTAATAAATCAGTGGTGTAACTGCCTAATCTTCTTCATGGACAGCATGAAATAGCTGACATTATTGCACTGGAAACTTCTTAATTTAAGTTTGTAGAAAAGCACTTTCTTTCCTCCTTTATTGGGGAAGGAGACACCTTCAAACCAAGTGACAGAGAAGCAACTGAGAAGAAGGTAGCAGCTAACCAGGAGTGAGAGGGTGCGTGTGGTAAGGCTTGGCAGATGAAGTTCTCTAGTGGCCTGGGTAAAGCCAAAAACCAGCCTCTGTAAGTTGAAACTTGTCTTGGTTGGAGTTGCTCCTGAAGTTAGTATGACTTCCTATTCCTATTTGCAAATTATTTAGCTGTAAAAATGTAACTCTAGACCTTCTAGACTCAACAAGTCTGTTTCTAATTATGTTAAAGTTTTTCTTTTGGCATGAAGGCTAGGTGTGCTCAGCTGCCTTGGCTGGGGGGGGACCTGTGTCTCTTGCTTTATCTTGCTGTCATCTGCATCCAACTTCCCGTTAGACTTCACTGGAAGTCTGTCTTTCTCTTTGTCTCCCCATCCCTTTCTTACAATCCCATGCTGATTTTCTACTTCAGAAAGTCTTTTTCTGTATAAATTATGCTTTTAAATCTCTCTAACTTGTTTAGAATGGTCAAATCTCATAGAAATGCTAATGACTGTGTTAACACCATTTGTTTTCTAGACAAACTCCAAAGAAGAGCTACCAAAAGCAACGAAGTTCTTGGCTCTGGATAAATGCCTGCCGCACAGAGACTTTCTGCAGGTGATGACCATGTGCAGTGGGTTTCCACTTCTTAAGTATTTCACTTCTCTGGACTGCTAAGTGCTGTGCTTAGATATAAGCTGAAGAATAGTTGTGATAAATGGAGGAATTGGAAAGAAACTGGGAATGGTGCATGTGTGGATTGGTGTTTGTATAATATTGTCTCGAAATAAGCAGAGCTTGCATCCTGTCAGGCAGGCGCCGTGTTTGCTTATTCCTGCCTTTTCCTTCCACCTTAGAACAAGTATTTGACTTAATTGGAGGAGTAACTCTACTTTAACATCAATTGAACCTCCTCTTGTGGTTTTTTTTTGTTTGGTTGTTTTGTTTTTGTTTTTTGTTGTTTGGTTTTTTTTTGTCAAATGTCAGATCTAAGAAAGCCCATCTTGAGGCTCTTCTTCTTTCACAGTTTAGTTTGGGTCAGCAAGTGCCTCTTTCTTCAGATCTGGATTCATGAATTCAGACAGGGTTGAGACCTAAGTTGAGCACTCTAATTTCCTTTCCGCATTGTGAATTCCAGCAGGAATTGGTGCGACTTCCTAGGAGAACGGCACTCTCATCGAAAATTCCCACAACCTAGACCTCCTACTTGACTGCTGCCCTTCCTAGCCAGATATGCACCAAACAAAAAGAAGCAGAGCCAAACTGATTTGCCAAGAGCAAAACAATGTTCATGCCTGTGGCCTGTGTGTGCTGCCTGCGGTGCCATCTGTAAAGTCTGAAATGGATGAATCTAAAATCCTTTGCTATGAGAGGGAGCTGCTGACAGCATGTTCTTCAAATGCGGTCAAGCGTTTTAGTAGTCTTTAAAGTAGCTTTTATTTGTCAGCTTAAAGGGAAGGTTTGTTACCTGTCCTTTGGATGTGTGGTGGGATCCACTTGCCCTTAGTAGCTACCTTTGAAGGTGGGAGAGAGTACAAAGATGGGCTTTTGCTCTGCAAAGGTTCACTGAGGTCCTAGTCCACACTTAGAATCATGTAGCAAAACTAATCTGGAGTAGTACAACCTCCAGCAGCGTGGTGATCCATCTGTGTGTAGCTTTGGTTTAAAATATTTTCTTTTTTTTTTTTCTTAAAACTATCTTACAAGGTTGGATTACTTTATGGATTATTTAAAATCAGAGCCTGACTAAACTGAATGGTTTGAGTCGGGTTAATGTCACTGAAGACAATCCAGATTTGCATTTCAATTCCTCAGCCCTTGAAAGAGTTTAAAAATTCATTGCTGTGCTAAGAATGTGTGTTTATACAGCAGAATAACTGTTGCCATCAGTTCTTGATGTATATCCGCTTAGAAGGCAGCATGAATTTAAGAGTAGGCAAATTCTGTTTTCCAAGTTGCATGACTGTCCAGTAGCTGGCAGTAGGGAGGAGGTTGTTCTGCTTTTTAACTGCTGTGAGCTAAAATATAGAAATGCCTTTTTTACTCCTGTTGATTGTCCTTTCTTAGCCCCTTATTCCTATAAACTTCCATGTAGAGCTACCTTGAGAGGACTTGTTTGATTGAGACCACTAGCTCAGTGTACTTGAAACTTAATGAAAACTCTGTACCATGAAAGTAACACTTGAAACTTTAATCACTTCCTGGTGTCAAGAGAAATAACTCGCCTCATCTGTTTTCTGTGGTTTTGTAAACAGATAATAGACGTAGAACACGATCCTAATGCAGGTGACTCGCTGGAGTATGATGCCGAGTGGATTGCAGTCCTCAAGGCCACCAACAGTCTTGTTAATGTGACTCAGACCTCATGGAACATGCCTGAAAATAACGGCCTCCATGCAAAGTAAGTTGCACGCAAAGTAGAGAGGAAAGTGTGATATTTTTTTTTTTATTTTATTTTTTTTTTGCTGGACTGAAAGTAAACTTAGAGTTGTGTTTCTCTGTTCTGCAGCCCATAATGCCTGTAGGACTTGCTAAATGCCTTGGAAAACAAAGGGGATGGTGACAAGAGCCGTAGTCTGGAGCGTACAACTTCTTTGCTGCTCTACACAGGCAGTTAGTTTTGTTTGGCAAACTTAAATGTGCCATCATTTGAGGGGGCAAAAATACACAGTGGCTGATCATCTTGTCAGTCAGAGCGTGCGACTGAAAATCAGGCTGGGCTATGGAAGTGGGCAGGTGAATGTTTATTGGGTGGGTTGACGTAATACACAAATCCTCAGTGGAGAAAGGGGAATCTCAATATTGACCAAAGACAGTATACTTTCCGGAGAAATAATTTGATAAATTAGGTATCTGTTGTGAGATGATTTTTATTATCTATCTTTAAAAGTTTTTCTTTGCAGTGGGAACAGGAAACACCTTTTGACTACTGCACTTGTTTAAACTTTATGCACTTATTTAGGTGGGATTACAGTGCGACAGAAGAAGCCATCAAAGAGGTGTTAGAAGAGCTGAATCATAACCTCAAAATTCCTTGTAACTTCACACTGACAGCTGCTTGTTATGATCCCAGCAAGCCCCAGAAAAAGGTGGAACCAGTTCATACCATCAATCCACAGACCACTGAGTTTTGTGCCCAGTTTGGCCTCACTGACATCAATGACAGGATCCAGCAAGCTAAAGAAGAGGGCTCAGTACGAGGAGAACACGAAGAAGAGGAGGAGGAAGAGGAGATGGACAGTACTGGGTCAGCAGAGGAACCCAGTGAATATAATACAGATAATTCTGGACTTTCATCCATTAATCCAGATGAAATAATGCTGGATGAAGAAGGCGGTGATGAAGACTTGAGTACATGTTCTGTAGATCCTTCCCCTGATCATCCTCCTGACTTCTCTGCAAGTTTTTCTGACATCCGGATCATGCCGGATTCCATGGCGGTATCGTCTGATGATGCTATGGACTCCACTAACGAGGAGCTGGAGAAATCTGGAGTGAGTAAGCAGGTGGAAGAGAAGAGCTTAAATGAAAGACCATTGAAGCGCATCGGTGGTGACGAAAATGGGAACAGCGGCATTAAAAAAATTAAGAGAAGGAATCAAGCTATCTATGCTGCAGAGGATGAAGATAAAACAGAATAATACATCATGTGATGTAGAACTGAGTTCTCTTCCTACCTTTTTTTATGGGAAGGTGGTGAGAACTCTGGTGGGCTACTCATGCTTTTAACGTTACTTGATCTTAGTCACGTTACTTTCTTAAGCTTGAAGAGGCTGTATGCGCCTCTCACAGGGAGGAAGATTTATCCAGACTAAACATCGAAGTCAGAAGCAGACTTTTCCAGCGAAGTACTTTGTCAAGGAATTTAAAGCTCGTGTATCATCAGTTGATTTTACTTCAGTTCTCGGTTATTAGTGTGTACTATGTATCTTGAGCTGTACTGCTGTACAAGATTCACCGTGCTTCTTTAACAAGAAAAGGACTCTTAAACTGTAACTCGAGACAAAGTGAGAGGATGTCTGGCTTACAAGACTGAAAGATTTTATTTTATTGCTTTTTGTCTCATTTTATACTGAACTTTTAATACAAAGTAGCATATGCAATAACTCCATGAACAAATTGGAAAATAGAATTCCCATGATAAAATTACAGCAATAGAAGAGTGAAGATTTTTGTTTCTGGTGATATTCATGCCATAGAAAAGCTTCACGGTCATAAACAAAACAATGTGTGTTGTCCAGTATTGGTTTTTAATTACAGTTCTGATAGGGAACCAAGTCTCTTAATTTGAAGCGTGACAGTTTTATGGGGACTATGGAAGAGCACATCTCTGTTCTTAAAACCTCACTTGTGTGCTGTTTCTCAAAACTTGAGAACAATGTCTTAAAATTAAAATGCAAGTAGTTAGGATGAGCAGCTTCCTAAACGCAGACATCATCACTGTCTCAATTCGTACTAATTAAGGCTGTGTTCTATTTTTATAAGGTGGTTGATGTTTGTAAGTTGCTTGAGACAATAATACCATTATCGTTAGCCCAAGTTTTCACCTGCCACTTCTTTTCAGTAGTGTGTAACTTGCTGAATTCTTACAACTGGATTTGGAATCTTCCAAAGTACCCTCACAAATTGAGGGAGAAGTTGGAAGTTTTCTTTTTACTGTTCTAGTTTGCCCTGAATTGTTAGCAAACATATTACACTCCTTTGGCCTAAGAGGCTGTGAGGATAACAAAACTCACTGAAGTCATGAAAATGACAAAGTTTTTCATGCATATGTCATTAGACTCATCTAGTCTTCCTGTCAAATTCTGCTGGTGTTATATGTAGAGCTTCTGGAGTCCAGAGCCCTTGAGAACAGAGGTAGCTCCCGTGTGCTTTCAACCCTCCAAGGCTTGGGTGCTGTGGAGGGGAGAGCATCTAGATGGGAAGAGGGAACTGGACAGGGAGCAATGGGTGAAACGGATTGATTGCTGAGTGTGAGTTATGTAGCAGGGAAATGCTTTAAGGTCAAGGCTTCTGTCTTTAAAATCACTTCCGTGTTGTTCCTCTCCTGTCAGCACTCACTATGAAAACTAAATGCCTGTAAGTATTCAAGGGCTAGAAAATGGCAAAATCAGTGCTTTCCACAGTTCTGACTAACAGCTTTATACTGGTGGGTTGATGCCATTTACATCCTGTTTTGTGTTGTGTTTTTTTTTTTTTTCCCAGAGGATGCTGTCTTGTTTACTAAATGATTAGTTGGGCACCGTTAATGCTCCTCCTGTCTCTATGTCAGAACACTCACCAGAGGACTGTGGTACAATGTGATGAGAAACTGGTAGTGTTTGGTGTAACCCCCAGGTTATCTAAAGGAGCTGTGAACTACCAGCTAGATGACTGAAGATAGTTGATTATCTTTAAGGGCCCTGGGTCTGCAATGCTAAAATCTCAGGCATGCCTCGTGATCTGAAGACTATAATGGAAATAAAGTATTTTAAGTATAAATTGTTTGTTACGAACTCGACAAGTCTCCCAAGAAATCTGAGCATGGTATTCAGCTGTCAGATTCCTCTGTGAGCTTGAGTGGAAGATGTAGGTTACACATGATAGGCATGTTGGTCTGATTTCATATGTTTTTAAAGCAAACTGTTCTGTTGTGTGTTGTCCCCCCCTCCCCAACTTCTCATAAATGTGTTTTGGTTTTCTAGAAAGAGGAGACTTTGACAAGATAGAATACTGATTTTTGAATCTCTATTTTTTTTTTTTTTAATAAAGTATTTCAGCATCCATTGAGCAGAACGCAGCTGGTAAATACAGTTAAATTTTTTTTTGGAGTACAGATTGTATCTGATCTCTATAGGAGTTACTGTGCCCTTTCTTGCACTTGTTCACACCCTCTTGGCAGTTTGAAGTGTCCAGCTCTAGCGTGTTCTCGACTGTTACGGATTTTCCCTGTCAGCAAGATCCTCTGCTGAACAGAGAGTTTAATTGAAGCTCTGAGCTTGAAGCTTCTCAGTGAAGACCAAATACTCCAAAAAGTATGTAAAACACTAGGGAGGGCCGACAAAGTTTAATTGCCTCTTACGACCTGGAGTCTTCAGTCCTCTTTAAAAAGAAGCTTTAGAATCAGTCCTGAAAACTTTTGACTTTTTGAAGTGTTGGTGAGAAGCATCTGTAAAACATTTGTCAGACCCTCCTATCACAGATTTTTTCAGTGTATGAAACTTGCGCTCAGTCTAAAAATGTTTTTGTTATTACCTGAAAAGTGTTTGAGAAAAGTGTTCATATGTTTCATGCTAGGCCAGCACACAGGTATTTTTTTTCTCTAAGTGGAGTATTTTTTTAAAATTAAAGCTATTAAAGTCAACTTGTGACAGCATCCCAAAGTATGTTTAATGTGCTCCTCTTATTCTCTGCCATAAAGACAGCTGGGAAACCCATGTTTACCTCGCAAGAGCAAAAAGTTAAGATGTGTTAACCTGGTCTGTGATGTTTTTACTGTTCTTCCCCCCTGCCTTTCCTGAAGGTCTGTCTTCAGGAGCAATGGGTGGATAAAAACAGTGTCCCCCTGCCTCAAGATGCTAATACAAATCTGAGTGAAATCCAGGGTTTTTTGGGGTGTTTTCTGCAAAAATCCAACCCAAACAAATCCATGAAAGCAACGATGAAAAAAGGAACCCAAGCCACCTCTTTTATGGCAGGCCGTGCCCCTGTCCCCAGAGAAGGTTGTGCCTGAGCAGATGGTTCTCAGCAGGGCTCCAGCTCTCCATGTACCTGGTGTGGATGAATCGCCAACCCAGCGCCCTCACGGTGTTCCAGGGAACTCCACGCAGACGAGGACATGACAGAAGGACCTGCAAAACTCCACGACTTCCCCATGGGCAGTCAGAACATGAGGTAGCCGACGCTAAACCTCAAAAAAAAAAAAAAGAGAAGGACGGGCTATTGTTGGACAGCTGAAGGGCTGCCCTAAAAGCCGCCGTGTGGAGCGGGGACTAGTCAAAGAGCAGCGGTGCTGTGTGAGAAGCCTGTGGTAAGGTAAGGTCGGCCTTCCCCCCCGCCTCGCCTCGCCTCGCCTCGCCTCAGCGTCCGGGCTTCCGTCAGGCAAAGCCAGTTGCCCGGCCCCGCGTTCGCTGTCTTCCTGGAGGGCAATGACGAGGGCTGGGTCGGTCCCCTGAGCCGCCCGCTGCACCTCAGACCGCTCCGTCCCCGCGGCCATGGCGGCGTCGTAGCGCTCCCCTCAGCCCCGCGCCTGCGCGCGGGTGGGCGGTGGCGGCCGGGCGCATGCGCAGATGGGCGGGGGAGGAGGAGGGGGGGTGGTGGTGGTAGGAGGGCGAGGGAGATAGGGCCGCGCATGCGCGGTGGCGGCGGGCTGGCGGAAGGCAGCGGGGCTTTCGGAGTCGGCCGATTCGCCGGGCGCGCGGCGGCGGCGCTCCGCCATGAGGCCCTGCCCGCCGGCGGCGGCGGCGCGCGCGCGGGCGTGAGGGAGGGAGGGCGCCGCCGCCGGAGCTGCTGCTGCTGCTGCTGCTGCTGCGTTCCGCCAAGATGGCGTGCGTGCTGGAGGCGCCGCTCCGCATGAGCGTCCTCTCGGTGAGTGCCGCCGCCGCCACCACCGCCGCCGCCTGGGGGGGCGCCCGCCCGCCGCCGGGCTCGGCCTGACCTTGGCCTTGGCGGGGTGGGTGTGTGTGAAGGGGGGGTGTGTGTGTGTGCTCCCGGCACCTGCCGGGCCCCTTTGTGTGGTGGCGGGGGGCCCGGCGCCGGGAGCGGGCCTGGCGGGCTGCGGTGGGCCCTGTGGGGTGGCACGGGCGGCGGTGTGGCGCACGGTCCCTCGTCCCACCCCACCCCCCACCTCGCAACAACTTCTTCCCAGAGGTGGTTTTCTCTTCAAAACGGCTTTTCGCTCCCCGTTTCCGAGGAGCCCGTTCCCATTTTCGTTAGGGGTGCTGGCTCTCCTGAGCGTCTTCTTACCTGATGACACGAGTCACGCTCCGCAGCTGCCCTCCCGTGAATGTTTTCGGTGCCTCGAAACTCCTCTTCAGCAAAAAGAGGCGTTATTGCGAGCTGTGGTAGCCGGGCTGTGCTGCCGAGGAGAGCGGGGTCCCCCTCAGAAGCCGTCGGTGACTGGCGAGGCAACGCTCTCCCAGCCCGGGCTGGCAAGCGGGTGGGTATTTTGGCGGCGAAACGCGGACCTTTCTCCTCAGAACCCTTCGGGATCTGGGGACACGGCCCCCCTTGGGGTTGGCTGCAGGGAGGAGGCCGGTGTGGGGGGCTCTGTGGGGCAGGGAAGGGGGCTGACAGCCGCCACGGGTGTCCCCTCCGTGGGGGAAGCTGAGGGTAAGTAGAACAGCCCGTGCTGGTCGCCCAGTCCTTCTGCTTATCAGGGACTAACAATGCTAAAGGTATAGCGTGGATACTCCTTAAAAGAGCTGAGGTGTTGGGCTTTTTCCTTTTTTTTTTTTTTCCCTTAGAATTTCTTACGAGGTAAAAGAACCCTGAAACTGATGATGTTGATAAATTCTTTATTTTTGGGCACTACCTGAAAAACTTGTTTGCCTGGATATGAATGCCCTTCTACATATTGCAAATCTAGTCGTTGATAGGGTGAAAGCCAGGATATTTTAGAAGCAGAAAGCAGTGGGATCTCTGAAGTCCAGAAGACTTTTGCATATAAATACATAGATCAGGTAAATGAAAGTCTACTGCTGCTCTCAAAAATATTGTCTTTCGTTGCATGGTGGAAGTTTATCTGTAGAATTTATTTGGCGTATTTTAACAGTATTCCTGGAGACAAAGGAGTCTTGCTGCCTCTAGGTGATTCTTCTTTTAGAGCTATGTGAGACCACGGCAAGAAGCTGCTGGTGCTTCTGACATCTGGGTGGGGAAGCCAGAGCAGATGCAGCCCAAGAGTAGATACTTGCAAAAGCAAGGAAGAGTTTACAATTCCCGTATAGCTTCTTTCAAGGAAAACTCATAAGGAAAAAATGGGAAAAGCATAATAAAAAGTTGAGCTGGCAAAAAGGAAAAAAAAAAAAGAGAGAGATAATGGAAACACACCGTGGCACGTGTTTGTGAGAACCTGGAGGGAAAATTCCCTTCCCCTTTCCCACCCTTGTTTTTTGGAACGCTTGCCATCTCCAATTTTGGATCTTCTCAAAGGGAATAACAAATCATTGGTGCTTAAGTGTTTGGCTTACAAGCATGGTCCTGCTGCTGAGAAGAGGATATTTTGTCTTATAAAGTATGGAGTTACGAATGTTATGGAGAATACTGTGCTGCTGTCCCTGTTGAAGTTGTGCAGGACAGTATATAGAAGGACAGTCTTGAAATTTGTAGATATGTTATGATAAAGTAAGTTCCAGAAAAAATGTCTTGTTTAAGAGCTTGTTTGTGGGTACTTCTTGAGCAACATTAACGACTCTTAGAATATTTTTTTTTTTTTTCAGCAGTTTGTGGTGTTTTTTTCTATATCGTAATTAAACATAATAAAATTGGAGTTCAAAGCAGTGCTGATAACTGAAGTAGACCCCTTTTGCGTGCCCTGTTCATAAGCATATCAGTTGCTGGCAGCACTCTGTTAACTTGCTTTGACTCGTAACGTGTTGTTACCACATGAAGTACATCATCTTCTTAAAATCACATTTAAACACAGGGTTAATTCTCTGTGTGGATGTTCCCCAGCAGTAACGTACTGCACATTTAAATATGATTCTGTGGTTTTGTTGCTATCTTGCCTGGTAGGTTTTGTAGACCTACTGCTGCAATAGCTATTCCTGTTTATCTGCCATTATATGAATTGATATTAATTTATTATTTTATTAATTTATTAATTTTTTTTGTCTCCGCAGGAGGTAACGGCTAGTAGCCGCCACTATGTTGATAGATTATTTGACCTCGATCCCCAGAAAGTCCTGCAAGGTGTCATGTAAGTCATCTGAAACACACTTGGGCTGTTGGTTGTGCATAGACTAGGTTAACTTGAATCCCACCAGAGTTTTATGTCACGGGCAAGAAGTTCTTCCTATCTTTTTTTTTTTTTTTGAGAAATCTTATTGGAAAATTTTAATGCAAACATGGTAGTATTGTTTTAGCAGACTATCACTCTGTCGTGCATATGGTTCATAACGCAGCCTCCCAGTTGCCAGAAATGAGGTTAAACATTCTGTGAGCATTCAAAATTCTTTTTTTTTGATAAATTTCTTCCTTTTTGCCATCTTTTGCTCTTCTTTCAGGTCTGTTGAGACTCTTTTCTCTTTTTCCACTGCCAAGTCAGGGTACCTGCCTCTTACTTTTCCCCCTGCTGCTGTGCCTGAGTGTTGGCTTTTGTTTTTTTATGCATGGCTTCTGTCTCACTGATGGGAACTGTGAGCTGAAAGAAAATGCTTCCATAGAAATTAATTTGGATGCAAATTATATTTCAGTACTTCAGTTGCATGCCAGTGATAAGGGGTAATAGCTGAAAGAGTGAGTAGAAGAGTTGCCCTGCTCAACAGGTAGTAAAACTGGTGCAAAGATCTGGTTGTTTTCTTGCTGTCCTTGGGCTATGAGCTTTCCACTGTAACCGCACAGCAATGTGGCAAACAAGTCCTTGCCCAGGGCTGACTTCTGGTGGCGAAAGCAGACCTTTTCAGGCTTACCTGTAACTTGCTGGCTGTGGCTATCTAGCAAAACACCAGAAGTCATTGAAGGACCAAGTGGATCAAAAAGCCAAGAATGTTGGTTGTGTTGCTTAGGACACTCTGAAGTGTTTACCAGTAGCAGGTAAAAAAAAAAATTATTCCAGCAGGTGTTCCAGGGGCAACATATCAGAATCAGTGTCCCTTTGAAATACATGAAAAACACAACATACATAAAACTGTCCTGAAAACTTTATTGGTTGAAATACCCCCTTACCTGTTTAAAAACTTCTGGTCCACCACCATAACTACGTACAGGTTCTTAACTCTTCCTTGTTTTGCTTCCATCCCTTGGCCTTCTTAGTCCACTACTTGTAAGGGGTGGTGTGATGGTCCCAGGGGCAAGGATGTGTCTCATCCTATGTCCAAGTGGGTTGACTGAGCCCCTCTTTTCTCCTTGGCAGATGCTCTGAGCCCTGGGTGGCGCTCCCTCCCTGCTCTCCTTTCTTTTCAAAGGACTGGAACCCACAACCCTTGGTAATCACTTCCCTATCTTTTGAGGTGTTATTCATGTATTTTGAGGTATAACTGGTTTCCCAGAAAAGTTCTAGGCAGTATCTTTGTCTCAGCTAACAAATTCTTCATCTTGTCCATGGATGTCAGTGGATTCTATGCTGATATGCTTTTCTTGCATTTAAAGAGAAGAAAATACCAATTTATTTCACAATAGCATTCAAAGGGCAGGTTTGGGTGGTAAACCGTATTTGTGATGCTCTGGTTAAAATCCTAATTCTGAGAGTATATCTTTCCAGGCATTGAGCAAATCTTATGTGGTAGATTTGTTATTTTCCAAATATTGGTGGATGGGTGTGAGACAGTCCAATTTAGAAAAGTGTATATAGAATAGTGTATATATATATAAAAAAAATATCTGTCAGTCCAGGGTTCTATTTGGGCAGAAAAATACTGCTTTGCTCGGGGTATCTGAAGAGGTATTGAAGTTGGAGTGAACTAATAGGGTGGAGTAGAAGAGGATTAAAGTTCTACCAGAATGTCTATCAGACAGATATTCTGCATACTTTGCTGAAAATCTTTGGTTCCTAAGATGTGCTGTTTTGGTTTTTTTTCCCCTGCATCCGGGCTGAAAATACTGGTGACCTAGATTTTTATTTTGATTGATGGAACTGTACGAATATCAAGGATCAGAAAATAGGCTGTCTTAAGAGGCTTTGTTTCTGCAGATTGTCTTCAGTTACAATAGTTCTGTTCTTCATATGCTATTAAAGATGCTTGAATGAATAACTTGGGTTTGGGGCTTTTTTTAATTGCATCCTTGTAATTTTAATGAAAACCAACTCCTGAATGAGGTTTGGTAAAGGTAAAATATAGCTAAATGCTTCTTGAACTTGAAAATCATGCCAATCCAGTTATCATCTTGTAACTTGAGAAAGCTTTTAATTATATATTCTGAAAGTATTTAAATGATCAAATCTCTTCCTTTCGTTCCCATGAATTGTCAGAGAGGCTGTGTTCGGAATCTTCGTTTGTCCAGACAATAAAGTCTTACCTGGCGAGGAGCTTTTTCCTTTTCCTCTTCAGGGGAAAACTGAGAGACCATTCCCCTTTTGTCCAGTGCTGCTGTATGTGGTTCTGTTGATCTTATTTCAACGTGTCACACTTCCTGCAGAACTTTGGTTCACATAATTTCTATTACGTTCATCTGGGTATTAAGAGGAGGTAAGAAGGGGAGAATTGTGCATACCTGCCAGTTGAATTTCAATTTAGGATTTGAAATGCTGAGATTCTCACAAGGATGACTACTGCCTTTTACTGTACTTGATAGCGAACTGTTTGAAGTGTGCAAGGCCCACGTCTTCATACCCACACCTGTGTGGCAGCGTATGTATTTACATTGCTGTTTACTGCCTTTATAAATGAGCAAGCTTAATATAGTAGTTTCCTTCTGTAAACATAGACTCTATGTTGTGGCCATGCTTATGCTTGAAAGGTCTTTGCTTTGCGTCTACTTTGGTGCTCTTCTAAATCTTTCATCTACACACTGTTCTACAGTTCAAATTTTCTCAAATATGCTTTGACTGCATTCTGCAAGGTCAGCATTAATGTCAGGTGTGTAGCTATGGAATACATTTAGTGTTGACAGTGCACAGACTACCTCAAACAGATATTGTAGGGGATTAAATACTGTGTTCTCTCAGAAGTTCTCTTAAATGTTTTGCCCTTACTGGCAGAGGAGCAGAACATAGATAGCTCTGTAAATTTCTGCATTGTTACAAGAGCTTTGTTTGTCCCAAGATGATTGCTGCAACATCATCCTGTGCTTTGCAGTGTGGCAGCATTTATTTATTTTTAAAAACAATTCTGGGTGGTGCTTCTTAGACTCTCATTTGCTTTTCACCCGCTCTTAAGCTCAGGACCACGTTGTTCAGATGCAAGACTGATACCTGGTTTTGTCCTCTGATTTATTTGCTGGCCAGGGGCTTCGTTGAGAGACATTTTGTCATGCTTACATTTAGCCTGGTGTCTTCAAAGAAGCAATCTATCATTTTATGGAGAGCTATGTAATTCCATCTCAAGGGCTGGTTTTGAAAGGAGCATTCTTTCTGACAAATCTGGCTTACTCGAGGTCCCAACTGTTTCTCATCAGGCTGTTCCTCAGCAGTCAGAGGATGTCATCTTTGAAGGCTTGTAAATAATCATCTTTGTGGTGCGCTGAGCATTCCTGCGCTGCTGCTGTTTCTGTCCTTTGTGGATGTGCTTATCCAGCCAGCTGGAGTTACTACACAAGCATTTTCCAAACTTGTGTGAGCATTTTATTTGTCAGGAAAATGAAAGAAACATCCTATAGATATGGCACTTGGCACCAAAGAACCAATTTCAAAGTGTATGTCTACAGTATCTTCCTTTTTCTCAGGCTGCATGTCTAGTGCTGTGATGGGAATACTGGTACAGATCTATGCAGTATATTTAATTTGAGTTATATGTTCTTTCGACACAGAGTGGTTTTGAGTGTTTGAGAATTGATGTCGATAAAGGAAAGTATAATAGTTGGTGTAGGGATAAGGAGTTGCGGACCACTTTGAATCTGACAGTTATGTTTTTAGGGTCCCTGCAGACTTAGAGTGACGGTGCTGCAGTGGTTAGTGGTTATGCTCAGTGTTTTGAAGACTCTGAAACTGATATTTTAGTACAACCAAGATGTAATTCAGCTTACCTTTGCAGTAGGTTCTTGGATCCAAAGTTAGATATGTGTTAAAAGTTCCTCTCAGGGACAGTGGACTTGTACTTGCATTTGACTGAAGATGGTTTGTACTGCTTGCTAGTTTTTGCCTTCTTCAAACAGAAGATACCAGAAGGTAGTCATAAACCAGAAAAAAAGCCCTTATATTTTAGGTAGTAACACTGCTTTTATGGAACCTGTCTTCTAGTGTGCTATCTTCTTTTGTGCTCAGTTCCTTTGAAATTAATTGGGAACACCTCAAACAGTGTGTGGGTTTTTTTACATCCAACTTTTTTCATTTGTGTATTCTTGGATTTGGAAAAAATGTTCCAGGCATGCGTTTAGATGACTGTATAATAGTGTATTGTATTTCTCTGCTATGGCAATTGGAATGAGAGCATCAGTGCAGTGTTCCACACGTGTCCGCAGGGAAAGCGGGGGAAATATCAGGCAGCCTCATGGAGTGGGAAGAGAAGAATTTCCCGTCTCAGTTCTAATGGAGCAACAGGTACCCCCTCCAGCCAGTTAAGACGAGACTACTTCTGCCTCTTGCTCTTCATGTCCTGTTCAAAAAACCTTCTTTAAGACTAAATAATGAACAGCGCTAGTTTTCGCATTGTGCGTCCCGACCATGTGCAACCGCGTTTTCAGTCTCTCATTGGCAACTTCCAAACCTAAATTTTCTGCAGGAGCCATATTTTGTTCTTTGCATATTCCCTTGCTTGTTTTCACCAGAATGGCCCCATGGCAACAGAGCAGTCCTTAGGGGATTGTTCCTTGTTATATTTTGCCTCCGTACATTTTTGAGCAATTCTGTTATCTCCTAGACAGTACTCTGTAGTAAATGCGTGTTCTTTCAGATGCAGTGGGGAACTTTGAGGTCTAATTGGCTAAGAGCAAGTGATACAATTTTTTTAAGTGTTGTTTTTGTGCATTGTCTTTCACATGTTGAGGGAAGAGGTTCCCAAGTCTTTTCTGTTGATACTTTGTGAATGACAGGATAGGATCTTTGTGGCTTGGAAATGGAAAGCTTGTTCTTTACGTTGCAGGATCTGACAGAAAATTGAGAGGGTTTAAGTGATGCTGAGAGGGTGCTGGGAGCACTACTCTGTTGATTTCTCTCTTTCAAGAGATAAGTTGAGGAATCTAATAGCTAGGCAAGTTTTCAGAGTGATAGAAGATGGAATTGAAAGGCCTCAAACATCATTTGAGAATTAAGTAGTGCTCTGTGAAGAGTGGTTTTCAATGTAATAGGTTTTGTAGAGGCAGATGGAAAAATAGTGTAGATACGGAGGGAAGAAAGGAAGATGCAATAGGAAGAAAGTGTGTTCCTGTCATAGAATAAGAGATTCTCTCACTTGTGCTTTCTTTATAATGCAGCAAAAGGTACAAATGCATAATACTGTTTTTTGCAAGTAAATTGTATTGTAACTTTTGGTCTAATATTTAGAGGTGGGCTAACTTTAGAAATCTGGCCAGCAGTCTTCACCCTAATAGGGTTGTTTAATATTTCAAGCCTTGCAGTTGCCACTCTGTGAGAGAGGATTGATGATTAATGAATCTGTTTCAGTGCTGCCTTTCAGAAGGGCATGAAGACACTTTCCTCCAAAATCCCTCTCTCGATGCCAGCCCCAGAGTAGCAATACTATTGCTGTAATGATTTCAGGCTGTAAGTAGGGTGAGAGAGCAGAAACAACTTCTGTCAGACCGGCTGATGTAGCTGGAGAAAGTCAAGTGAGCGTTGGTCGCAAAAGTCTTGAGGTCTGAGTTTGAAGTGGCAAACTTCAAAGCTGAGCACAGTTGAATGCTCTGAGGTTATTCAGAGTTTAATTTATTAATCTGTTAGACAAATGCAGAGGAGAGGTGGTTGCCTGTAAGGGAGGGCAAAATGAAAATGTAGCAGGCTGCTGAGGGAGAAATAGTCATTACGCCCTTTGGGAGTGTGTGGGGGGTGTTATTAAGACTGAACTAGAGGTTGGGCCTTGGGCATGTGTACCACAAAATCAGCAATGCTACTGAGTTTGTGATTCTTCATGTGTGGAGTTTTATTTTTTGATTCTAAACTGCGAGTTCAAATTGATGGGAATAAGCATTAAAAAACTGGAGTTCACTTACTTTCCAAAACGAGCTCATTTACAGTTTGCAGTATGGGACTATGTACTTTTAAGCTAACTCCTTGTAAAGGGTTGGCATTTCTTGTAGCATTCAAAGGACAAGACTCCTTTTACCAATTAATTTGTCTAACACGATTAAAATGATTCCAGTCTGTATGCTGTATTGCTGGTGCTGAACTGATAATTTAAATGTGTTGAGATTTTTTTTTTTTTTTTATTTTCACTTTTTTCTTTGGGAATTATAAAGTAGCAGGAAGGCTGGCTGGCAAAATCACTTCCTAAAACATGCTTCAAACATGCCTTGTCTGGAATGTCAGCGACTCCCTCATATGTAGGGAGTTTTAGATACAGATGAACTGTGGGATTTCTGTCCTAGCGAGCATTTACTAACACCCATTTGAAAAAGGAAATTTAGGCATGACTTAAAGCATATGGAGGCCATTACGTCATCTTAGCTGTTAGCTATTTGGAGCTAAAAATCTGAGGCTATACTTTCGTGTCGGGAAGATTCTAGGTTATTATAATCTAATGGGTAGTAGCTATGTCAGATTAACAGGTTTTGATAATCCTTCAGTGACTGCTGGCCTAAGGTGAAGTGGACAGTGTTGCACAATATTATGAGCTCGCATGTGAGAACAGCTAAGCAGGTTCTGGAAGGCTGTTTTAAGGTATTTTCCTGGACTGAATGAAATTTAAGAGTTCTCTGTGTGAATGACTTGTGGCAGACAACATTCCTTTGTTAATTAGGGATGGGCTTAAAATGGTATAATGGACAAAAATAAATCAAGAGACAGTGAATGAAAAATGGTGCTAGAAAAATGCAGTGTTACAGGATGCCTCTGCTTAATGAAATTTTGCTTCAACTGTAGGATATACTGCTAAATGCTGAAGGCACTACTTCATCCTTCGGGGGGAGATAGAGACACTTAAAAAAAAAAGTAACGCAGTTAATCATATTGATGGTTTGGATCATTCATCTGAAGCAACAGTGGTGAAGGGTCTACTTCTCATGTCGTTTGGCTGTTTTGGGATAGCTGTGAAAAACGCGTTTTGCTGATCTGACATCACAGAACAGGAGATCTCTGAGTTTCCGAGAGTTCTGCCGAACTGCAGCTGTTTTCCCCACACCTCTCTTCAGATAATTCTTTGCTGTTATGGCCTAGTTTATTTAAATAGCAGAGACTGATGCTGGAATTGAAATGCTGATAATACAGAGTCAGTGACGCCATGCGACTTGTAGCTCAATTTCCAGACTCAGTGCAAAGGATGAGGCAATAAAAGATGCTTGAGAGAGCTGGGAAAAGCAGCGTCTCCTGTTTTGTCAGTCAGCCTGGAGATTTGAAAGGAATTTGAGTTGAAACTGCAGCCAAAGACACGGAGAGCTTAAGTTGTTTAACTTGATATAGAAGGCTAGCGTGTGAAATGACTGATGCAAGCTCTTATGTGGAAGTAAAGGTTTGATATGAGAGGCTTTTTCAGTCTGTCACACACAGAGAGCAAAATAAGTACTGGAAACTGGGATAGATTCAGGGTAGGAATAAGCTATAAATATTTCTAACTACAGGTATGGATCATTGAGACACCTTATCTTTCTATTTGGTAGACTTTCCTTGGCAAGAAAACTTATGACAAGGTAAGTTGCCTCTGCAAAGAGAATAAATACTTCAGACAGGAGTTCAAGCGGTTTCTGTGGCATTGAGATATGGAGAAGTTGGATCAAATGATGGCTTTTAGCATTATGGATGCTAAATTCTTCTGTTCTGTATTGCTGCAGTTATAGCCATATGCTGTTTTTCTACAGCACTTTGATTTTATGCAGTGTCTGGGAGTACAGAATTAAGATTGGGAGCGAGCACGGATTTAGGGTTTCCTTGTCTAAATGTTGAGTTTGTTTAGTTTGCACCCTATGTTAATCGTGTAACAGTTTCTAAGAGTTAAAACTCAAACAAGCTGAGTAACAGTGTCTCTGTGTGCTACTTTGTTCTTTCCTTTTTCCTTTGCATCAACTGAGATCTTTTGAATGGGATTAGAAATCTTTTCTTCCCAACCCGATGATTAACTGTAAAAATAAGCTGATTTACGATTTCTGTGGTTTGCTTGAGTTGGCAGGAGTTTTTAACGTTTTATTCACTTGGTTGGACTCGTAATCATGTTAGTACAAACGTGCTCCCTGCTAAAGGGGTAGAAAACAACTCACTTGTTGAGTAATTAAGAGATATTCAAGCCGTAGTAGTGCCCATCTTAGAAATTAATTCTGTCAAAACAATGATGGAAATATGTTAACATGCAAACTTTGTCATTAATTCTTGTTGTTGATTGTTTCACATCTGTCCGTAAAAGTGGGAGAGTGGGAGGAAGGGAGAAGGAAGAGGAGGCAAAAGCTATAGAAAGCATAATTGTCAAAACTTTAGCTGCACAGTTAACTTCTGACTCGAGTCCAGCCAGTCCAGGTTTTTATTTGAGCTATATCCTTGTATCAATTACCGGTACCTCAGCTTTTGAGATATTTGCATTTTGAAAACCTTTTCAGAATGATGCTTTGCGTCATTCTATTGTTTGTAATTTTGGTCAGCCTCTGGTAGATAAATCTGGTCTGACAATGCATTGTTTTGGATGCTTCCTCCGTGTGTGTAATTGTCTCGGAATCTCTTGTAACTATTTCGTACTAAAAGTGAAAGCATTGGCTTGAAGTGTCTAGGAATACTTTTCCTTCTGTGATTGTTCATCTCACATCCAATATCCTTCTCTGTCTAGGAACCTCTTAAACGCGGCTACCTACTCTGTTTTCAGAAGACTTAAGCTGAGAAAATACCACACAAGCTGTTATTTCCCCCTCTTCTGTGTAGTTCCTATTGCTGCTTCCTCATCAAGTTGTTCTAGCTTGTTTCAACATCCTTTGTGTTGCTTCGCTAGAAGGTGACATAGGAAAGCTCTAGGGTTTCTATTCTATCAGAATTTTAAAATTTCCTAGGTTTATGCTTGATTTATGGTATTTAAAAACATAGGTAAAACCAAATTCTCACTGAGGAGTTGGTCTATCCATGTTGCTTTCTCACGTTCTCTTTTGCGGAAGAGGTGCTTGGGGCTTGCTAGGAATGCCTTAGAGTCTGCTCTTTCTCAGCTGGGAATTTAGCTCACAACAGTTCAGAGAGCTGTGTACCAACTACCAGACACTTCTGGTGTTTCTGTGGAGGACTCCCAAATTTAGAGACAAATTCATGAAGATGTGGAACTTCAATACTTTCTGCTTAGGCCAAAGTTCAGCACCTTAGGTTGTTTCTACAATAATAACTTACATTGACAGACTAGATTGCTATTTTTTCTCAGGACTTAAGACATTTCATAATATTAATTTTTATTGGCTAGGAATCACTAAAACTTGCAATTAGTTATTTTTAATATTGCTTCTTGCTTATCTGAAGTGGGCTATATTTCATGCCTTTAAACAATTGCACGTTAAGCATCAGAATAAAAACGTAAACTTCATACACAATCGGTAGATTAGTTCCTCTTGTAACTCTTCTTGAGCTGCTTTTTGGATGGAAATTAAATATTGTTTTTAATGAGTTTAATGTACTCCTAAAATATTTTATTTTAAACACTCATACTGTACTAATACACTTATGAAACTAGCATGCGTTGTATTTTATTTATAGCTAATTAATTGAACTGATTACTTTTGGGTTGCTGTGTTCCATAAGATTGTTAGAGCTGATAGACCTCAGCTGATAAAGAAAATGAGACTTTCTGCTTTGTTTCATAACTTGATGAAACCATATTCTTATTTCTTTTAGAAGCGATAGGAGATGGAGAAAGCTGGTTTAGCACTGCAGGAAGCAATACCTCCAAGTGCTTGGCTAGGATCGTATTTTATTGATGGCAGCCTATATTATCCTGTTTGACAGGGTTTTTTTCACATAAATTATTGCATTTTTGTAAATGTAGGCATAAACATCAGCTATCAGATTTTAAATCTATGCATTGAAATTGCTGTAGTTCAGGTAATTTTGTTAAATTACTTTGAATTTAGTTTGAATCTAAACTATAAGATTTAATACACAGGAATAAAACAAAACAAAAAACAACCTCAAATGCATCTTAAGACCTCTGTCGTATGAAAGCTTCATGGTTTGTCTTTTGTCTCTATAGAAAGCTACCTTGGGGAAGCTGAGGAACTAAGTAGTGCTGGAACGTGCTAGGTACATTTATAAGATCTGTATTTTTCTTCTGAAGCTGCTCGCTCTGTGCACGCCTGGCAGGAGGGTTGATAACCTACCTGAGAGCTCAGAGCTGATTGTTGGAATAAAGCCTGTGTATCTCCCTCTTCTGGGTCATGGTCTTCTCATAGATCAGGCCTAGAATCACCACAGACTAGTTATTCTTTGAAGTTCTCATCTCTTTGTGGTTTTGCTGCTGTTTCTGTCTTCCTCCTTTCAAGGACTCCTTTTCCCAGCAGGAAAAGGGAGCAGTGTGCATGACATTTGGAAATAAAGTGGGTATCCAGTTTTGGACTACAAATTTCTGAGGTTTCTTTGTTACTTCTTGTAAAAGATAGTGATCTTTACTGCTTTGTCTCCTTGGATGAATTTCATGTCGTCTCGGAACTGAAATCAGTCAAGTTCAAACTTGTTGGAGATGATGTTTTCAAATAAGGGAGTTGCCTTCGCTTTTTCCAAGGTTCATGATTCACTAAGGACCTGGTAGACTAGGACGACACCTGATACTTTACTTCTTAAGGACATTTTCTTCCTGATCAGGAAAATCTCCATAAAATGTAATGTGGAATCACATAATTATTACGAAAAAGTCTACTATTAGTCAATATTGGATTATGGCATTTTAAGGATATTCTTGGTTTCCATATCTACCTCCTTCCTGTGTATTGAGTAGGTTACTTTCTGTAAGTGGCAAATTTGAAGAGATAAGCATGGCATGCAACTTGGCAGTGCCAAGGCATAATGCCCACAGACATGGTGATCTTGGCCGAGTCTTATCTCTGACAGTTTTTGGTCACCTTACCAATTTGAAGGTATTTTACTTGCTTGCAAGTTGAAGTGGTTGAATATACACGTGTTGAATTTTTCAGAAATCTCAAGCTTGTGATATTTCTGGTCTATCTGCCATGACCTTTCTGAGGAACTTTATGAACCAGGATGGAGAAACTCATCTGAATCGTTTACAGATCAGGACTGACCTCACTAAACCTCTCAATTTAAGTGTTAGGGAACTTGGCCATGTTCTTGCCACTTCTGAAGGGTCTCTAAATCAGATTCTAATAGGCAGTACTTATGGCATATGAAATAGTTATAAGGTTAGCAAGCCATTCTATTGTGGAGTTGATGCAGGAGTCACAAAAGTTTGTTGGTAGTGGGGTTTTTTTGGGGGTTGTGCTTTTTTTAACAAAATAATATGTAAAATCACCTGAACAGAGCATTAAAATGTCACCAAAATCCGTTTATTAATTCTTCAGAGTGCTTGGCAAGTGCCTTCTCTTTAGCTTCTCAAGATGCCTTCAGAGATACGTGATATGATGCAGCCTTTCTGATGACTTTGAGAGCGTGTGCCTAAGGAGAATGGGGAGAGGTAGCCTTTTGAGGAGTCCTAGAGTGGCCTGAGTGGTGTAGTACCTGAACCCAGCACATCTCTCGGTACAGTTTCCATTCCTGTGAGACATCTGATCGTTGCTTCTGTGCCACTGTTTCGACTGACTCTTGTATTTTAAAAACCTTTAAAAATGGCTGGGATACTTTCCTATCAAGCATTCAGCATAGAAACCGCTGCAGTGCGGTTTCACAAAACCCTGAGTTTTGTGAAATCTTTAAGTCCATTCCTTATATTTTCTTGGGCTTCCAGCTTAGCCTGTCTTCTGATCTTGCTCTTTCTCCTCTACCTCCTCCTGCCTTGTGGTGTGAAGTTACCAAATTTATGAGAGGTATAACAGAAAGGTCCAGCTTTTTCTGCTGATACTCAGCTGTGTAAAACTGTGTGCTGGGTAGGCAGATTCCTGTGAGGTAATGCCTCGCTTGACAAGGCAAGTGGTTTCCTGACTCCACCTGCGTTAAGAGATACACAGAACTGCAGTTTTCAGCTGCTTTTAAGGCTGCTTAAGGTTGGAGCTCCAAAATTACTAACCAACCTGGAGAATTTAGACAGCCTCCATTTGCTTAAAATTCCTAGAGCACTCTTCTGCGGCTGGATAACTATGCAACGGGAGAGTGAGTCACGTGGAGAAATACTTCAGGAAGAACAGGCAATTACCTTTTGCTAATTGAAGTTTGTAAAGGTTCTGTTTATGCCAGTCCAGATATTGCCTGCCTTGGCTAAGAAGTTTTTTTTTATACCTCTAATCAAGTGAGTTTAACACTTGGGACAGCTGCTTATTGCAGTGGAATTTGCACATTCAGTGGGTACATAAAGACTGCATAGTGTTCGTGAAGGCCAGGGTGGATCTTAAAGAACAAGGCTACTCTAAATCTCTTAAAATTTGCAGATAGCAGGTGAAAGAGTGCTATAGTGGCAAGAAAATATGTTAAAGTAACCACTAACGCTCCCAAATCGTTTGAATGAATTGTAGGGATAGTTAGCCAGTGATTAATTTATCAATTTTGCAACACTTTAATCAATCTACTTTGTTTCTTGCTGATAAAGATTCATCTGAATTTGGACTGGTTTTGTTCTCTGCTCTTAAGAAGGTCCCTACAACTAGGAAGTTTCCTAGAAATGTGTCATCTGGGTTTTCTGAAACTGGTCATAAGTTGCTAGCTTTCTTTCAGATTATCTGGATGGTCATGTATGTTCAACATGTTCATATGAAGGAAAAAAGATCTTAAAAAGGTGGTGATGCCTTTAATGTATTTAACTTGCAGTAACTTTCAGACAGGAAAATAGTTTTGTTTCCACTTTATTCCTGGGATTTTGACATACAGATGTTTAGGTGTCCTGCTGACATTCACAAAAGGAAGCCTGTGGTGAAGAGGAGAGTGAAAGCTGGAGACTGGTGATAGTTTCTTGTTCCCTTTTTTTTTTTTTCTTTTTCCTTTTTTTTTTTACCCCCAGCCCCAGCTTGTCTCTTCCTGCACCCAGTAGAGTATTCAGTTAACACTTTAAATTGCCAACATCTGATTTCCCAACCAATAGTGGGTTTTTTTTTTTTTTTCTTTTAGAAGTCTAGTGAATATATGAGCACAAAGAATCAGTATATCTAGTTTTCTTCAATAATGAGACTTCTTCACGTCTGGTGTGCATGTGAGATAGTCTGGGTTTTTGCTTACTGGCATAAGCTGGGACATAATGGAATCCCAGAGCTCTGGGGTATTTATCTGTGGGCTGTGGAGAATGTGCCCTGAAGCACTACTCAGTCCTGTAGGTGCAGCATGGACATGTGAAAGACTACTTGATAAGCCTTCATGGAAATAGTAAATTCTATAGATTAAGCCCTCAGTACCTCAGCATAATTTACCAGGGTTTGTTTTTCTTTCTGGATTTACAGAGATATGAAAAATGCTGTAATTGGAAACAACAAACAAAAAGCCAACTTGATTGTTTTGGGAGCAGTTCCAAGGTATGTCCTTTGCTACTCTCCTTTTCACTGATTCACAACAGGTCTGGAATAATGATCCTTAGATCAAAGGCACTTTTTTGTTTTAACTTTGATTGTAGTTGACTGCATACTTTCTTTAATGTAACTGAGAGAGACTTGAAATATCTGTTAAACTCATGTATTACAGAACAGGCTGTTGAGTAATGCTTTTAATTTAGAATTTCATAGAATCCTCTAAAGTAGTCTTGGTGGTTTTTATTAAACTTTATCAGCTCACGAATGAAATCTAATTTCTGACATTGATGATATTAATGACGGATGAAAGTGGTTGTATCTTAATACTGTTCTTGAGCCGGTTGCCTGGTGAGTTCATAAGTAAAAGTGTATACGGTTATGTTAAATATAATTTAAAAAATACTAAAAACCATCTGAGATAATTTGCTTGTCGTCTCCACCTGCTTCAGACAATTAAAAATCATTGATCATACTTTATTGCTGAATTGCTGCTTCAGCTGATGTTAACATTTTCTGGATCCTGATTCCACTAGTAGAAATTTAACAGGTAACTTTATCTACTGGATTGCTCCCTGCAGCTTTCATTTCACCCCTCTTCTCCTCCAGCTTTCTTTCAGCCACCATTTGCAGCAGCGGAGAAGGAAAACATTGAGCGCTGCGTTGATCTTGTGCTAGCAGTATGGGACTCACCTATGATCCTTTTGCTTAAATGGCAGCTAGGTCCCAAACCAGCCTGCTTGAGGGAGCTGCTTCTGGCTTGACAAAAAATGCCTTTTATTTGCAGGGAATATCTTCTCGTTTACAGATTGAGTTTGTGTCAAAGCTAGCCCTTTAAATTCTCTAGGGATTAGCTGTTGGGAAACCCCTTCTGCAAAACCTGCTGAATTATCTTCCGTTTTGACCAAATATAAACAGATGAAGAGTTTACATGAGACAAAAAGATCGAAGTGGACATTTGTTGAAGATTATGCAAAGTTTAAGGAATTTTTTTCAGCAAGAGGCCCCAAGGGATTCTTGCAACTACTGTTGATTCTCCTGGTTCCTATTTTAAAAGTGACAGAAGATCTCCAACTTCCAAATCTAGAATCTGCCTGTTCTTAAGTTTTGTAGAACTTCATCTTCCTTCAGTTATCCTGCTTTCTGCTGTAACTTCTTCTGTGCCCAGTAATGAAAATCCAAAAGTGGTTGGTTGTTTTTTTTTTCCTGTTGTTAATGCCTTCTGGCTGTCCAAGTAAATTTTATGGTTAACCTATAACTGTAAATAAATTACTGGGTTTGGAAAACCTTAAAAGGTAAACTGTCACGCTTGTCCTCACTTCAGTACAAGTTATCCTCAAATCACAGGAAATCTCACGTCAAGGCTTTTCAGACTAGAGGTAGGGATAAAGGTAATTGGCTGGATTATTGTGAGAAAAGACGATTCTCACTGGCTAAAACTTATGTGGCATCATCTACCCCCACGTGCCTTTCTGAAGGCTTTAGAATTTCCTCAAGGTGTTGCAAACAGACTTAAATAGATTATAGACCATTTGGTTTAGAGAACTTCTGTTAATTCTATCTAACAAGGTGGTGGGAATTCATTGGCTTTTTTTGACGTGCCTTGTAGTAAATGAAGTGGCCACTGATGCCGTTAAGAGTATGGAAACCTTTGGAATTCCAATCTGCAAAGTCAAACATTTCCCTGAATAGGAGTAAGCAGGCCAGCATTCTTTATTTTGAGTCTCCTCTGCAAAATTAATGAGGAAAACAGTTTTCTTTTCACAGAGTTAGATTGCAGTCTCCCGAGGGAAATTGATTCTTTTCTGTAATGGCATGGGGATTGTTAGAATTCTGCTGCTGCTGCTTTGTCCTGGGGTTCAGCTTCTTCTTTTCTCACTTCTTGCTTCTCTCTTCTTCCCCAAGTATTCCTCCAGCAAGCTTTCAGAAGAGACCCTTTAGACCCAAAGAACTTCAGATTTCTGTCACTTAGTGGAAAAGAAAACAGTATGTTCAGATATTAGAACAGACTCATAGGAGGTTTGGAAACAAGTCTAGGAGTAACTTTTGTTTGAAGTTGGGCCAAATACTACTGGTAGGTATGAAGTAACCCTATTATTTTTAAATATTAGACTGCTGCTTGGTTGGAAAGAAGTGCAAAGTCCTTTAAAGATCTCCTTACAGGAAGAAAATGCTGGGAAAGAATGGCTGGATCACTGTCATTTCTAGGCCTCCTGAGTCCGTGAGCTGACTGCTTAGTGGTGTCATCTTTAGAAAGGGAGATTATATTTATACCTTAAATGAATTTTTTCTTTGTCCCTTTGTTCAGTCTCACCTATGGTCACTTCTTGACCATTTGTTCTGAAGAGGGTGCTAAAAAACCCCAAGTTGATTGAAGAAAGTTTGCAGAATTGCTATGTCTGGACTTAAGAGCTAAGAATGTTAAGAACTTTACAAATGTGTACACAAACGTGGTCCTAGATGTTAAAAATATAAATGTAGCCAGCCTGCATGTAGGTTTTGTTTCTTAAGAAATTATTTTCTATATGTCTTTCTCTTTACAGAATCGGTTATGCCTTTATATTCTAATGAAATGCTGTCCTCAGGCACTTCTGTCAGGACTGCAGAAATTTTACTTTTTGAAACTGTTACATTTTATTAACAGTTCCAGAAAATAAAATTTCTAAAGTTCAGGAGGGAAAAAAGGTATTTTAATGCCCTAATACCAAGTTCTTTCAGTGGCAGGCCAACTTAAAACAAAAAGTCAGCCTTGCCTAAAAATGGTTTACTACTTAGTACTGTCCTTCAATTTCCTAGTGGGTTTTTTTTCCTTCTATCCCACGTAAGTGCTAGCAGAAGATAGCTAGGAAGATAGATAGGAAGTCCATACTAATAATTGGTGTTCCCCTTCACTTGACAGTTTTCTAAGAAGAAATACTGTAGCTCTTGTGGCTATCGACATGTCAGACAAGTCTTCAGAGTCCAAATTCAGTATTTAAAGCTTTTGGTCAGTTGCTCTTACTTCCCAAATCTCAGGAAAATGATTGAGTCCTCAGTTCAAATGTAAATTGTTCTTTTCTGAGTCATCTTGGTAGGACTTCTGACTTAACAGAACAATGTTTGTTTAGTGGCAGTTAGTCTGTACTGCTGCTGGCTCTGAGTTGTAATTGGAGCCCCTTTCTGGTGGAGTTTATCAAAGGGCCTAGAAAAACACTTGTTTATTGTGCAGTCCAGGTTGACAATCCTATTGTCATCATACTCATTGCCACTTGATAACACCTAAGGCATAGGGGGAACTAAAGACTCTCACTTTCAACTCAGTGGTTGCCAGGACCACCCTTGCCATTCTTTGACGTACCTTCAGAAGCTAAGTAGTCTTTCCCTCCCCACTCTCTGGTACCTTGAGACCTCCTTGTGGGCCTGCTTTCCCACAAGCTACATCAGCTTTTTTCCCCATCAGCTACATTTTAAGGCCACTGAATTAGTGCTAGTAGGTGAGGTTCTGTTGTAGGCAAAAGTTATCACTCTTAAGCTCTTTCTCAATCCTGCAGTAAACAGCCTAAAGCCTCTGGCTTACGGAATTGGGAAAAAAAGAAACATTCAATGAAATGAACACGTGAGTAAATTCTTGATAACTCTGTTTTTCAAGTCTGTGGACTGCTTTCTGGTACCCTGAAAGAAAACAGCATTGGGTGGTCGGTAATCCAGCCAACGATTGGGCCTTTCGAGCCTGTGCCACGTTTCCTCTCTTCCTCTTCCTTCATCTGGTGGATGTCAGAGCGTAGAGAAGGCAATGGTAAATTCCAGTCAGCAGAGCATAGCTTTATCTTGCTGTACATCGTGGTTACCTGTTAAAGCTCTGACCTGTGCTATTTTGTCAAAAATGTTACCTGAATCAAGTTCTTGCTTATCTAATCATTACTGAGAGTTTAATATTTGAAGTTTAATCCACTTTAGAACTAGTTTCTCATTGAGAACTTCAGTTATTCCTTTGCTGCAAAATGAATACAGAGTTTTTTAAATCAAATCTTAGACCTAACCATCCAAGGCCTTTAACAAAACCACTAAATTATTCTTGTCAGTTACAAAAAATGATTTTCTAACTTCCAGCTGATTGTTCTCCAGAGTCTTAAGGCGTAAAGTCAGTTGTTTGGAGCTGTAATGTGGTGGTGTACTTCTTCCCAAAGCTAAAGGCCTATCTCTAGGTAGGTGCACCTCAAAGAACTTTATATAGTTAATTTTCACCTTTCCCTAAGTCATTTATTAGGGGTTATGCTTAACTGTTGGGGTGTTTTTATTTTTTAATTTCTTTAGAGCACTTTTAAAATGACACATTACACAGAACAGCTGATGAAATCTTATCCGTTCCATCATTGGAAACCTGAATTCTGCAGAGCATACTGTCAGATTGCTTGTGGAAGTGAAAACTAGAAAGAATTTGTTGGGGTTTTAACTTGTTTCTAGGGCCGTGAGCGCACCAACATGGACACCCATGAAATTTTATGTTTCAGTTTACTGTTAAACATAATGAAATTCCTTCAGGCAGTGTTCTTTTAGAGTTTGCCAAAAAATAAGACTGCTGCTGTGATAACTGTGTAACCTACTGATAAGATGAGAAGATATCTCTATTGACTGGAAGGTTCTGTTACACCCTGAAGTCTGTCAGCTAAGGAAAAGGAGTTTATATAGGCTAGTGTCTGTATTAAACACAAGAAAAGTATCTGTAAAGAAGATTTTGCGTGCAGTATTGGCTGGCAAATACTGGAAAAATTAAAACTGAGGTACTGATAAGTAGAGGAATTCACGTATCTGTGATAGTGTTTGAAGCATTGGAGTGTGTGTTCCTTTTGAGATTTAAAAAGAAAACTTAGGCAGTATGGTTTTGCATAGCTCACAAGTATCCTGATCAATTCTGTGTTTAAATGCATGGCATTACAAATTCCTAAATGATCAGTGATGTTGACACTTGATCCTGTGTAGAGCTTAGCAGAAGAGCACCCTTACATACGGAATACTTTCCTACTGGGATGCTGAGTGTTGTGAGAAGAGTTGCAGGACTGCGGGGTGAAAAACCACCCTGTTGCTTTCAGCTTTGCTTGGAGTTACTTAGATAAATGTCAGATAGTGTTCTTAGTTAAACACCTCAGTTACTGTAGAAGATAAGCAGCAAAGTCCCTACGTTTGGGTATTTAGGAATAAAGAGGCTTGTGCATGTAGCAAGTACCGGTTTAGTTTAACACCAAGAAAGTATGTCTGTTATTGTGTGTGCGGGAAAGCTTGGCCTCATGGCTGGAATATTGAGCAACCAGCTCTAGCTGGTCCTGCTTTGAGCAGGGGGTTGGACTACATGACCTCCAGAGGTCCCTTCCGACATCATCTATTCTGCGATTCTGTAATCTGATCTAAGTGATAAGTGATACGATATAATGCCTTTATATGTCTAGTTTTTCCTTGGGGTTATCCTTGAATTCAGACATTCACTTCAGAAGTTCTTCTAATTAATGTTTTTTATAATGCTACCTTTAATGGACTGGCCATCCTTTAACTGTAGGAATGCAAGTATCTGCTTGACAGAACCATCTCCTGTTACAGACAGGATGTATTTAGCACTTGCCTGAGTATTCAGCTCTAGATCCATCGTTAGCTAGTGTAAGGAAATGGTCCCTTATGAGTGTGCGGGTATGGTTTCAATGAGAGTCTTAATTTCTTAATTTAACTTTATATGCTGAGATTATGCTTGAAGGATGCATTTGTGCAAATGTATGTTGTGCTTGATGAACATGGTCATGCAAATCTCTTTAACTACTGCCTGTTTAGGATTAGACATAGCCATATTGAACCAAGTGCTGTCCCAAAACGGTTTTAGACAGAGGTTCTCTAAACCACCTTTGGAGGTATGCACTGATCCATGGACCTGATACTGAATTTCGGTAGTCATGGATTAGGAGTTGACTTGTATAGATGGGACATGACTTTTTCTTCTTTGTACCTGAGGCAGTAAAGCTGTTGAACTATTTAATCAGTTTTCCCTATAGTCTTAAGGCTGGGTTATTACACAGATGGGATTAGGTTTAGCAATGACAGCAGATAATATTTTGAACATTTTCTAGTTTCTAATCTTAAGGTAACCATCAAAAAAAAGTTCTCTTGTTGGAAAATTTTCTGGTATTGTAAAGTGGAAAGGGCCAACGAGTGGTGGACACTGCTATGAGAAATATTTAACCTCTGTGTTTTTTTTCTCTATTATCTGAGTGACTGATGGTAAATGATGGCTGCTGTTGACTATTTTTGTATCTGATGGTTTATTTTCTCAGTTTCTTTGTTAAACAAATAATTTGAAGAAGCTAAAAAATCCATGGTAGCTAGGGATTGTTTTTCTTACTAAAGGATGAAGAACATTGCAGGGTTGCCAATTCTGATGAATCATGGGATTCAATACAGTAATAAAAACATGAAGAACTGTACCTTTGGGGGGATTCCTAGATTCGCCACACACGCTTTCCTATGAGGAAAAGGGAGCAGCCAGTTACTTTCATGACATGGAAGAGGGAGAAGAAAACTCATCCATCCCATCTAATTTGGCCGTGCAACACCATTTGTTAGTGAATAAAATGTGACCCATTCCTATGCACGAGGGGATGAAGCATGCCTGCAGTCGCTCCTGCAGACATGGGAAGAAAGATTGATAGTTTGAGCCTAGAGAAAGAGCAACTCTAGAAATGCTGGTGAAGTGACAGATATGAAACTGGAGCTATTGTTTTTTATGTTTGGGGTGATAAACTGGGCTTTCATCTGCCAGAGAACCTGTCTTAATATGTGTGATAGGATCTTTGTTTCTAACGGGAATGAACAGTGTTCAGAAATCAAGCTGGGAGCCACAAAAAACTTAAGCCTCAAAAAACCCATGCACAAAGTAATTATGATCTTTTTAGCTTGTTACTTAATTTATAAAGTATTTTTTTTGACAAGATAATGTCCAAAGCCAGAAAATATTAGGATTTGCTCAAGTTCTGATCTCCAGTTTGTCTTCCAGTGTTGGTATGTGTTCAACTTGGCCTGTTTCAGTGGGAAACCATTTGGATGCAGAGCACAAAGATGAGATGGAGTTGGGTTTTTTTTGCAGGTGGGGGTTTTTATTTCTTTACGGTTGCTGAATATCAACACACTCGCACTTTGTTGTCCTGATGCTACCTTCCATTTTAAACATAATCTCACAAGGTGATGACTTAGGTTCAAATGGGCCTTCAAGCTTCATGCCTGTGTTTTGAGGGGTTTTTTCTGTATTTTTGCTTGATGTCTTCTCTGAAATTGGTATTTCTTGGAGTAATCTTGTCCCTAATCCCTCAGTGCTCAGTACTGACTCCTTTCTTGCCTTCCTTTGTCTGAAAACCTTTGTTGTTAGGAGTGCAGCTTCTGCGGTTTGCATCTCCTCTTTCGGTTGCCTTGGGATTAGGGCTTCGTTACACTGATGAAAATGCCTTTGGTGGCTCCAACCCAGGCAGTGTATGTGAAGGTGCGGGTGAAAAGCCAGGTTGATTTAACAGGTCTCCTCTTCTGAGCAAGGGTTATCTCACAGAACCACCCCTCTGTGCTTCTGATCGTATCCTCCTACCGCTTCCTGTGTTGATGTTTGTGTGACTGCACAAAAAACTGCTTCAGTTCAGTAAGCACAGAAAAAATGACTTTCACAGAAAGGCAAGTGTTGTTCTGTTGAGTCAAAAAAGGGGGACAGATGAGCAGAGACCCGGGAGAGAGCAAGAGTGCCCCATAGTAGCAGAGAAATGTATGTGCATCTGCACCTTGCAGTGCTGAAAGGCTCTGGTGGTGACGATGTGATGAATCTCCGCCAATGGAAGTATTGAAAAACAAGCAAGACAGTAACTTCAAATGATTTAATGATTGATGATCCTGCCTTGGAGCAAGGTCAGTAACTGGAGGGTCTGTCAAGATTCCTTACAGCTGTTGTTCTCTGATCCTCAGAGAACCTCATTGACCTGCAGAGCGTGCAGATGTTGTAAGGTGTTCAGATCAACCTGTACCGCGGGACCACTGCTGGTGGTGTTAGTGAGAAGCGTACGAGTTACCAATTATGCACATCTCTTGAAACATTGATGATCTCTGGCACATTATCAGCTTTCTTTCAAGAACTTAGATGGTACTTTTGGACGTAGTATTACTAGGTCTGTCATGCACATTAATGAGATGTTTTGTCCAACTTCTGTGGACATCCTTAAGAGGGGCAAGGCACAGTTGTTCCCTGGTGCCTTGTTCTGTTCTTGGCTGCGCTTTGCACTGAGGTTTTCTGTGCTGTACTGCATAGGGTGGGGATCTCTGCCCAGCCCTAGTGGTTTGTGTGCTATGGTGAAGGAGCTTCATCTGCAATGCCGGTCTTTTTAAAGGCTTCCTTTGCTCTAGAGTGGGGAAAGAGGTGGAGAGCAGAGGCCCTAATAGGCCTCCTGTGGCTGTCCTTGCGTTTTTCTTCAAAGCAAGTCAGGAATCAGCCTGTTTACATAATTATATGTCTCTTTATAAGGAATAACCCTCACCACGAGAGTTACGTATAATTGGAACGAGGTATTCTTCTAACCCAGCTATGAGTACGTGTGAGTCAAGGCAAATATTTGCAGTCAGCAGAATTGTGTTAGAGCTGGTTTAAAAGCTGTGCAGCCCTCTATCTCTGAAGCGCCTTTCCTATTAGCACGAAGGAAGCTGTTAATATAAGCTGTACTTCTAATGATAGCTTTTAAATGTGCGTTTTTATTAGAATGTTAAGTTATAGGTTTAAAAACATAATGTGAAAGGTAGCTTTATGATATCTCATGGTATCTGTTCACAAGGAGCTGTGAGAGTAAATAAAAAAAAAAAGAAAAAAGAGCAGTATTCAAAAATGTATTCTTAAGATCCTCTTTCGTGTGCAGATACTAAATGTTGGGCGGTGATCTCAAATGCAGTAGGAATATAGTGGGAATATAGTGTATTTTGTGTACAGTGGAGAATTTAAAAATGCAGGTGAATGGGAACTCAAAACAGTTTCATTTTTGTTTAAGGTTGCTTAGCATCCTCAGACATTAACCTTTGAAAATTGGTTTGTCTGAATGAACAGGAGTTTTTCAGGTGGTGGTCATAGTCTGATTCACTGATGTTTTAACACGGAAAAAAATATTTCCATACAGGAATTTCTGGAAGACTTAGAATAAATTTTGCATGTTGGTGGTTTTTAAAGGTAAATGGAATGAACAGTTCAATGATGAACTTATTCATAAGACATCAGTCTCGAGCAAAGTGATAAGGTGGTTGAAGCAAGACTGGAAGATGTTGCTTTATAGAATGCATATTAACACGTTAATAGTAAAACAAAAAGCTTGTATCATCTCAAAAATAGTCTTACTCTGATGAAGGCAACTGACCTAGTCCTCTGAAATATTTGAGCCTGTGTCACACTAAGATAATGCTAAACTGAATCAGTGTAATTCACTAAGTTAAAAGGTTTGAGTGTTGGTGTAAATTTACCTCTGTGGGGCTTCGGGGGTTGTGTGTTGATCCCACTCATTCTAGTGTAAATGGCTGCAAAGAAAGGGTGTATTTATCTTTTGCTAAATGGCTCGTGGAATGGTCTTGCAGGGAAAAATAGAATAAATTTGGTCCATACAGAACTAGGGAGAGGGTTAGGAGAGTGTTACATGCTGAATAAAAGTATTCATGTTTTAAAAAGGTGAATCGAATGCACTGGCTCAGCGTAGAGTAGCAAGAATTATTTTCAAACAAAAGGGATCATTAAAGAGAAAGGTGAGAAAAAATTCAGTCATGGTCCTTATTTACTCTTACATGAAAAATGTTGTGGTGTTTGGTTTGTTTTTTTTTTTTTTTCATTCAAACCTCTTACAGCTCAGTCAATATAATAAAGCTCCAACATTGGATTTTAAGTGAACGAAAGTCAGATCGGATGCAAGTTATGTGATGTGTATAGAACAAATCATAGAATATTAATGTAAGTGAAAATGCTGTAGGAGAAAGGTGTTTCTCTCTCTCTGTAATCCACATCGGTGGAGTGTTTGCGTTGCTGTCTCCTTCACAGACGTTTAAGTAGTCAGAACATTTTCAGTAGTGTAGTTCAAAGCTGAGTCTTACCATCGCATTTCTCAATTTGGCTTTTTTAAAAAAAGCTGACAGGTACTATTTCCTTTGTATGATTTTTTTTTTTTTTTTTTTTTTTCCCCCAGAAGCAGTTATCTTGGCTTTGTAGTTTTGTAGTTTGGTAGTAGAGTTAGCTCAGACCCCTCAGATGCAGCTTTTGGATATTTTGAATTAACTTGTGGCTTCCAGAAGTGGGACTGTGACATGTCAGTTTTGGATACATTTCTTTGACTAACAGTTACAAAAATCACTCATATTTTTGAGTCCTTGTGTGTAAGAACATAACTATTTAATTTGCCACTTCAGATATTTTGCCTATATTATTTTGTACTTTTAAAATTATACTTAGCTCTTGTTTTGGAAAATTCTGTGGCCAGTGATTGCTTCCTGTTATGCTGCTTGAAAAGTAATGCTTAAAATACGTTGAAAGGAGCAGTTTTCAAAAAATTAGTATGTTGTTCTCTCTCGTTTGATCTATTCCCCTACTTTAATTCAGTTTGCAGTTTGGGATTGATGCTCACTGGGACTTCCCACGTGTTCAGAGGTCAACCTCTATGCATGCAGTAACTTTTAATTCAATATTCTGAAAACCAACAGTAAATAATATGTTTCAGCAGTACCTTCATCTGTATATTTGTGGCAGATGTTTCCATGGTGTAGTTTTCTGGCCTTCTTACAATGATCTGGAAGACATGCATCTTCCAAGGTAGAATAAAAAAATCTAGATCATTCCAGCAAATGGTGCATTGATCTGTTTTGTAAGGGGACTAGTAATAAATATTCAGATAATGCTGATGGAATTAAAGCTCTTATTTATTCATATACTTTGATAAAAGCTATCTTAAGATTCACGGTACTGTAACTCGAACTGTTACCCTGAGCTCTTTTTTCCACGTGCCTGCTTATGGGGCTTGATGAAGCGTTGAAAATGTTCTTTTACTAACAGCTGAGTTTCATCTCCTTCCCAGGTATTTTAAGAACTTCAGAGATTTATTTTTTTTTGGTGACAACTTGCAAGTGGGGTGAAATGTCAAAGAGTAAATTTCTGTTATTTTTAGCTGAGGTCTGTGTTCGGACCAGATTGATGAGGTCTAAATCATGCAAGTCTGTCTTCTAGGGCACGGCTCTGGTGCACCACACCCATCTCAACCATCTTCAAAAGAAAGGAAAATCTGAACTGTTTGTTTTCCTTGTTAAGCCACTGTAGTTACCGATTGTTCAGCCGCTACTTTCCTTGAAAGTTTTCTCCTTTTATCTAGAATATTGTGTGGTTTTCCTAGATGAATCCCTGTCAGTTGTTCAGAACACATCACGCCTCCAGCTGACCTTATTTTTGGTTTCTAGGCATAGTTGTTCCTGGAGTTCATTGAAGTATCTCTCTGGATAGATTTGCTGTCCTACCTCATTCAGCTATAATCACCTGGATACCATTACTGACATCTGAGAAAGAGGCTTTAATTGCTCTTAGAAGTGCAGGGACAAATAGAAGAAATTGTATTCTATACAAACATTAGAGGAAAATATATTAGGGAAGATGTTAAAATATTTGTTCTGTGCTTTTCACAGAATCATAGAATGGTTTGGGTTGGAAGGGACCTTAAAGCTCATCTAGTTCCAACCCCCTGCCATGGGCAGGGACACCTCCCGCTAGACCTGGTTGCTCAAAGCCCCTTTTGGTAACTTCTGAAGCTTTTGGACTCTACAAAAGTGAGTTATGGTGGTTCTAGCAGACAGAGCCTTGTTTCAATATTTCTGCAGGTTTGGTAGAAGTCGAATGGCTGGCTGATAAGGCCAGAGATAAGGCATCCAGGTTAAGCAGAGACATCATGTTCTTAAAAAAGGTGGACTATGAGCAAGTGCCTTAGTAATTTTTTGTTTGTTTTTTTTTTTTTTTTAAATTTCCAAAATCAAAAAGGGCACATGTGTGCTTTGGGTGATACTAACATACCTCTGCTGTCAAACCTGCATTTAGAGCAAAGCAGGTTTCCTAGCAGATTCACAATCAGAAAATTTTTCATCTGGATAAATTGTTGAGGAATACTGGGGGTTTATTTTATTTTGCTGTTTTCCTTCAAGAGCTTGGTGAATTATCTGCTGCCTGGGATAGTCTGAATTTTGTGTAATGAATGTGCTGCTTACAAGTATTGAAGAGGCCTTTGATCTCATAGCTTTCTTCCAGGGACATGCCACAGTTATGTCTGTTGGCCTTTGACTTTAGGTTTCAAATGCAGGGGATTCTAAGAAGCAATTTCTGCCTTATATAAGTGGGAAACATTTACAGTGTGTGTTAAAGGTACTCTTCTGTGTTACTGTCTGTTGTGGGGCTGCTTGCGCTTCCCTTGATGGCCTTTTCTAGTCCCATGTACCTAAATTGTATTTAGCTACTGTGTTTCCAGTTATTTCTTCCCTTGCCTTTGATTTAGGAAGTTAGGTTTTGGGGGCATTTTACTCAGGTAACTATTTCTGTAGCCTTCAGCAGTATGCTGGCTTTTGTTGCTCTTAGAGAAGGCTTTGGCTTCTTGTTGCTCTTAGAGAAGGCTTTGGTTATTGCTTGGCTTTAGGAGAGAGCTTTTCAAACTAGATAGAGTGGTACGTTACTAAATTGAGATTATTTTTGTCTTAGCTCAGTGAATCTAGAAAAGTGAGCGTGTAAGTTGCATATACAGAGAGAATTGTATCTCGGTGTCCAAGTCATCTTACCTGTTACAGTTTTACTCAGACCAGTATGGAGTGTGGGAGCCCTTAGTTAAACGGTTTTCATCTTAAGCTTATAAACCATGTGAATCTTAAAGTGATTATCTTCTGTGCTGATGTGAGATAGGAATCTGGTTGCTCTCTGGGCTCTTTGTATGATTCCAATTTAGACGGAAAGTGGTGACATCTGCTGTGGTTCAGGTGCTAATGATGTAATTTAAAATATGTTCAAAGGGGCTCCTAAGTATCTTGATATTGTATAAAGAATCCAAATTGACTGAGACCCATGGTGCGCATTTGGCAAGATGTGTTTTAGGCTTGAAGTGATCCTGTTTAGCGACAATTCAGCTGCCTTCCTGCACATAAAACTTTTATGGGATTTCTTTATGTTCATATACAATAATATGTCAGTCTTTGAATTACTCTCAGCCCTCATGCTTGTGCTTGATGATGGAATTATTTTACAACCGCAACCCAGAAGAAATCACTGCCAAAGATAACAACTATCACGATAGTGGTAATCATGTCCCTAGGTGTTTGGGAAAATGCATGAGGTTCCCTTTCCCATTGACGTCAAAGTGCAGACTCGTTTCCTTTAATTGAAATTTAGGATCTTCCTGGTATCCTGAAAGACCTCATCCCGGATATCAGTGCTGTGACACTACATTTTTAGAAAAAAGTGTAGTATCTTTCTACCATAACAGCAAGTAAAACCTGTGTAGGAACACACAGTGGAAAAAGGTTCTTATAAATAAAGTGTTCATTTTACTATTTTGTTCAGTCTTCATCTTTCTATGAAGGACTCCATCTTCTTTACATAGCAGGATTCAGATTATTTATTTTTTTTCACTGGACTTAAAAGTTCTGTCTGAATTCTCATCTAAAACTAATTCTGTTTCCAGGTTGCTGTATTTACTTCAGCAAGAAACCTCCAGCACAGAACTGAGAACAGAATGTGCAGTGGTCCTCGGAAGCCTTGCGATGGGTACAGAGAATAACGTCAAATCCCTTCTAGACTGCCATATTATCCCAGCCTTATTGCAAGGTACTTCTCCCTTAATGGATCCGTGTTAGTAAATATTCCTAAAGTACTCAAATAAGCAAAGATAATGAAACTGAATAGCAGGTTTTGTCTATATTTACAGGATTACTGTCACCAGATTTGAAGTTTATTGAAGCTTGCCTGCGATGTCTCCGTACCATTTTCATCAGTCCTGTAACTCCAGAGGATCTACTATACACAGTAAGTTACAGGCAGATTATGATGTCCTTTTAAAACCTATAGAGTTGGTGGGAGTGAAAGGTCTTGTTGTCTGCAGTAGTAATGAGGACTGGCTTGACCAACAATGTTAGTATTTTTCACCTACATTTAAGGGATCTGGCTCACCTAACATTTATAGCAATATTTGATTATTAAATGGTAACAGGGTAGCACGCTGATAAAGAAAAAACCTAAAATTTTCAGGTTTGTGTGCAATCTTAAGGAGTAAAAACTGTCTCTGAATGGTATTTACAGATACCGTTATCACAACTGTGTCGGCAAAAGTTATTTTCTGGAACTTAAAATTTTATCTGACACTGTCCTCCCGCGCCAGATATGAAGGTACTTGCTTAGTTTTTGCACTTCACGTGGAAAAGTTTCACCTTCAAGATTTCTTTGCTTTTAGTTATACGTTTAACCGACAGGAGGATAGAAAATGTCCTCCACCATTGCTATAATCTTGATTCCGGCTTGGAGCATGTGAGCAATAAGTGCTGACCTTGTTAAGGTGACTGGGCAAAGCCATTGATGTGGAGTGCTGTCTCTTGGCAGCATAGACATGAAAGTCCTCGCCCAAAATCAGTCACTGTCTCTTACTTGGAAGGAAGGGAAAGAAGGATATGTACTCTTGCCTCTTCCTTTGCCTCAGTGTAAGGGATGAAGCAGGCTGTGGCCTGAGAACCATACTGTACAAGCAGTCTTTTTCTGCTAGGAAAAGGGTAGCATTGTACCAGTCTGCTGCCTGGAGGTCACTGAGCAGATCCAACTTCTGGGGGTAACTGGGAGCCCACAGTGCTAACCACTCTGGTCCCACCACTCAAATCGCTTTATTGCTTGCTGAGGAAGACTTGACACTTGTAGAGCAGGGCACAGCTGGCCTCTGATTTCATAGTTTCTCTATGGTTCAGGGGTCTGTGTCATTACCAAAGACAATTTCTGTGTGTTACTAGTCCTCAACAGGTTTTCTTCATGATTTTTTTGTCTAGATGTTTTCCAGAGCTGAAATGTCTGTTTTGTTCCTATTCCTTTTCTAAAGATTCCTTACATATTCACTCCAGAGTGGCAGTAGGTATGTAAACGTCTTGTTTTCCGTGGCCTCAATTTTACCATACACATACTCTGAATTTCATCTTCTAATTAGTCCATCTCATGAAGTCTTTCTGCAGCTCTTCACAGCTTACCCATGTGTTTAGTACATGTAGATAATCAGCCAGTTTTGTCCTTCAGTGATTACTGCTTTTTTTTTTTCTAGTTGATTTGTGATTGTTCAGCAAGGAAACCCTCAATGCAGATTGTACGTGTGACCACTGAAGGCACCTCTCCTGAGTGATCTGAGAGTTTTCTCTTTGTGTCTCTGTTCCTTCCTTTGACTCCACTTCATGCTCCTGGATTCCCCCAAGTTGGCCCGTATGAGTTCCTAATTGCATCTGCTTCCTGCTCTCAGCATCCAGAGTCAGGCTTTAAGATGATCTTCTCCATTAACAATCCATACCTCTTCTTGGGGATCAGTGCTCAGTAGAGACTATTAATTGCTCCCTACTTGGAGGGGAGGTTTAATATCTTGGAGAGAGGAGGTAGAATAGCGTGTACGGAAATGTGAAGGAACCAGTCTTAGCATATAAATTGCCACTGACATTGTGGAAACGGTATGTCCAAGATACTGAGTTTTCTTTCATCCTGTGCTTTCTCTGCTGCACAACAGCGACATCAGAACTCTGCTACCCCATTCCTTATTCAGGCAAATGTGGTGTCCCTTAATTAACCAGAGCTACAGGAAATGATCAGCTGGTGAGGGTGCCCTTGTTCTTTAATTTCAGCTGTAATACCCATTTTCCAAACTCCCATTTCAGTTGGGCACCTGAAAGTTAAATGTTTGATGACTGTACTTAAGATCCTAATTCTGCAAATCAGCTTCTTTTTTGCTTCTGTTGTGGGAATATCCAAACCCGTGCTTTGAAAAGTACCGAATGCAGATCCTTTGAAAAGAAGGGACGTTTTTCCTACCTGTTGGAAGGTAAAACCACAGCCCCCACTGCTGCAAGCTGCTTTTCACAAGGCAGCAGTTGAGAAGTTGTTTTTGAATTAACGAAGTAATTATGGGCCTAATCAACACTTTATGGCAGACACTCCACTTTTCTGATGTTGAGAATAACAGGAAGAACTTAAAGTTCTGTTTAGCCACACTGCTTCCTCTTTGTTTCTGATCACAGCAGCTCCAGGGAGACTGTCACCATTTCCATATGGCTTCAGACCTGGAATGGATAAAAGAGCTTATTCAGCAGCCTCTCAAGTTCTCCTTTATCAGGTCCTATCTTGAAAGGAAAGAGTCTAAGTTTGTTGGTGGCTTTTCATTCTTATCCAGCAGTTCTGGAGAAGGCTTCTGAAAAGACAGTTCCTGAGTTGTATGTAAGATAGAAACTTTTCCCAAAGTTTCTTTGCTGTTTGGCTGCATGGAAGATGCTGTCTCTCAAACTTCGGCCAGGACTATTTCCAAACAAGATACTATGACTTAGCTCAATGTCTCCAAGGATGTTACACTCACTCTAGAGGTTTCAGAGGACCTCTCAGTTAAGATCCAGGATACACAAGTGCTTTAAAGAGAGCGGCTAAAAATATTTCTTTCTATTTGTAATAGGTTTGGGAGAGAATAAACATAAAATCTAATTAAAAAAAACAAAACCACATCATCCACGGTAACCTGGACATTTCTTGCAGCAGAAATGCTAGGTGTTAGAAACTATATCTTTCCTTTTGAACCTTTCCTTATAAACAGGAGCTTGAAGGATAAACTGCTGGCAGTTTTGAGCAATTAAGTTCAGTTCCAAAGACAAAATAGTTCTCCAGAGGCGGAAATGTTTGGGCTGTTCCCTTTAGGAACATAGGACCTGTGCTGAGAAAATGTGAAGACCCATCCACGTGTGTTGAGCTGAATTGAATACTGAGCTCTCAAAAAGGCCAGGCTTTTAGTGTCTGATACAGAGATCTTGCAGCAGGTTTGCTGCAGAACAGTATCCAGCTGTATCCAGATGTGCTGTGCCAGGTAAATGCATCTTGTGGAGACATCCTTCACTGAAGGGTGTGGGCTTTGGTGCTGAGACCGTTTTAGTGACCATCCTGCAAATGGAAATGAGGAATGACATGGAGTCCCAGGGTGAGAGATCCATTGAGATGCAGGTATACGTGCAGACTTTTTTATTTTTATTAAATTGTAAGACTTTATTTGGAGGCGTTTTGTACATCTGAACTAGCCAGCTCATGGTAGCTAGGTGTGTTTTGGCTTGCTGAATAGATTCAGGCACCGAATGAAATCCAGTTTGACTCATAGCCTGTTCCTTCAGCTCGCTATTCTGTTTAAAACAGAAAGAATGGATTCAGTGGCAGAAACCCTTCCCAGCCTGTGAAGTTATTCTACATGTTTCGTTATGGATGTTCCCAGTGGTGATCCCGTTTTCTGGGTATTCAAGGAGCAATGAAACCACACTGCAAAGTGTAGACGCGTTCCACCATGGCTCAGCGATATGTAGCTACTAAAGGAGGACTCTGGGTCATCTTCTAATGCCTTACTCCTTTCATTCCTCCTGTCTGTTAAGGCTGAGCCCGTGCAGCAAGGCTAAACGTTCTCTAATCTGAACTGTTTCCTAAAAATGAGAATTGTAAAACGATGAATTCTAGCTTAGAGAGCTCAAATTTAAGTTATTTGGATGACTATAAGAATTCCAGTTCTCTGATCTGGAAAAAAAAGAATACTAATCCTTTTTTATAAGAAAATGTTTTAAGAATAGGTCCTGCAAATTTTGTTTTCATTCTTCATATTCCTTTTTAATATTGAGGTAGGTATTGGTGACCGAGCACATAAATGCAACTCTGTCAATTCTCTCTTTCTGAATTCTGTTTGGATGGGCAGTAATTTTGTTACAATACATGTGATGTGTAGATATTTGTCTTAAGTTGCCTGAAACAGACAACGTTTTAAGGGATTTGTGAATCTCATTCTTTTAACTGCAAACTGTGAGTGTAGACTCCTCGTTTGGGAGATAAAAACAAGGATTTGGGAAGATATGTTCTAGTAGAATCTGTGAAAGAGCATCAGAAATCTTCACTTCTTTAGCGTCAGGTTGATTTCCAGTGGCTCCCGATACAAAACTTGCCACCTTGCACTTTTTATAGATTTCAAGTGCTTTCTTAGTTAATGAGGAATAATCTAAACATCATTCTTGTGTATTTTCACTGAAATCTGTTTTTCATAAGCAATGCCACCACTTCAAGTTTAAAAATAAATTGGGATGCAAAACCTTTCTGCCAGCTTGAGGGAAGGAAGGAGCGTTCTTTTATAAGACAGCATTATTGTTGGCAGCGTTATTCAGTATCCAGATGTGTACTGGTCATACGATAAAGGTGGCAGATGATGTGAGTATTCATTGCCTGATAAAAATGCAGGTCTGTACCTGCCGGTGTCTCTCTGGAGATAAGGCAGCTGCAGTCCATAAGAATTACCTGCTTGATGCAAGGGTCAAATCTGGTCGCAAGCTACTCGCCTATGATTTAGCAAATAAATTAGTTGCTACTCTTCTGGCTTTCTTTTTCTCCCCAAGAACCTGAATGGATACTGAGATCTATAAATTCTTATCTAGAATTTCCTGGTTAGCTGAGAAAAAACCAAATGTAAGGTAAGGACAAATACAGTTATAAAGCAGTATATAATAGTGTGTGCCTCTATTTGGGGGAAGAGACCAGAACAGGACAAATGTGTTTTCTTCCACCCCCACCCCCCAATCTAGGCTTTTTTTTTTTTTTGCTGACATCCCCAAAGATTTCACTGTTAAATGGTTTTCTAGATCATGTAGATAGAAAAACACGTTACTAACGTTAGGGAACACTGTGTCTGTGCTTCCTTAATAGTGGCAGTTTGAATCCTTGTCAGCTCCTGGGGATCTCCTCTGGCTAAGGATAACTGAGCTGGTGCAGATACTTTTAGTCGGCTCCCTCTGCATATATTTCTTTAGTTGTGAATTCTTGTACCTCTTATCTTTGGCAAGAGCAATATCACTGTCCGTTTCAGGAGACATTAACTTTTAAACCAACCTTTACATCCTTCTAGTTGCAATGTTTGAAATAAGCCAGGTTTCATAGTGAGTGATGTCCCTGCAGGAGATTGCAAGTCTTGTATCTTATATTTTGAAGCTTCTTTTTTTTAAGCTTCACTGCATCAGAATCCTGAGATGTCCCTCTTCTCTCCCGCAACCCTCTTGACTTCTTGATTGTTTTGTCTGAGGTGCACTTTATCGCCGGTAGGCATATATGTATGTTGTGTTGCACATGTTGAATGTGTGATTTGATATCTTCAGCTGCCTAAGATTTACAGAAAATGACGAGAATCTGTTTTAATGGGTCAAATGGGTCAAACCACAGAGGAATCCGGAGTATTTGTATTGCTCTTAACTCAAAGAAGGAGACACTTTAAAAGTTTGGGGGACCTGTTATGACTTTGTAAGATTGTAATGTATTTCTTGAGAACAAGGTTGGCCTGTTTGCTGCTTTTGTTTGGTTTCTCATGGAAATTTGCTGCCCTGCTCGGCATACGCCCAAACCCCGCTACCCACTTAGTTTACAGACCTACTGCAGGCTTTACCTCTGTCAGAAGAGTCTAGAGACACTTCATTATGGTTACGACCATCGGTGCTATTACAACATAACTTGTGGGTTTAATGTCCACTATTGCCTGCAACCAAACCAGCTCCTTGCCAGCCTTTGGGTTCTGATATCCATGTGTAAAGGCAGAAGATCAGATGGAGCTACTGTTGGCCAGACCCTAAGAATACCACTTTGGATAGTTTGTCCCTTCCTTATCCTATTCCCATAAGCATGCAGTGAGCATTAATATATGACTGCTGTACCTGGAAGAACTCCAGTTTCTAGAAACTGTCTCTCTATAGGATGCTGAAATGGCAAACGAGGCTGTTGCACATCGATCCTTTCCGGTTGTTGAGAAACAAGCAGTTAGAAGCAGAAGTTGTTTTAATTCTCAGTGTGTTTCTTGGCTCTGTTGTCCTATTGTTTTCTGCTGAGAACAAGAAGGCTAGATTGTTGGCAGCAAAGCTTCCTAAAATAAGTTTGCTAAATTATATATATATATATAAAAGAATATTAAAATAGCAAAAATAAATATTGCAAAGCTTTGCCTAATCTCAGATGTGTGTACAAATAGGAGAGACTTATACATGTTTATTTTGCTAATATAAAAAAAAGTGTGATGGGAAATTTCCCAAGTAATTGGGAAATACACAGCCGTTTATGGAAAGTTTATCTCTGAAGCTATAGTCAGTAAAACAATCAAGCTGGTGCTACTTCCATTACTGTAAAAGTAGCTGAGGAGCATGAAGATTTTGCTCTAATTTTAGTCCACCTCTCCCTAGTCAGAGGGATGCAATTCCTCATGCAGCTGCGGGTGAAATGGAGTCTGACTTGTGTAGGGTCAATATGGCACAAGTTCTTATTGTGAAAAGCAAGACTCAGTCTTTCATCTCCGCTGTTCAGCACCCTTTATCTCATGGAAATCATGTCGTTTCCAAACTAGAATGACCTGTGTTTCTTTTCTTATCACTGCGGTTGCTGCCATGAAATTGTACTGGTAAAAGTAAGGGAAAGCTTTAAAATGTTGTAATTTTGTAACTTACCACAGAGCTTAAGTAACTGGATGTGTTTTCACGGTAGTATAATGGTTTTCTTTTGCCAATTTATTTAGAATTCTCTGTCATTAGTGTCACGCGTACCAATAGATCTATAGTGTGTGTTTGACTCAAAGCCAAAGGAAATTATTACCCCACATGAATAGAGTAGAAAGCGAGTGCCACAGGATTCAAGGTGGACTGTACACTGTTCGGTCTGGCCCCTTCTTCTCCTCCTTGCTCTTTTCTACTTGGAGCTGTAACAAAGCGGTAAGTAAATCGCACTTGTAGTAAGAAAATACTAAGACCAACTCCTGGAGTAATTGCTTTCAGTGACCATGTTTGCAGTTGGTATGTTTCCCCCCCCCCCCATTCTTTTATTGTTTTCTCACAAAGTAAAGATTCTGGAGATAATTCCTGAAAATTTTATACCTAACTTGCATTGACCTTTTATTTTTTCCATGAAGACTTGGCTCGGAACTGTCACTCCTGCTTTAAAGTCTGTCCTGTACCACTGTAATGGTCTTGTCCTTGTGTCCATACAAGTTTCAGTGGAAGGGAGAATGCTGACTGCAGAATCAGGAGTACTCTCTTAAGTAACAAACTGTGAACAAACTATGCTGAAATATAGCGCTAATACTTTTTTTCTTCTCTGACTTGTTTCCAGGATGCTACAGTTATCTCCCACCTCATGGCACTGCTCAGTAGGTCTCGATATACACAAGAATACATATGTCAGATCTTCTCACATTGCTGCAAAGTAAGAAAGAGAATACATGTTCTTTATGCAACTTATTATGTTTCTGGCATGTAAGAAACTGCAAGATGATACTGCCTTTTGTGGCAGGAACATTAGGACAGTAATGATTGAACTGTTATTGCTCTGGATTTGCTGACAGACTTATTGGGGTTGACACGTTTCTCTACAATAAAACAAAATATGCAAATAAGAGCTTTTTTTCTAGGGTGTGTATATGTATTTATACCTTTTGGCTACTAAACAAAGTCAACAGTCTAAGTGAATATCAATCTTCACTACTATCAGTATAAATTTTGGAAGGCTTATTTTCTTTCTCTGGTAGTTTCGAGACAGTGTGAGTATCTCTTCGCAGAGGTCTTGCATGTGCTTTAAAAACAGCTGTTTTAAACTCAGAGAATGTTTTCTAAGAGCTACTGTAGGTTGAGAGGAAGAAAAATGCTCTTCTCGGTTGAGCTCTACCAGTTACAGGTTTATCCAGATACGTGTTCATTCCTGCTATATAATGCAATGCCTTGATATGGGAAAACTAATTTAAAACCAGCAGCAACCCCACCCCAAACACAGGAGTTTTGTCTTTCCCTCCCCCGCTCCAAGTTTCCACACACCACTGTTTTTATATTATTGTTGTGGTTTTTGGTGGTACCCATGGGTTATATAGTAACTGTATCAAAATAATTCAGTGTAGGAAATCAGATTTGTACAGCATCTTTCCCTTTTAGAAACAGTTGAAAACTAAAAGTTTATAGATGCTATTTATCTCCCAGATTAACAAATGAAAAAGTTCCAGACTTTATGAATTTGTAAGTATTTACCTGGAAAAATGTCTTTCTATCTTATCACTTGCAATGAGTCTTCTGGAACTCTGAATTATTCCTGTGTTAAAAACATAATTTTCTCTGCCTTAACTGTTATTTATGTACATTCATCCATTTCTTCTGTTAAGTGAAACTGAGGACTGAAAACTGTACAGTTAGTCTGATATAAAAATATAGCTCAGCTGCTAATATTTATAGAATTAAGTAAAATATAAAGACAAAGTCCTATGCTAGACTGTGGAAATCACAGAATCACAGAACAATATGGGGTTGGAAGGGACCTCTGGAGATCATCTAGTCCAACCCCCTGAAATTCAGATCTATAGCTAATATTGGAAACAGAATTTGGTATTTTAAGAAGAAAAACGCACCAGTGAGGGATCTCATCTTTAAGTGTCCCTGGAAATTTTCCTTAATGGGCTGAGTAGCTCCAACAGGTGAAAAATGGGGCCATGTTGGCTTACAAGAAAAATAACAGAGAACTGATTATAGGATGTCATATAGATTTGAATTAGAACTGATTAGAGAAGTCAGTTTATAGAATCAGGGGTTAGCTCTGTAGCAATATAAACCCTGTTGGCTGTGTGAGAACTGCAGAGTAACTTCGGGTAATTAATCCAACATGAAAACAGTTATTGAAATCTTTTTCTGAGTTACTTCCTTGTAGCTCCGTTAACTCCTGGTGACTTACATATCAAATACATTATTTCAAAAAAAGCAAATGCCCAGTAGCTTAACAAAAGTAGGGTAATGAAGATCTTATGAACTCACTATCCTGTTTTCAATGCCTCCTTTGCCCCCCAAATACCACTCCAACAAATTTTACAGTGAATGTTTTGAAAAAGCCAAATTTCTGGAAAGAAAAAGTTGATTGTGTGAACAGATGGAAACGTGAATGCACAAGAAAAGCAGGGTGATGGGTATGAGTATTAGGAAATAGTTGCATTTACAGAATAAACTTGAGCTGCATAACAAAGAAAAATATTTGAGGTTGAGTAAGCAGATGATCACAAATGTTAAACTGATCAAGAACTCGTTTCTGTCTCGCCCAGACAAATGCAGCTGTTCGGAAAAGTCTAAAATGCCCCTTTCTTTCTTTTTTGTTTAGTTCTTTTGTTTCAGATCTGATTATTAAGGTCAATTACTGCATTTTTAGACATAAAAAAATACATTAATACAGTGAAGTAGAATTTGCAGGGGATTGTTTTGATTTATATGGATAGGCAAAGTACTTTCTTATAATTAAAAAAAAATTAATTAAATACTGAAAGTGTCAGTATTCACTACATTTTTAACGAAGACTCCATCTTCCCCCAAAAAGGCCGTGAGTGAGAGAACCTTTCTAATTTTTTCCTGAAGAAATAAGTTACTATATGTTTTCGTATTAGGTATGACAGCTTATTTTATAAGAGGGATCGATGCTTTTATTTCTCTTTTTCCTCATCTTAGTAGATCTGTTCATTGAACTAATAGTGACATATCATAACTCCTGCCCTCCTGTTCCTGCATACTTTTCTCTGCTTAGATCTTGTGCATCCATTTCGTTTTCTTCCTTGCCAGAGCCTTGTTTGGTTGGGCTTCTCTGGTTTCTGTTTTTTTTTTTTTCTTGCCTGCTCAGATTTCCCTGGAAAAGCTCAGCCCTGTTCTCTTGAGCTAGGAAATCCTTAATTCGGATTCCTAGCAATATTGCCGCTGGTTTCTGATTTTACTGCTCGCTTTTACTGCTTCTCATGGCATTTTTAGAGTTAAAATTAACTGATGGAAAACATTGACCCCAGAGAAGAGCCATCCTAAGCGAGGGAAAGTGTTGATTTACAGGGGGAGCAGATGCAGTTTTTAACATGCGGAGCCAGGATTCTATCAACATAGAAGCAAATAAGTAAACTGAAATCAGGTTGATGTACACAGGATGCTAAAATGCAAGTCAAAATTTACTTTCCAAGGTTCTCTCTGTCACAGTTGATTTGTTTCCAGAGATGTGAGTAGGTAAGCTTTACTGTTTTAATGGTCAAATTAAAAAGATAAGGTATGCATTTGGAAACACACGGTTGTATGAACAATTTGAAAAGATAGTTCTGGAACTTATATATCCATGTGGTGACATCTCTACATAAATAATAATTTCGCCACCAGTTGAAAATTAAAATCTTGTGTCTGGGAAAGATCCAGGATGAAGCCTGTAGTCAAGGCAGCTTCCTTCCAAGCCCGTTCTGAGAATGTTTGCTTGTGTGATCTTAGGGCTGGTGCTGGATCCCTGAACCGAGGTACATTTCCATTCAGATCTCTGCTTTGAAAATTTCATCAGGGAATGAATTGTTACATTGTTCTCTCCTACCGCTTTCTTGAAAATTGACATTTTAAAATGGAAAATCATGCAAGAAATGTGATTTCTATTCCTGAAATATTATGTCGTTCACTCATATTTGGAGAAATAGATCCCTGTAGTAGGACTGGCTCCTGGAACTCTGCTTCTATCCCCAGAAGCAAGCGGCCTTGCTGTTAAATTGATGCCTGAGCTGCTTGGAAATGATTATATTTGCAGGTTTTCATGTTTATATCTGAAGCTGTCCCTATTCATGGGTTAGTGCTTACCCTGATTGTGGATTAAACAAGCTGGATCGGTGTGTGCAAACACGATGTGTACAGATTAGATATTTTCATATACATCCAGTTCCGCAACTAAGAATCCACCCAAGTGTCTCCTCTGTACATGCCTTTGTCCTATTTGCACAGAATTTACCATCTGCATCTCATTGAACAATCACTAATACTTGTGAATTACTAAAACTATCTAGGTTGGTATGATTTCTTTTACTTTAATTTCATTCATTTTTTTTCACGTATTTTAATATCTGTTCTTCAGCTTCAACACTGGCATAGCTGCGGCTTTAAATCATTGCCTCAGCCACTTCTGTGTGCCAATGTAAGTTGTTTTCCTACTTCAACCGTGCTGTTTTAATTGCATTTTTTTGGTAGAAAGCTCTTGGTGGCAGTAGCAGCTGAAGCATCTCTTAAAGCACCAGATATGTTACGTCTAAAAGTAAATTTTATGCTTTTTTTTTCCTTAGAGGTAAGGGATGTTCTAAAAATGCTCTTTGGGATATAAGAGGAATCTGATTTCAGCTGTATCTCAAATGTGAAAATAAAGCGTCGCTCGTGCATACCAGGGTGTAGAGATGTGCCCATGAGCTCAGCTGGGTTTGAGCCAAAGATTAAGGAGTGAAGATACTTTCTTCACTTCCAGATTAGCCAAGAAAACGCACCGAGGTATGATTAATGCTGTGACATTCTAAAAGCTGAATTTAAATTGCGCGTAGCCTGTGCTTAATGCAAAGATGGCGAGAGTCATGAATCTACTTGTAAAGAGATGTTTGTAAGTCACAGCTCAGATTTCCCAAGAGACTATTGAGGGTTGCAGGCCCTAGTGGGATTTCAGTGGTTGTTTTTTGCAACCTCATCAAGCCTTGTCATATACTACAGAAGTTCTGAGAACTTTCTATTGCAAAGTTCAGTATTTGTGTTTAATTCCAAATGCTTTTTAAATCTTGGAAGAGTATTGATGAATCAACCATTGCCGACTTAGATCTTGAAGTCAATAAATGGGCGATGGCTGACTAGATTTATTGCTAAATACGTTTGAAACTAAAATAATTTCTAGGAGGAAAATATGAATCTGTTCTCAAAGCACTGTCACATTCTGTCTGGAAACAGTTTCAGGATTAATTCCCTCTCTTCTGAAGTTAGAATTGTTGAAAATGTTTAATATTACAAGTGGAGAAGACACTAGTAACTGGGGATCTTTTATATGATTTGTAGAGAAAATCAGGAGCTTTTGATTGATTCCCATATGAAAAATAGAAACATAAGTACTCTGTCCATGTTTCTTCATCTGTGAAAACTAATTTCATTGCCTATTGAAGAAAAGAATGGAAATGATTACCAGAAAAGGACAAATGCTATAAAAATAAGAGTTGGACTTGTTTTAAAATAAAATAACCAAGTTGGTATGCCAGCTGATTACGCAGTAATTGTTAATAATAAATCTATCTCTAATACTTAACAGTAAGTTGTAGATAGGGGAAACCTCTTACGTGTTCTTTTAAAAAAATAAATGGTGTTTTATGTTTTCCTTTGAAGGGTCCAGATCACCAGACAATCTTATTTAACCACGGAGCTGTTCAGAATATCGCACATCTGTTAGTCTCCACCTCTTACAAAGTAAGACATTCAAATTATTCTGTGTTTTACATGTATTTATGAAAGGAATCCAAATGAAGTTTATAAAAGCTATGTCTATGCATATGAACTAAAACTATAAAGGGGTATAATGTATATTTCTAAAATAACAGTTGATTTTACTTGTCCTGTGGATTTCTGTCAAAACGAGGCCTATTGTTCTGGAGTGCTGTATAAAGTTAGGACACCATTAATTAAAACAAAGCTGCCTGTCGTTAATCTATAGGAGGACAGCCACTTGACAACCCAATAAAAACAGTCTAGTTTGTTGAACATAAATGAGGGAAAAAAATATTTCAGTTTTTAGGCTGATTTGTTGCCAACAAGATACATGTAGCATTGCATTAAAGTATTTATATTCAGTCCTTTCTTACTGGAGAGAGGTGTAAAGTATTCTCTATTTCCTCCTTTGCTAGTTTGGTCAGGCTTTTAAATTCCAGGTGTAAATACTGAACTGCTCTTCATACGCTTTCCTTTGTTAATACTTCTGGGATAAACAGCTTTATTGTGGTCTTTGCTGCATCTTAGTGTTCTGAGGTAATTAGACGTTCTCAGACTTCTAATGTAACCGATGTGTTCTTGTAGAATACAAGCCATCTCATTCTCATACTTCTCGATCCAGTTTCTTAATATTCAGCCAGATAAGACCTTAACAGGAAAAGACAGCATTTAAAAACTTTGCTTGTTTTTCAGTACTCACAGTAAAGGCCAGCGAGGTGTTTCAGATGATTTGGGCAATAGTTCCACATCAATAAACAGCACAGACCCTCAAAATGGGATTTCAATCCCCACAAGAAAAGTTTGTCTAGGTCTGCCAAGAGAATTGCCTGCTATTTTTCAATAAGCTCTTTTCCTTTGGCACGGGGACTGTCCCACAGCCAGCTGGTCCTACAAGTACCTTTCCCCTAAGTTACAGCATTACAAGTGTGCACCTTCGCTGCTGGCGAGAGGGACCGCAGCTTTTACAGTGGCTTTACAGATAATGGTGTCCAGACCCTATTTATGTATTTTTCCAAATGCTTGCATTTCCTGTTTCTCATGTAACTAACTGCCCTTAAGCAGACATTACTAGCAAAGAAAGTAGTCATCGTAGTAATTTTAATATCTTTAATTAATAGTGCAATATTATATGAAATAGTTAACTTCCAGCTAGACTTCAGTTGTTCTCATTAGAACATTTACCCCCTTTCTGGCAGGAATGTAGCTTCCTTCTGGCAGGAATATACCTTTTGAGCTCTGGGTTTGACTTTTCTCAGTGCTTTTTCAATAAACAATCTCTGCTTCTGCTGCTTTGAAGCATACACTGTATTCATTAGATTGTCTGAAAAGTAAATGGCAAAGGTCAAACAAGGCTTTTGTTGGGCAGCCAGGTAGCCTGCTGTCTGTTCCTCTTGACTAAGACCTCACTACTACTGATGAGATCTTAACCATGGCTCTAATTAGATATTATAAAATTAATGCACAAAAGCGTGATTGTCTTTGCTGTTGTTGTCTACCCTTGGACTTCCATGTTTCTAAGACTTTTTGTTGAGGAGGGTGGGATGGACCTTAAACCTAACTTGCAGTAAGTGCTCTGTCAGTGATGGGATTCTTTAGGTCAAAACCTTGTTCCTTTTGCTTTGTTTTCACACTGAGAATGTGGTAACAGAAATATGGAGGGACACGGTTTAAAAATGTGCAACTGCAGAAGGTGAAGACTAATATCTGAACTAAATTAGATTCTCCGTCTGGCAAGATGATAATGGCTTGTCTTCCCTTTGTCAAAGAAGAGGTTATAAGCACTTCATAGCCTAGCGTGACTGAGCAACCAGGAAATATTGTTTAATTAAAGTAAGACATGGTTTTGGACAGGAAGAGGAAGATCCAGCGTGAAGAAATTAGTGAATCCTTTTTGTACAGGTGATACCTGAGGCTGCTTAATGGCAGGAAAACGTATACTATATATTTATTTTAAGTTTAGTTTAGAATCATTTCAACTGGATGGTTCTCTTTAGACATTTTGTTAAACTCACCTTTAACGGCTTCTGAAATACAACTCTCAACTACGTGTATTTCTGGTTCTGTTATGTACTTATGAGTCATGGAAAGAAAAAGTACTATTGTTATGATACTTCCATTCTTTTGTTGTTTACATGTTTGTGAGGCATCGCAAACGCGACCAGTGTTTCTGACTGTCTAGTTCCCAAGTTTTATCCTTGCTTGTCTTTTTCACAAATAGTTCACAACATACCCTGTAGAGGGATAATTCTAACAGGGGGATCACGGGAGTCAAGGTGTGAGTTAGATGTTTCCGTCTGCCTTTTATTCATCATCTACGTTTCTTACTGATTATACAGAATTTTGTTCTACAAGCCTATACAGCATTATAGACCAATTTTGCTTTTAAGCTAGCCTTTACATTTATACTTCGTATATATTATGTTTTTACACAGGTTCGAATGCAAGCATTGAAATGCTTCTCAGTTCTAGCCTTTGAAAACCCACAGGTATCAATGACTCTTGTAAATGGTAAGTACGACGCTGCTGTTGCTTATTTGACACTTGTTTTATTGCCCGGCTGAGTTAGAATGACTTGGAGTTCTCTTTCATTGCTTGCAGTGTCGGTTGATGGAGAATTGTTACCGCAAATTTTTGTGAAGATGTTACAAAGGGACAAGCCTATTGAAATGCAGCTCACATCAGCCAAATGGTAATTTTCATCAGGAATTAGAATGAAATAGTATGCAATTTAATACATACTTTTCAACTTTTTGCTGGTTACAAAAGTAGTACATGATCTAAAACCTTAGGAATAATTATAGATATTATTCGCATTATCTAAATCCTTGAAGAAATGATTCTTGCCTAATAATCTCTACAGTATAACTTTCACTCTTTGCTGTACATAAACAGGGAAAAATGTTGCTCGGCAGCAGTTTTGTAAGGAACGTGTATTCAGACATTTGGATTTTCATAAGCTGAACTGCAGTTTTCACAAGTAGCCTGGATTTTATGATAAGTTTTACTTTGAATAGGCTGTGGTCAATTGTATGTCCTTACAAAGTGTAATACTGAGATATCATCATGTAGTACAGGTTAACACCGCTGCTCCGAGGGCTCCCCCAGGTGTCTGGGGCTGTGGTGTGTTGAGAACTCTATGTATTAAGATGATGAGAGAGCAGAGCTAATCCCTCTTCTCAACTGTTTTAATTAAAATAGACTATTCTGTAAGCTTCATGTGCTCACACAGCAGAATTAATGTTACTAATTTCTTTCTGGTGCGGGCGCATTTCTGTGTGTTCATAATGACTTTCTACCATGTGACAAAATGTGACCAAATTCTGTAACAGTGACTCTAGGGTTATACTCACTTCATAAGCTGGGAATTGACTCCCTTTAAGACCTTTTTCCTTTTATTGTATTGATAATAATGGAATAAATTGCTTCAGGAGTCAAGGAGAGACAATTTCCCATCACTATAAACTACTGAAATTAAATGTACTTAAGAGTTTGGTCACTGATGGATCAGTGTATCAGATCCCTTGTTTGATTATTCTTTTCGATTTTCATGGCTTATTTTTGAGCTGGATCAGTGAGTTCTCTTGACTCAGTTCACCAAACAATTTCACTGACGCTGGTCTCAGTGCCAGGTCTTGAGATTCTGGGTGAGGAACAAGTGGGGTAGGTAGGGTGGCCTCTTTTGTAACGTTGCCAGGTTATGATGACTTAACCCGTTCCTGAAAGCAGTTATAAAGACATGTATGTGGTTGGGGGGGAGTTCCCTTAGGTAATCCCTCTCCGTGTGGGAGGTCTGTCTGGGGACCTCTCATGCTTGCTTCCAACCTGAACTGGTCTATGCAATCTGGTTTTACTGGTTTTATTAGGTAGCTTTAGTGGAGAAGGCCAGTTAAATTAACTGCATTGCAGCAGTCTCAGTTCTGATTGATTTTTGTGTTTCTTTGGGAATTCACAGAATACATAGAGAATTAACTATTAGAAATTATATTTTTTTAATTAATATTTTAATGTTGTTGAGATATAAGGCAGTTGATAAGCGATGAAGGCAGGTTGGGGTTAAAAGAATTGTCCTGGCTCTGGGCTGTCTCCTTGTTCTGGGATGAATACTCCCAGGTCTGTTGGTGTTCTTTACTGATCTGCTCCAAATTGGGAGGAATTGGGTAGAAAATCCCATCTTTTACTGTTGCTTTGTGGTACCTTGGCTCAAGTGGACTTTTGGAAGAAAATGATGTGGTGAAAAGTGAAAAAAAGAAAATTGCAGGAAAATGGAAGACAAACCAGTATCTTGAGTTTCAGATCAGTCCATGGGCAGTCATCCTTTGTAGTAGGGCACTTATGGCCTCAGTTTCACAATAGTCCTCAAAGCAAAAAGACCTACTGGCTTTTTTTCTGTAAGTCTACTCCCTGCTTGATTCCCCCTAAGTCAGACTATCCCTTTTTCCTTTTTTTCTGATGAGAATAGCAGGTGAAATTGTCACAGGTCCGCTTTTTTTTTGTTTTGACTTCTAAATTAGACTTCACTCCTGCCTTACCAGCTTTGGTCAATTAATCTGCAGTTCCTCTCTGATTTATTAGTACAGTTCTTGGAATGTGGATTTAGAAGGTTGGTTTGGTGTTTTTTTTTTTTAAATGCATTTGTGAAGCCTTTTGTTAAATTCCTATTTGAATCCATACTGGCATACACGGCTGTCTCAAGAAGTTTCCTTTGTTTTTCATCAACTGAAGTAGACCTGTAAGACCTGAGTTAATACCTCTTGATTGGAATTGGAGTAAGGCTCCTTCACTCCAGCAGCAGTGTAGGCACAGAGGGAAGAGCAGAAAGCCTCTTGGGAGAGTGATTTGCAGCCACAAGTGGAGCAGTAATCTTTTCTACTGAAATTACTGAAATTGCTTACAACTAAGCCAAGCCTATTTCACCTGAGGTCAAAATGTTTTAACTTACTTCATGTTTGACAATAGAACTACTTTGTCTGGCAAATAGGGTCTAGCTGGACTAAAAGGCAGCTGCAAGATGGGTGCTTTCCTCCTGATTGTTCAGGTGTGAAAATGAGAATTTCCTTCTGTCAGCTGCAAGGCTTGGACAGTAAAAGTTTATAGAATGATCTCTATGCTATCAGTTAAGTCTTGTCTTTTCACTTCCAAGAAGTAATCTATAAAAAGACTCCTGGTGATGGGATTTTAGCAATGTCTGTCACAGGTAGGTGTTTGGAACCGGATCAGTGGTGTTACCTTCTAAGAGGTGAAAGAGCTCTCTTTAGGTACTTGGCAAGAGCTCAGGAATGCAGTGCAACATGATGTGGTTACAGTATGTTAGCACATTTCTGCTCCTTAGCCAAACAATAATAATTGACTGTATGTACACTTTGAAACTGCCCAATTGAGAGTTGAAACATGTTAGTTTTAAGTGATCTTTACTAAACTTCAGTTATTTTTTTTTAGCCTCAGCTGTGGCTTGATAAAAGCCTGTTACAATGGCTTAGTTCAGAAGCTAAACCAAAAGATACTTGGCTGTTCCTGCACCGAATGCAGAGCAGTTATCCTTCAGCTTCATTCTACTTCCTTGCAGCACAGTGGGTAAAAACTATAAACCACTTAAATGTAAACCACTTCTATTGGTGGGTGAACTACTTTATATTTCTGGTAGCTTGGAGGACTCGTACAGCTAAATTAACAAAGCAACTTACGCATTTGACTCATGCAGGGTGTCAGCATTGTCGTTGGAGACCTTGGAGTTGTCAAATCCACTATCTAAGGTCCTGTCTAATAAAGAATATCTTAGTTTGGTTCAGTGTCAGAGACTTAATTGGGTTCATCATTAACAAGGATGTGCCTGTGGACAAGCATCACAATGGTACTGCTTCTCCTGGGCTAATGCAAAGCTTGAATTGCTTCTGACTAAGCTGCCAGACTACCAACCCTATACTAGAATCATAGAATGGTCTGGGTTGGAAGGGACCTTTCAGATCATCTAGTCCAACCATCAACCTAACTGTGGTAAAAAACCATCACTAAACCATGTCACTAAGCACTATGTCAACCCGTCTTTTGAATACCTCCAGGGACGGTACCTCAACCACTTCCCTGGGCAGCCCATTCCGATGCCTGATAACCCTTCCGGTGAAGAAATTTTTCCTAATATTCAATCTGAACCTCCCCTGGTGCAACTTTGGGCCGTTTCCTCTTGTCTTATTGCTTGTTTCTTGGGAAAAGAGACCAACCCCCCTGGCTACACCCTCCTTTCAGGGAGTTGTAGAGAGCAATAAGGTCTCCCCTCAGCCTCCTTTTCTCCAGGCTGAACACCCCCAGCTCCCTCAGCCTCTCCTCATCAGACTTGTTCTCCAGACCCCTCACCAGCTCCGTTGCCCTTCTTTGGACCCGCTCCAGCACCTCGACGGCTTTTTGATTGATTCTCCCCTGATTGTTTTAAGCGCTTGCCCATACTGTGTGCAGCAAATGTCTATGTTTATTGCTCCTTTACCTTAATTTAAGTTGTTCATTTTGGGGGGTTTTGTTGCTAAAAGAGGTTTATGGATCAGTGGAGTTGGGTGGTTAGACCTTTTTTGACCAGTGTGTGGTGTATGTATTGATCAGTGCTCCAGCAAGATGCCCTGTACTAGAAATCTGCTTTAAAGTACGCCTGTAGTAGTTTATTTGTGTGCCCAAGTCTAGTGAGCACAAATGTATTTAAATCAATAGCAGAACAAAGGGGAGTACATTTCCTTAGTTGGCTATTCTGCAACATCTTCCTGAAGTCCATAAAATACAAGGATATGTGAATATATGTTTTATTCTATTGCTACAGCCTTACTTCCATGTGCAGAGCGGGAGCAATACGGACAGACGATTCTTGCATCGTTCTTAAGGTGAGCTGGTCACACAGTTTTCTGTTTAAAATGTTTTTCTCACGTAGGGCTATTCTGGTTTTATTTGTCTCTTTGAAAAAGCAGCACAAAGTCTGTTACACTGAATATTTCAAAGCACCAAGTTGTCCTGATTTTTTTTATTTAAAAAATTAGTTCCCTACTTTCCCTTTGTGTCTTTAAGCATTTATAGTGACGTGGCTTTTTAAAGAAGTTGTAAATAAAGAATCATACTAAAAAGGTCGGTATCCAGGAATAAATATGCCAGTTTGACAGGCATCCATTTGAGTTTATAATCATTTCAGTAACCATTTGTAAGTAACATGGGAACAACATTACTGCCTTGGTCTCTGTACATGAACAAGGCACTGGTTTGTCTTTCAAAAGCTTATTTCACAAGACTACACTCAAAATACTTGCCCAATCTATACGTGGAGTCTGTCATAAGCAGATGATTTCTCAGGTTTCGCAATGTTTTTGTACGTTTGTCTGCTTCATACTTTGGCTAGGGAAATTTGATATTAAAAAAAAAAAAAAGGAAGCTGTCATGATGAAATATTGGATTTGATTTTTATACTACACGTGACTTTATAAGGAAATTCAGTAAAGGAAACTTCATTAAATACCATAGGAATGTAATCTCTTAATAGTCACACTTCTACAGCTAATCAAAAGGAAAAAAACAAGCTGTTGATGAGCAAGTGTATCGGCCAGAGATGAGCTAATATTACTAGCACTCTTGTTTCTCCATGAGATGTTGAAGTATTGCTGTAATAATGCAGTAAGAAAACATGTTTGCATTCTTTGATAATTACTGTAGCAGTCTGGCAGACTCCAAAGCTTTTAGTGTGCTTTTAGCATCCTTCCTTCCGGAGAATAACACATACTTCAGACTTAAGGAAAGGCAATTTAAATGGCTGCAGAAATAATGTTTTCCCCATACGTGCCCCTGTACGGGGATTGAGAAGACGACATGTGTTGTTGGAGTGAGTCTAGCGAGTGAAGGATCTAATCAGCAAAGCAGTCGTTGTCAGGATTTGGTGATGTGTGATCTGAGAGCCAGTAACTTCTTATGGGAATTCTCTGTCTTTGGCTGGGGAGGCCCCTCTGTGGTGTTCAGATCCTCTTGTGAACAGACAACTAGTAAGTGTGTGCGTGACCATGGCATGTGCTGAGAGTCCGGGGCAGTGCGGAGGGATGTGGGTACTGCTTCAAGCAACAAACACTTCTTACCACCAAAGGCTACTGATGAGTATCTTCTTGCTGTGGACTGTTGCAAACCTTTGATGGCTCCTGCAAGCTTATGTTTTAAACTGAACTGTCACCAGAGTGTCGAGAACTATCCTACTTTTTGGTAATGCTGGGGAAAAGGTAGGCTGTACATAAGATACTGCGATAAGGCAGCATATTCATTCCTTTCAATGTCCATGGCAGTAGAGTCTGGTGTATCTACAGCTTTTGTTAGTGAGATTTTGGTATCCGTCATCCCAGGTAATGACAGATGAAAACTCCATATGTTGGCTGAGGCAAAGGCTTGTCCCTCCTGTCTTTACACGAGAAAGTCCAAAATGCAGTTCATTCCAGTGTTGATGAGTGGCATCTGGTTTTACTGCAAGTACGGAAGCCAAGCTGCATCCCTCTCCCTCATTCTCCTACTTAGCTTTTTTCTAAATTGATGCTCCAATTCCCTGGTCTCTCTTATTTCTCCCTACAACACCTGCAAACTGAGGGCTACAATTCCATGCTTCCCAACCTATCTCGCTCCTGCAAACCTCATTCTTCTTTTGAAAATGTCTTCCCTCCAGAAATCCTCTCTGCTTAACCCCGGGCTGTGCCCTGGTCAGGATGTGCGGGTTCCAGAACTGTTCTGCTCTGGGGAGAAGAAATGGGGGAACAGCTGCTGTAGACAAAGGCAGGTTATTGCTGCCAGCTGTGTGGAGCTACGGATGCCCTGCCACACGGGCCGGATGGATAACTGCAGGCCTTTCAAACCACGTGTTTGCCAGCCTGTAGCAACAGGAGCACTTTCTCATGGAAGCCGCTTCTGCGCAAATAAATGGTTTAAACTTTGGACTAAAATTTGTTGTAATACTTGAGAGTAGGCAGAAGAGCAAGGACAGAAGGAAGACATGGAACCGTGCCCTCTTGTTAACAACTCATGTAACTTCTTTTCTTCTTCTGGGGTCACTCCAGGAGCTCATAGTTTTAAGATAACACACTGTCTCAGTCTGTGGTAAATCCAGTCACAAATTTTGACCTCTCGTGAACTAAAACGAAGCAATATCCTCTTTAGTTTTCAGAAATTATTGAAGAGAACTTTGACCCTTTGCTGTCAAACTTTCTTCAGTTGGAGGGCAGTCGGGGATGCGTGTTTCCAAAATAGTTTTGATTTATTTTCGTTGCTCAGCTTGAGCAGTGGGTTGGCCTGTAATGTGAAAAAATAAAATCAGTTGGTATTGGGAGAAGGCGGAGGAGGTTGATAAATAATGGATTTGCTTGGAAGAGAAATTATTTTTCTGGAATTCTATTAATAAAAGTGATCGTTTGTCCAGATAACCATGATACATCCCAGTGATACCATGTGAATTAAGTATTCCATTTTTACAATCCATTTTCAGACTTTTATCTGCTGGCCACAAAAGGTCAGGTGTGCTTTGTGGTTCTTCATCTTACACCTCTAGTACAGCCCCCTACTCCTCTGCATTAATTACATGGTGCTGACCCGTAGGTCTAATGCAACAGTTAAAATGTGCCCTTCAGAATTCTTGATTTTGTTTAATTTTAAACAGATGGAATTGCTAAAAGTTGAAAGCTATGACATTTGTGTTTCTTGGGTGCTTGCAGCCAGTGACTTAATGATACCTAGTCCTTGAATTCCAAGAAATAGCTCATGTCAGGCCATTTGACCTTGGAAAGAATTGGGAAGTACAGTATCTTTGTGGTTTAGACATGGAATTCCTTGTGTTCTTTCTTTGTCAACCTGAATGTCATTTTTGGAGAGCTTGTGTTCATCTTTTATGATTTTATTTATGCCAGTCTCAGTTTTTAATATACCTTATGCCAGCTTGGTAGTTGACACTGGTGACGTTTAATCATTAGGGTATGGTTGTGAATACTACAGATTAAAAAGTCTTAATAACAAATAAATGCCTGAAGGCTTTAAAGCAAACTTTGAACAAACTTGCAGAGGTCCTAGAAATGTCACTTTTGGAATGAGAAGATTTCTGAGGGCTGCTTAAATTTACCAACCCTCAGCAGCTGTCTTCTCTCTTAAAGAGCTCTGCCTAACTTGCTAGGGAAGTAGAAGGTCCTTTGGTGTGTCTGTACTATTTGAACCATTTTTCAGCTGTTTAGGCTGAAAGTCTTATCTGATGTCTTAAGTGGTGGATACACAGAGAGGAGGAGCTTTGCCTCCCTGGTTTAGGTGCAGGATTAGATGTTAATCCTTGTGGTAGCATCTACTTTTTAAATCAAAGTAGGCAAGTCCTGTAACTCTGCTTCCTTACCTGTGGAATGGAGATATCGATCTATTTAATAATTTGAATGGTCAATGGTTAAATGTTATTTCAGATCCCCCAAAACATAACTCCAAGGAGCATTTCTACTAGCGTAATTCTGTTGAAGTCAGTGGAGTAATGCAAGCAAAAACCTTGATATTATTCCTCATCTATTTTCATACTTACATTTCTAGAGGCTTGAGTGAAGGTGGAGTCTTAGAATTGGTCTTTCCAGAGTTAAGTGCCTTTCACAGAGCTTCTGATAGAGAAAGATTTGATTGGTTTTAATATTTAAAGTAGAGAAAGTATGACAAAAGTGCTGCCCTGTGACTGTAACCAAGGTAGGGGCGTGTGTCAGGGTAAGGCAGAATGGACCTGCTTTCCAAGTGAACTTCATTTCTGGTTGACTCGGTATACTCCTTAGGAGTAGTCCTCCCTTCCCTACTGCTCCTGGCAGCCAGCGTGGGTCAAGGAAGCCCCGAGATAATTTTTCACAGCATTGACTGTAGTCAATCCTAGATTGCAAAGGGGAAACAGGGGTCAAGTACTTCTTGAGGGCAGCTTGGGTACTTTTCGTTCTTGTGTGGAGTAAGAATAAACCTGTACAAATATGAACTCTTGAGGGGGTTATTTTTTTTTTTTTTTTAAGCTTTTGCGAAACTTTGACCATGGTCACTTCTAAACATTGCATTCACACGGACTAATTTTGACTGCATGAGAAGCTGGCTGAAAGTAGCCTGCTGTGTACTTAGTAATGCCCGAACAATTTCTCTGTGTCCGTAGTCTTTAAAACCACTAAAATCTTTTTGTCTAAAGGTACCATCTAAAGAACATTGTTGAGAATTGCTCTAGGATAGCTGTTTGATTTTTTTTTTTTTTTTTTTTTTTTTTTTTTTTTTTTGTGAGCTTCTTTATGGATGTAGCTGCACTAAATGATGGCTTTGTTTGTTTGTTTTCTAACTTTTCAGACTCTGCCATGTTTGGTTCGGATGTGTAGTAAGGAAAGACTGCTGGAGGAGCGAGTAGAAGGAGCGGAAACGTTGGCCTATTTGATTGAAACAGATGTGGAGCTCCAGAGAATTGCCAGCATCACCGACCACCTCATTGTCATGCTTGCTGACTACTTCAAGTATCCCAGCTCCGTGAGTGCAATCACTGATATCAAGAGGGTATGTTTTCTTACCCAGTTCTGAAGCTTTGCAAATGTGCAAAAACAATAATAAATGGGCTCAGGATATTTTTTTTTTTTTTTTAATTCTATTTGAAACCTTATGTCTGAGTTCCCCACTAGAAAGGTGACCAGAGGTCCAGCAGGACTTGATTCCTGATGCATGTAGTCCCCAAGTCTTTGCTCACTCACTGCTTTTTCTGGAGACTGTATTATCCAACCAAAAATCATTATGTATATCTGGAATCCTGTAAGAAGGATGCTGCTGGTCTGTGTCCAAGAGAGAGATGGGCCATGGGTAGTTTAATATAACTTCACCATACAATTTTCATCACATTTTCCAGAGATAGCAGTGAAGTACCAGACTGGGACATCTATCATGTTTCTCCTTTGCAGAGTTTAAAAGGCTTATCTTAAGGAACCAGTGCATTTCAGCTTCATAAGAGAGAATAGTCCATGTGCTGAGAAATCAATTTAAATTCTTAGGTCAGGTTTGTGAAAAATGTCAAGTTCAGAGGTGACTCTGTTCTGTTTAAGCAGAAAAACATGTGGATTTCGTGTAACATTTCATAATATGAGTTATCTACACTTGCAAGAGGTTGGGTAAACAGAAACCAGATACACCTTGGAGACTTAGTTTCACAGGTGTTGTACTAGGAGTTCTCATCTGTGAACATGTTTTTTATGCTTTGCATACACTTTCCAAAGCATTAGTGGATCAATCAGCCTCGGAAGCAAGAATGGTTTTGATATTCCGCATAAGGAAATATCCATTGCCTGTTCCCTTCCCCTATGAGTCTGATTTTTAGAAAAGTCCCAAAAAAAACTGGATTACAGAGCCTTGGGTTTTCTCTGAAACTGGCCCAAGAGGTAGACTCACTTCTGAGACTTTTATAGGACAGGATTGATTCTACGTATAGAGCTGCCTTGAATTCTATTTAAATGAAAATATAATATTTAAAAAAAATAGTTGCAGTATAAATTTAAATAAGCAGAATGAAGTTTAGCAGCTGATTGGACAGTAATGGATGTTGGCTGTAGGATCAAAAAATGATTAGGTTCTAAATGTGAGTGGGGCAGTTATAAATATTATGACATGGCTTTGAGTATGCAGAAAGTCTGTAAAAACAGTCAGCTGGGAAGCCAGGGTGCTTGCTTTGAATTCAAATGCTTTGAATTACACCCTGTAAGGTAAAAACTGCATGAGTTGAGGACTCTGCCAAACAGATTACTTGTCTGTTTTCAATATTTTTAACAATGATATAATACATTCTGCTCTAATACAGCTGCATCAGAAAGAATTACTCATACAGCTTAATTTTTGACTTCTTTTAACTTCAGCACTTTGCTGCTTAGTAATAGCATTTTTCTGGCATTTTGTGTAGACTTTTAAATATTGCATCGCTTTGTGCAATCCTTTGGTATGGAGTTTGGAGTGCAGTCAGAATCATAGAATCATTCTCATTGGAAAGAACGTGAGGAAGATCTGAAAGTCTTAATTTCCTGTTCAAAGCAGGGTCCATGCTGAGCTCAGATGAGGTTGCTCAAGGCTACGTCCACTTGGCTCTTGAAAACTGCTAAGAATGGAGATTAAATCACCTCTCTGACTGTTCTAATAGTGAATTTTTATTTCTTATATCCAGTAAGAACCTCTCCTGTTTCAGTCTGACTATTGTCTCTCCTTCTCTTGCTGTGCACCTCTGTAAAGAGTCTGGCTCCGTGTTCTCCCTGTAGGTATTGGAGGGCTGCTCTTAGGTCTGAGCTCAGCCTTCTCTTCTCCTGGCTGAACAAGCCAAGGTACACCCCAGCTGCTCCTCCAGGTCTGTTCTCCTGAAGTCAAGACTCTGTGCTCTGCTTCGTGTCTTTCTCAGGAACTTGAACACCACAATCTTATGATCCCCATAGCTAGTACTCCCATTGATTATCATCCCCCCAAGCAGTTTTTCCCAGTTTGTGAGCAGCATGTCCAGTGGTGCATCACTCTAGTTCACCCCTCTGGCACCTGTGTGGAGGAGCTACCTTCCAGAAACCTCATAGCCAGCTCGCACCCTGCTTTGGTGCCTTTACAGCAGAAGTTAGAAGTTAACATCCACCTTAAGGTTAAGATGGAGATCCTGTGACATAGAGACTGTCTTGGGTTCCAGAGTTCTTTTGCTTCACTTCTCTTGATAAAAAATCCTTTGATTCTGTCCTAATTTTTTCACTTCTGGCTTCTTCCTGTAAGTTTCTGTTGGGTAAATAAGAATAGTTTTTTCCTGAATTTGGTCTGGATAGAGTCATAAACTTATAGAAGTGTTTTGGCCTCAAATTCTTTAAGTTGACTTATCTGTAGCTCAGCAGAGAAATTAGCCATATTATTAACTTCAGTGATTGTGTTCACTTGGTCAACATGGACATCAGCCAATGGAACAGCAGTTCATTTGTGTTTCTGGCTGCCCTGGTTGTGGTAGAGAAAACCCCAGTAGGTAAGCACTAGTTTACAACAAATAAGAATATCACACTAGTAATTTTTCAGTGTCTAAATTTGATATCTGTGCTTTATTTAAATAGCTTGACCATGATTTGAAGCACGCCCATGAACTGCGCCAGGCTGCTTTCAAGCTCTATGCTTCCCTGGGAGCAAATGATGAAGATATCCGAAAAAAGGTGAGCCTCTGAAAAATGTTAGCAATCAGATGTAGCTGACAGGCTGAAAGGCAGTGTAAGAATTTGCCTCTGTTGTCATATGTTCTAAAACCAGTGCTTTTTCAAAAATAAACCCTGGAATGTCTAATCATATCAGGGAAACAAAGTCAAGATTTCTGGAGTGACCAAGGAGGCTTGTACTGTCCTAGCAAAGGAGTTGGTGTGAAGGAGAACAAATTCTCTTCAAACATCACAGGAAAGAGATTGGCTGATTGGAGCAGTCGTATAGTTAAAAATTTATGTGTGGAAAGTGGAGGGAAATTAAACAATAAATGATTAAAAGCAGCATGTTCTTAAATTAAGCGTGGAGTTGCTATGTCAAACATGGCAAGTACAGGAGGTGGGGAAATTTTCTGAGTTTATTTGCTGGTTAAAGGGGAAAAACAGAAGGAAAAAAGATGTGGAGAGGAAGGAGGCTGGAAAACACAGTGTTGAAAAGATAACCAGCAGAAAGGTTTATCAGTGGGGGAACCATTCAGGATCTCCAGAATTCAAACCCATAAACTTCTGTTTTGTTGCAGGATGATCTTCTTTAGTTCCTAGTAACAATCCTTCTTTTACATATCAAAGCAGTGTTTTTAATAAGTGGTGGGTGTGTACATGACAAAGTTGATTTATTATACAAAAGCCATCTTTCATCTTGGCATTAACTTCCTTAAGTCTTAAGTGCTTGTGCTGGCCGTGACTAAATAGGGCATATCAACTACTACTTATTTTTTTCAAGATAGCTCTACCACATGTCCCCAGTCTGTGGTTTGTATATATTGTGTGCGCTCATGCATGCACTCTTTTGTTTTAATACGACATTGCGTCATTCACATATATATATATAACCCTCTTGTTCCTTGATGGATCAATAAAATCATTTTGAATGCAGTAGTGGAGCATAGTACGTAGATGGTTTTCAAAATTGTATGCAGATACATGCTACTTTCTGCTTAATCTGGGAAGAGAATATGGCCTGCTGTTTTTAGCTATGGTTTTTATATGCAATATTTAAAATGTTGCAGACAAAAACCTGACAAACCATAAATGTTCATATTATTTTATTCCTATAACATTAATTCCTTTTTGCTCCAGATCATTGAGACAGAAAATATGATGGATCGTATTGTTAATGGCTTGTCTGAATCTAGTATCAAGGTGCGGTTAGCTGCAGTCAGGTAGGAGGCTTTTCTGATTCATACAAATGCTTTTGTCTTATCAAAGTCCAATGCTGAACTTGTTAGAATTTCTCATAATTTTTCAAAAGTTAATGTGAAGTCTACTGCTGGAAAATTTACTGGGGGTGAGGGGGAGTTATCCTGGACTAGTGTGATATTTCCTTTTTGCCATTTACAGTCTACTAATTATCAAATTCCAAGCTGGCTCTTTGTGTAGAAGCAATGTATATATTGCAGTATAGTGTACATGTGAGTGTGTGGGTTTCCCAATGAGGGTTTCTTTTCCGTTACAGATGTTTGCACAGTTTGTCCCGTTCTGTACAGCAGCTCAGGACAAGTTTTCAGGATCATGCTGTATGGAAACCTTTAATGAAGGTAAGTAGAGAAAAGTCAAGTCTCAACTACTGAGGTGTTCTGTTCCGTTGAAGGAGGATGTGGTGTCCAATTTATGTGCCTTTCTGTAGAATCATAATAAAAAATACTTAGAAATCAAAATTCCATGACCTCCTCCTAAGAGAGTCATCAAGCAACAAAAGCCAAGCAGCAGCAAAGAGGACTGTGATCCATGCTTGATTTTTTGGTTGGTTTTTTTTGTTTCTTTGAGTGGTTGGGGAGTGAGGCTAAGTCATGCCTAATGTTTACATAGGGCACTAGGAGGACTATGTATCCTTTACTTTCAGGCTCAGACTAGATGGCACAGTTCAGGTTTGGTCCATAAGCCCAACAAGAGAATTTAGATCTGCATTTTCTCCTGTAATTCTCTCCATCTTAGTTCTTATTGCAGATTCTAAAACTGAAGCTGAAGGACCTTTAAAAACACACATTTCAATATAATGCAATTATCCACAAGATTAAAGCGTGAGATCAAAGTGTGTAAGGTATATATCATCTCTCATCCTGTAGCGTGACTGTCATTAAGTGCAGATAAATAAACCAGTTTCTGAGTTTCAACATTTTTTTAGACCTTGAAAATGGAGAACAAAGTCTGCTAGTAAGAAGCCTGAAAGCTTGAGCAGTATTGACATCCATGAGAATTGCCAAGAGAGTCGCCTGAAGTGAGCTTGACTTTCTGTTCAGAAGTAAAATAGCCAAACCCGAGAAAGTGTTGTCGGCAAAAAGGAGCCGATGAGCCTCATGACGAGGCATCACTCAATAGCCTGGAAGGAAGTAAAGGATCAGGAGATCCTCAGTTATTTCTAGAGATATTTCAATACAAGGTGGATGCCTGATGGGCATACTATGTGGTGACATTTTATTCAGGCATGACTTTCTCTGTTCTGCTGATGTTCTAATTCTCACAAGTTAGGGAATTAAGAAACCATGACTCACTAATTACAGTACACGCTCTGGCCATCCTGTTGGCTGCAGGCCAAGAAACTTCCTCAGCCTTTTATATTGCTTGCATGGATTAGAGGCCTTAAAGTATGGGCCTACTTTTTTCTACAGTTTCATGATAGAATCATAGAATTGTCTGGGTTGGAAGGGACCTTTATAGATTCATAGATTGGTCCAGGCCAGAAGGGACCTCCAAAGGTCATCTAGTCCGACCTCCCTGCAGTCAGCAGGGACACCCCCAACTAGACCAGGTTGCCCAGGGCCTCGTTGAGCTTCACCTTGAATATCTCAAGGGAAGGGGCCTCAACCACCTCCCTGGGCAACCTGTTCCAGTGTTCCACCACCCTCAGAGTAAAGAACTTGTTCCTAATATCCAATCTAAATCTGCTCTTCTCCAACTTAAAACCATTGCCCCTCGTCCTGTCGCTGCAGGCCTTTGTAAACAGACCCTCCCCAGCCTTCCTGTAGGCCCCCCTCAGGTACTGGAAGGCTGCTATGAGGTCTCCCCGGAGCCTCCTCTTCTCCAGGCTGAACAACCCCAGCTCCCTCAGTCTGTCCTCGTAGCAGAGGTGCTCCAGCCCCCTGATCATTTTGGTGGCCCTCCTCTGGACCCGCTCCATCAGGTCCATGTTCTTTCTATATTGAGGGCTCCAGACCTGCACACAGTACTGCAGGTGAGGTCTCACCAGAGCAGAGTGAAGTGGCAGAATCACCTCTCTGGATCTGCTGGCAACACTTCTTTTGATGCAGCCCAGGATGTAATTGGCCTTCTGGGCTGCGAGTGCACACTGCCTGCTCATGTCCAGCTTCTCATCCATCAGCACCCCCAAGTCCCTTTCCTCAGGGCTGCTTTCTAATACCTCATCCCCCAGTCTGTATTTATACTGAGGATTGTTTCTTCCCAGGTGCAGGACCCTGCACTTGCTTTTGTTGAACCTCATGAGGTTCAACTGGGCCCACCTCTCCAGCCTGTCCAGGTCCCTTTAAGATCATCTAGTCCAACCATCAACCTAACTGATAAAACCCATCACTGAACCATGTCTCTAAGCACTATGTCAACCCGTCTTTTAAATACCTCCAGGGATGGTGCCTCAACCACTTCCCTGGGCAGCCCATTCCAAGGCTTGATAACCCTTTCAGTGTCAAAATTTTTCCTAATATCCAATCTGAACCTCCCCTGGTACAACTTGAGGCCGTTTCCTCTTGTCCCATCACTGTGACTTGGGAGAAGAGACTGACCCCCCCCTGGCTTATACCCCCCTTTCAGGGAGTTGTAGAGAGTGAGAAGGTCTCCCTCCCCTCAGCCTCCTTTTCTCCAGGCTGAACACCCCCAGATCCCTCAGCCTCTCCTCATCAGACTTATTCTCCAGACCCCTCACCAGCTTTGTTGCCCTTCTCTGGACCCACTCCAGCCCCTCAATGTCTTTTTTGTGGTGAGGGGCCCAAAACTGGACACAGCCCTCAAGGTGGGGCCTCACCAGTGCCCAGCACATGGGGAAATGATGGAGAAATTATTTTCTGACAGTATGCACACAGTACACTTATTGCAGGTGAAGTGCTTGTCCTTGGATCAGGTGTGTGAGTTGTGATACAGATCCATGGATGTCGAATTCATTAGTCTTATTGGGAGCTCAAAGGAGATTTGATAATGCAATTTTTGTGCTATCGCTATAGCGTAATAACCCCAATGATTCAGGTCTCATGACCGTCACCTGAAGGAGCTTGGAGAGAATGGTTTGAAAGGCCAAACATGGAAACATTAAACCTTTATAAATACAAAACACAGAAACCACAGGGTTGCTTGAAGAAGCCCAACTGGCATAAAGGGAGAGCTATGTGAAAAAACCAAATGTAGATTTCGGACTTCTCTGTAAACACAGCTGCTGGCAGTTGCTCCTTTGGATTTGTATTAAATAAGCTGAAGTCAGAAACTTGTATGTTCATTCCAAAACATCAGGAATTATTCTTAATAGAAAAATAATATTAATTAAAAATAAATTAATTTTTAGTCTAGATTAATAACAACTACGTAAGTCCTTTCTCTCTCCCCAGGCGTATATATCTGTATAAGCTGTGGAAGAATAATGTCTAAAATTATATGACTTACCTCTATGTAGTTCAGTGCAAGCCACTGTAAATGCAGTAATTGTTCATATTTGCAGTTTGCTTATGGCTGTGAAATAAAAGGTGGTACAGAACAACTGCTTCGTTCCCCCTTTTTTTGCTGGAGGAGCAGTTGTATCCTCCATGCCTGTCTCCTCACAGAGTTTTCTAAGAACATGGAGGGGAGATGCTGTGTTTAAGAATGGCATGGATTGGTCCCGCTGGAGATCCAGGCACAGATAAGAGAGAGTAGAACTTGTTCCAGGCTACTTGCTTGTCTGAAAGGATGGTCATGAGGAAATCTGCCGTGTACAGAAATGTTGAGGAGGCTCTTCCTGGAGCTTCCTCCGCTGTTCTGTAGACTGTGCCCCAGAGGTGCACTGCAGGACACGGCCTGCTCTCTGCTGAGAGAATGGCTGCAGAGCCAAATTCCAGCTGCCAGCACATGTACGTATTGCAGAGGGGATCTGTTTCTTTTCAATTGGACCTAAAAGCTCTCAAATCTGGCTTCTGTGAAGTGACTTTGCCTCACTCCAGCCTGTCGTGTGATGTGTATCATCACATTGAGTTGAATGAGCAGGTCTGGATCTGCGCTGCTGGCATCAAAGCATCTCCTAAAGTACGGAATATCAAAGTGTAGCATAATCACAGGTATTCCATTTCAAAATGATCCCTTCTTTATCCTACTTGTTATTCCTCACTCTCCCCTTTGTGACTGCAGGTTTTACAGAATGCTCCAAACGAAATTCTCGTAGTAGCATCTTCCACGCTATGCAATCTTCTTCTGGAATTCTCTCCAAGCAAGGAGGTTAGTATTTACCCAGACACGAGAAGGGGTAATAGACAAAAGTTTACATTATACAATGGTTCAATAAGCATCAAGGTGTCTTCATTGGTAGCCGCTGCTTGTGAAGTGTTATAGAGCTGTAACATTAGGCAGACTGTAGCACCAATGGCTTGTGAATAATAAAAAATCATCTTTTTACAGTGCTGTGACCGTTAAACGTAGTATGTAAAAAGAAGTAGACATGAAATTTTGGAGTTTTTTCCTTGTCTGCTTATCTAAAAAATTCATAAGCAAGAAGAAAACAAACTGATAATTGGCAATATGATCCGTTGTCTTAGAGAATTACTGCTGTAATCTTGAAACCACCACCATAGCTGAGTCTTGTGGGTTTTATTGTTCCTGAACCAATGACACAGGATATCTGTTCTTGAGTTCTGCAACGTCTGTATTTCATACAGATCTTACATACATATCAATGCTTCATAGCGATGGAACAATTCCCTAAGTCTTAAACATTTCTTAACTACCGAAAACAGTTGCAAGATTGTGGTATGTGTGGGCTCCTACAGGGCACTTAGGATTACCTTGGTTTGATCAATTGATCTCGGTGGGTTTAGTCATGTCTGCAAGACAGAAAATTAACTGAAATAACACCGAGCACAGTTCACTGGCCCATGGGCTTTCTTCTTCATACTGCAGGTCACATTCAGCATGGTGTTTCCACTTCAAATGGATTGAAATACTGAATTTTCTGGTGGGACGCGTGGTTCATGTAAAAAACATCCTTGCCAAAAGAAATACTGCTTGTGCAAAATGAAGGAATACTTAGAAATGTTTGACTTGAAAGCATCCATAAGCCATCTCATCTTCCTTTAATATATCACCTTTTTTTTTTTCTGCACAGTGTTGTAAAATTGTATGTAAACTACCAGTCATTTTAAGTAAATAAACAAAGCTGAAGTGGGTCTGTATTTCACCCTGTAAAAGAGCTGAGTCAAACCCAATTCAGCATATTGCAGTGCACAGGTGCCTGGGAGCAGGTGAGCTTTGGCACAAACTGCGGCTGCCTGGCTCCGTGACAGTCACACTGCCGTTGAGTGAGATGGGCCGTCTCCTACAAAGTGCAGCCTTTTCCACACATCCCTGTTTTCTCATTAATTCAGCGCTTAAGCAGGTTAAAAAACACACAGCTTCCCCCAAACTCGGACGTGTTCAATTCTTCGCTGCTTTTGAAGCAGTAACTTTTGGAAGAAGGGAACACCTTACAGACTAGAGCAGCGTAAGTCATTGGATGAATCATAGAACTGTAGAATCATAGAATGGTTTGGGTTGGAAGGGACCTTAAAGATCATCGAGTTCCAACCGCCCTGCATTGGGCTTTAGCACCAGTCCTTTTAGCACATGAGCTCTTCAGGTCTTAGATAAAAGTAGTGCTTCAAATTGAGTTCAGCTCGAAAGCGGTGGTTCCAAACTTAACTTTTATTACATTAATCAGTTTGAAAGAAAAGGTGCATGAATTGATATTTTTCCTGTTGTTTAAATATGTTATACTGAAAGGTTTTGCATTTCAATCTGATCCTCAACAACAGTCTCCAGTTTTCTTTGTTATGCTCAAAGTTTTTTTCCCTTGGATTTCAGTTTGCCCTGAGTTCTAAAGACAAAGATTAAATGTCAAGAAAGATATCAAGTAGCTTTCATTGTCCTTAACCTCTTCACAGTCACGTATGTCGCACTTGATACCCAAAAAGGTGTGATTACTCAAGGAAGACTGCTTTTGGAGAGCTGTCCCGAGTTGGGGAAAACAGATTTGCTTGTGTGATTGGCAGATGTGTGTATAGTATCACAGCAGTACATATGCATATATACATATATATACACACGTGTGCACATGTATGACTGTATATACATGTGTACACATACACGGATACACACAAGAATAAAGCTATCTTGACCTGAGTTTTTTCATAGAAACCTACCTTTTAATGCTCATGAATATAGGGTATGGCATAGCCAGTTCATGTGAGTGGAACTAACTCAAAAACAAGATAGAAGCAAGACTTTTTTGTATTATATTTACATTTGTATATATGTCTACTTAGTCTAAGTAGTGTTTTAAAGATTTTTTTTTTTTTTTCCTCCCTTTCCCCTCTTCATTTTAGCCTATTTTAGAATCAGGAGCCATAGAACTTCTATGTAGTTTAACACAGAGTGAAAACCTTGCCTTGCGAGTGAATGGCATTTGGGCTTTAATGGTAAGTAGACCCCACTGGTTAAATACCGCCTGTGATTTTGCTTCTTAAAAAGTTTGTGAATGTAACTTAAAGAACTCATCAGTTGTTATTAAAAATAACGTAGCTGAAATCTGGCTTGTCTTTCCACCTAACTACAGAAGCAAAACAGTATCAGCCTGAAACACTTGATCAGTTAGTCCATAAAATAAAATAAACTTTTCAGTTCTGATACCGGTTCGGTTGCCAAGATCATTCAGAGAGACAGTGAAGTAGTGTCGGTAGCGTGCCAGGGAACAAATCAAAGCAGGTAATAACCAGGTCAGCCATAAGAGTGTGTGGAAATTTAATTCACTGTGTAACAGTTCCTCATAAATTATAAGCTTTGTAAGATTAATTTTAGCAAGGATATAAGCTTGCAGGTAATAGTCTGCTAAAAGAGTGAAAGCCCAAGTTTAAGGTAAAAAATCAAGCAAAAAATTTCTCTCTCTTCCAGAATATGGCATTTCAGGCGGAACAGAAGATCAAGTCAGACATCTTACGAGGTCTGAGTACAGAGCAGTTATTCCAGTTGCTTTCTGATTCCGATGTAAATGTTCTGATGAAAACTTTGGGGCTGCTCAGGAATCTTCTGTCTACTCGCCCAGTAAGTATAGCTGCAAACAGAGCTGCTTCTGAAAGCTGATCAAACACGCAGACAATACAAATGATTTCTCAATCTTTTTTGTAAGACGGGTTATTTTTCTGTTCAAGATTAATGTTTGAGATATTGCTAAAACTGAGGCCTTTGGATTTATCCAAGTGTCTGTAACCAAATCGGTGTAAGAAAGCGTTTGAAAGAATTCTCTACGTCCACTGAAACTTTGTAATTATTATCAAATACAGAGCTAGACAGTTACATTTAACGTTCAAATCCATTGCATTTAGCTTTCAGCAAAATTATTTTCCTAACCATCTTTCTGTGAAACTTGTCCAGAACAACAATAGGAGGGTTGCGCTGTTGAGTCAATGTGTGGAGAGGTACATGTCTTAAGGATACCTGTGTTTCTTCTTTCTTGACACCTGAAGTATTTCTGTTCTTATCCAACTATATAGATACTACTGGCTTTTTGAATTTGACTGTGGGACTGTGCACTTACAAAATGCATACGTTCATTTTACACACTGAAATAAAATGGTTTGAAAATGTAAGCCCATGAATTGTTTTTGACAGGGAGAAAGAGATATTGGTGGAGGAAAAGAAAGGGGTAATCCCCTGTGAAGAACAGAGGGAAAACATGCAGCAAACATTTGGCAAGCCAACATTTTTGTGGGGGAAAAAAACCACGAAGCCTCTACTGTGCATTTATCACGTATTGTGTTTCTACCATAAAAAGGTCACTGCAAAAAATCTTCTGATATTTGTACTCGTTGAGTCTCAATAAGCTTCATAGAAAATTAGTTCTGTCTTAATGTGAAAAGATATTTAATAACCAGTCATTCATTAAATTCACCCTGAGCTCTTGCCAGCAGAGTCTCATTATCGCTTAAGGTGTTCTTCATTTGAAACTATGTCCCAGCTTCACCTACTTTCTGTAGTATGTTTTAGAGCCAGAACCAACCATTCTCATTCTCAACCCAAAACTCACTCCAGAATAACTCAACCAGCAGTTTTCGAATGAAGCCTCGTTATTAGCAATTTTAAGAAGTCCCACAAGAATCCCTAACACCTTAAAAAATTGTAGTGTGCCATGTGCTGGTAATCTCTGGTGGCTGTTTGCTTTCGCTCTTGAGTTTTATATCAGATATTCCAGTACGTCTAGTTTCATCTTTTTCTGTTACTCCTAATGATCAATTTTATTCTAGTTTAGGTGTTTATAGTCTGTGATCAAATGACTTTTTTGACCCGTAAGTCTCTTAAGTTGAGACAGTTCTCCTAGACGATAAGTAACGTTATATGGCTTATTTCTCTGAACCCTCTCAGACTTCTGAAATGTGGATATCGGACCTGGTCATAGCATTCCAGTAAGAGCAGCAAATACCAGATAAGAAACCTCAGTTTTCTTACCCCTCTCTGATATCCCCCCGTTATCAGGAGAGAAGTGGTTCTTTCTAACTGCAACATCATCCTTAGAGCTCGGGTCCACCAGGATTCAGTCTTCAGCCTGGCCTCCATGCAACTGGGAAACCAGTGTCTTTCTACAGGTCACAGTGAAATCAGAACCAAGGCCCATATCGTGCTCTCTCAAACAAGACCAGGCTTCAAATGAAGAGGAATGTTGTGAAGTGTTTCTGCTGTAATAAGTTCTTGGTTTTGGGAGACCTCTCTAGGAGCTAGGGTCTTTGTGCAGTGTTGCTACTCTCTACTTAGAGTAATTCAAGTAGGAATGCCCCTTCTTTGTCTGGAAAGTTACGCTGATGGTATTTCATCATTGCTTTGGCAGCACATAGACCATATAATGAGCACTCATGGGAAGCAAATCATGCAAGCGGTGACCCTCATTCTGGAAGGGGAGCACAATATAGAAGTCAAAGAGCAGGTACTGTTTTTTGTTTCATGTTGTCTCGGCAGAATAAAATTTAAGAAACAGCTAAGAATACTTACTCTTCTCAACATGTCACTTTTGTTTGGGATTATGATGTGCTGTGAATATTTTACAGAGATCTGTCAGATTAATAACTTTATTACCTACAAGAATGCTCTTCTTTCCAATGGATTATTACAAATGTGTTTGAATTGAATTCAGAATGTTGCTTTTTTTTTAGATGTAGGTTTGGCAAAGAGGAGGGCGTTGTGTGTGAGAGCAGAAGAAATAAATCTCAAGCAATTGCATGGCAGAAAGGGGACAATAGGAGCAAGGAAAGGGAAAGAAGCCAGTATTTCACACTGGGAAAAGCATCGTGGTTGTTTGCTCCTGTTGCAGCCATTGGAGCAGTCAGTGATGAAGAACATCATGGCCTTGCTGGCAGCAACACGTGTTCTGCTGGTTGACGGGGTAACTCGGCTGTTCTTGGGTGCCTGCAGGAGCCAGCAGTGATTAGAGGAGGAGAGGCACCAGCAGGGAAAAGAGCCCAGGAAAAAATGGGGAGGGACATACCTTGACAAATTAAAAGCGATCTTCAAGAGGAAAGGGAGATGGAAAGAGGAGAATGGCCAGTAGGGAAAAGCACCCCTGGCTTGGTGGCAGCTTAAGGGGGGCAGCGTACCAGGATACCTGCTGTGGAGATGCTAAGACAAAAGTAAGAGGATAAATGGGCAGAATTTGGCTGCTTAACTCCCTGGACAGATAAGGCAGTCAGCTGGAGAACCCTGTTTCTTCCTCGTACCGGGCATGTGGTGATGAATGGGGGAAGCGAGAAGCTGTGGGAGTTTCCAGAGGATTGCTTTGGCTTAGGATAGATATTGGTAGCAAATAATACGGCAACTAGTGTAAAAATACAGCTAAATCCAGATTGGTCTAAATCTCTGCTCAGTGAAGAATGGGCTGAAGGCAAACAGGCCTTTTCTGGCTATTTAAGTGCAAAATTAGCAAAAAAAAAAAAACCCAAAAGACTCTTAATAGATAGCAAGTTTAGTGATACCGTGGTTCTGGAACAGCTGAGGATTAACCAGTTGTGTCTTTGTAAAGATAGTTTGTCCTGATAAAGCTCTAGTGACAGGAATGGCCTTCTCCGCAATAGAAGGTTATTTACCTTGCCAAGCCTCTCAGAATGATTTTGGAGGCGAATCCATGTGCCTGAGAAATACTCTTGGAAGGGGCTAGTAGGTTAGGGTTGAATGTAGCCTTTAGGTTTTGGGGCCTTTGTACACAGAGCATTTTCTTTGTCCCTGTGGTGTGATCAGCAGCTTGCTCTTATCTCAGAAAGAAGTCGTGCATCCGGTACTGCCTATCTGTACGTGAGAGCCCACGCTTCGAGCAGGACAGTGCTTCTCTCTGTCACTGAATGGCTCATCAATATGTAATTAGCAGCTTGGAAGAAATAAATCTCTGCAACTGCTGACATGAGTGCAGTGCAGCTTAGACACAGGCAGCATACAAGTGCCGATCATTCTCCGGTGTCCTCCTGTAGTCATCCCTGCACGTCATGTATGTATTGTATCATGCAGAATGTAGTCATTCTGCACGTCAAGAAAAGATGGTTAAGTTTTTCCACAGCATTTTGGGAAAGAATTTGTAGAGCATCTCCCAGTGCCTCCTGAGAACCAGGAAGGCTGCCTGGGCAGGTCTTAATGCCATGCACATGCAGGGCCAAACGGGTCTAGGCGCTTCGAGGTTATTCTGTAGGATGGCTTCTCTAATTTGCAAGAAATAAGCAGATGCATTAGTAGTTTGAGTTATCTCTGCGGGTAAGATGCGTGATTAGACTTGTTGAAAACAAATTACTGCTCTGCTAGATCAGCAGATAGGCCTCTGTCTTTCCTTTTCCTTGCCTGAAGAACTAGATGGATACGTTTGGGGTTTGGATATTTTCCCAAGCACTGATACAGAATAGACTGCTTTATTTTCCAGTGTATTTCATCTTTTCTATATGTTGCATATTCCCATGAGAGACTTCAAGTCTTACTCATTAAAATGAATCAATGAATGTTGCATTTTATTTTAAAATGTCAATGACTTTTTTTGCCAGGGCTGTTCATCCCCAGCAATTGACTCTTTGAGGTTGGCCTCGGATGCAAGGAAGCTGGAAACTCCAGATTAAAGAGACTAAAACTAATTAAAGAAGTTGTTTGTCACAAGTTCAAAGCTGTCAAGGAAACTGTAAATCATGGGATGTGATCTGTGGCCAAATAACAGTTTTTCTCTCTTTCAGACATTATGTATACTTGCCAATATAGCAGATGGAACGACAGCAAAAGAACTGATTATGACCAATGATGACATCCTGCAGAAAATCAAATACTACATGGTATGGGGAAGTTCTTTTAAAGGGGTTTTGTTGGTCTTTTGCAGGAATGAAAAGAGGGTACTTCAGCGTTTTGGTGTGAAAATCATTGGGTATCATGCACTTAACTTTCACATACCCAGTTGTGTTTAAGAAATCATGTAGTGCGGTTCTATGTGGCAGAGGTTCTACTGAGGATCTGATTAGAAAGAAAATCCAGTGGTTATTTTCCGTAAGAATGTTACAGTGATTTAAGCAATACCTGTAACAAATCTACATGGAAAATGTTTCATGATCTTGGAAAAGGCATAACTTGTAGACATCAATAAATATTTGGGAGGAAGTGATCGAGCACTACTCAAGTGCCTTGTGCTGTGTCTTTGAGAGAAGTTGTAGATAAGACTTAGTCCCAGCTTCGCTGCCTTATTTATTACAGGATGAATGCCAAAATGTAAGTCTGAGAATTTCTGAATTTCTTCTTCTAAGCTTAAGTACTATTTTTCTATATTTAGAGTCATTCAAACGCTAAACTTCAGCTTGCTGCCATGTTCTGTATATCTAATCTCATATGGAATGAAGAAGAAGGTAAGAAAGCCTCATTATTAATGCGCGTACAAGTTACCATCCTGATCAAATGTTGCATTGTAATCGATAATTGCAGTGCATACACAGCACCGCGGGATCCAAACCATCATTATAGGTATAATATGAAATAAGTGATAGTGGTGAGGAGGAAAGTGTAGAGAGCTGTTCCGGGGCAGGAGGAGGAGACGCAAGAAGAGAGTGTCAATAAATAGGAGTTGATGAGAGTCAAACAGAGGGAGGTTTCCGCCTGAAGCATTTCTGTAAGGTCTGAAAACAATTGGATTAAAAGAGAATCCTAGTAAGAGAGCTTCCAAGTCTTAAGGAGGTTGTGGAAAACTCACTGTTGGAAGGAACAGCTTTACTGAAGGGAATAAATGTATTAGGGGGATTTGTTGCAAAGATATTTTCCCCAGCTTGGATGGCTTGAATGGGTTGGGCAGTGAGACTCTGAAAGCAGGCAAAGGGCTTGTGGGCGGGACTGGAAGGAACGGGGAAGGCATTTGGTAAGAAGAGTTCTGGCCTGGAACAACGGAAGGTAACCAGGAGGGAGCTGAAGGATGGTGCTGCACAGAAAAATGTGTGTTTGTGCTGAGGGGTGGAGAGGGCAGGTGGAGGCAGCAGCGTGGAGCTGGAAGAAATGGCAAGGGAAGGAGTGTTCATATATTTACCTTCAAAATTTTCTTTAAATATATGCACACAGAGTACAAAAAAAGAAACTGGAGCTCCCTTGGGAAGTAGCCACAACTGAGGGAGTGTTTCCATTTCCTAACTGAACTGCATTCCATACCCTTCCTTTCGGCTGGTTTCTGCTGCCGCTCCTTTCTTCTCTTCTGCAGACATTCATTTTTGGTGGGGTTCCCAACAATGTGATTTGTTGTTGTAGGTTCACAAGAACGCCAAGATAAACTACGAGACATGGGAATAGTAGATATTTTACATAAATTGAGTCAGTCATCGGATCCAAATCTGTGTGACAAGTGAGTATATAGAAAAATTCGAAAAGATTAGAGGGAAATCTTTGTTTTTTATTAAAAAAGTATCCTTTTTTGAAATCTTTTACATATATCTTTTATATATATATATAAAAAAAATAAGGATACTGTAAAAGTATAAGGATCCTTTAAAAAAGGATACTTTTTATATATATACACACACACGTGTGTGTATATATAAATATAAAAGATGTGTATAGCTAAAAAATAGAAAAATTCCAAAAACTGTCTTATCTGAGTTTTATGGTGTATGAAGAAATCGTGATGAACACTTTTTTAAAGAGCAGGTTTTGTATTGCTCAGGAACAGCAAATTTTACTCAAGTTGTCAACAGTATAAAATAACTACACTTAAGATCTTCTAAACCAGTGGAGAGTCCTCTCTGAAATCTCACTGATACTCAAATATTGTACAAACCTTGGACTATTAACAAAGTTCCAGAGGGTTGGAGCAACGGTAAACCATCACATAGCACTATGAGTTAAAAAGATAATACAGGATCATCACTGTTGTTAATCTCAATTAAATTCTTTTCAACTAACTAAGCTCAACAGTAACTTTTCACATATCTTTTCTGTTACTCACATTATAGCATCTACACAGATCATCTGGCTTCTTCAAAACACATAGAACCAAAATAGCTAATGACAGTTTCTGCTTTTTTTATGATAACTTTTTGCAATTATCCCACCTACAGCTAGTAACAACCCATATTTCTTTCGTGAACTAAAGGAGATGATCTGATGTTTGGAAGAGGTCATACACAGACAACACGACTCAAAACCGTGCAGGGTTTTAAAAAGCATCCAATTTGGGTTTCTTGTTTTTATGAAAGATATTCCAGTGTCCTTAGACATCTTTGTAGTATTGTTAGGACTTCTCTGCTTAAAATCCATGCCAAAGTATCGGTAATGAAGGTGATAATTGGCAATATCAATAAGGAGGCTCACAGAAAATGATGGAAAAGCTAAATAGGGTTTTCAAACAGTGAGAAATAAGAATAAAACTTACACCAATAAAAATACTTGCTGGTAAATGGGCCTTGCTTGTCAACGCTTTGGCCTTGGTTTGAAGAGACAGGGAGCCGATTGCTTAGTCCTGTTGCAAGTCATTGTCCCTCCTGTTTCTTCTGGCCACCAACTCCCACTGTAAACCCTATCCCAGCTCGGCCTACTTGTGAACGTAGTGGGGAAAATCAGAAGAGAAAAAATCATCTTCCTCTGGGTTGCCGAGTTGCATTGGATCTTGGAAAAGTCTGTGAAGGTCATGATAGCGTGGTTGGGAGGTGTGGGGGACAATGGAAGAGCAGAGCTCACTTCAGGTGGTAGGAAACACTGAATTAGCTGAGGAGATGATGAAACTGTAACCCTGGAATTTTTGGGGAGGTGTTTTTTCTTAACAAAAATGTTACACGATGTGAGATTACATAAATTCCGGCATTACACTGGCTCCCTCCCACCTTGTCGTATGTTTTTGGTAGGGCCAGTATTCCTGACAGGACTAACGTGCTTCTAGTACGTTCTGAGTTACGACACCTCTTTCATTTCTCAGCTCAAAGACTTGCTTTTCGTGGTACATCTGTATTACAGCAAAGTAATTGCGCTTCACAATTATTGCTCTTAAGGGTTTTTTTATGAGGTGTGTTGATAATGAGGTTGAGTATACATCTAAAGCCCCACCATGTTTGAAAGTTGCTCAGTTTAATAGAATCACAGAATCTTCATGGTTGGAAGGGAGCTTTAAGATCATCGAGTCCAACCATACACAAAAAAACCCAACAACAAAACCCCAACCCAACAATCTCGGGCACTAGAGCATGCCCCGAAGTGCCACATCTACACGTTTCTTAAATACCTCCAGAGATGGTGACTTTGATGAGCCTCTAATGTACTTGGTTAGATCACCTTATTCTTATGTGCAAGGTGGATTCTTAAACTGTCACGGCCCACGCAGAGCACTTCTGTACCATGGGCTAGATGCTTCCAAACCAGAGGAGCCAGCCGCTCGGCTTCCTTTCACCTCACTCCTTCATTCTCCCTCTCTTGTTGGCACAGTGCAGAATCTCCTACATAAAGCTGGTGATGATAAAGCCAAACCCCGATAATTAACAGGTTGTTCCTTTCTTGCAGGGCGAAGACAGCACTCCAGCAGTACCTTGCATGATCAAAGACTAATTGAATCTATGGACACCCCTCATGTCTACTTAAGGAAGAGCAGGAGATATTCCTGACTCCTTATATTTGCACAAGTCACCTTGGGCTGCATTTTTCTCAGGTGCAGGGAGCTGCTTTGCAGAAACAGTTCAAATGATCAGGTCTCCAGTGCACTTGAGAATTTTCTTGAGGTAGTTTCTTTACTCAGAGGACTCTTGGGGGGTTGTTTTGGCTTTTTGGTTTTGGTTTTGTTTTTTGTTGGTTTTTTTTTTTTTTTTTTTTCCTGAGCTACCTGGACTTTCAGATAGAACAATCAGTCATCATTTTCCTTTCAGGCCTCCAATTTTCTGCTTTTGCTGCAGCCTGCGAGTGTGGATGCGTGTGGGTGTGCTCGAGTGGGTGTGTGTGCTTGGGTGAATGCGTGTGGGTGTGATACCTCAATTTTGTTTTTCCTTTTTTTTTTTTTGTGTGTGAAAATCTTTTTCTACAGGTTTTCAAGGGTTAACCATTGTTTGCTGTACGAATACTTCAATGAATTATATACAGTTTGAATGAAATGTTATTTAAAAAAAAAAAAAAAACAAACTGTTGTATCCCATAAAGTTTATTTTGAATTTTGAACAGATGAATGTTTTTAAGTAAAATATATGCATTTCTGAACTTCAGCTTAACTTACATTATACTTCCTTTTTAAAGAGAAAAATAGAGGGAGACAGTAGACCCCAAATAATAAGTAGCGCATTCTGTACTGACGAGGTCCAAGGGTTTTTCACTGCCATATGAGGTCACCTGGTACTGATGACACCCTCAAATCCATGGAATGGGTCGACTGGATGGTTTTGGGGTTTCTTTACATTTTTGGAAGAAAAGCTCGTACTTCAGAGTTCGCGTGACCGATGACTCTTCTGGAAGGGAACAGGCGGCTGCAATATCACAGGCATAAGCTATCGCTTTAGTAGCCAAGAACTTGCTCAGATAATTGCTGAAAGATTAGCTTATTTCACCGGTGATAAGTATTTGCTGATCACGAATATCGATAGAGCAAACGGTATGTTGCAGAAGTTACACTTTCAAGAGACCAGAAGGAGCTGGCGAGCAGTGACTTAAGGGATTGCTTTTGTTTTGCATCCTTTACCTCCAGATATAGTTAAGTGACTTACAAATTATTTCCATGAGAGATCAGCTGGGTGCATTAAGTCGGGGAAGGAATGGAAAAATTGGGATTTTGGGTTTGTTTTTTTTTTAGCTCAGCAATATTGCTATGGATTGTGTGTGTATATGCAGGTATACACACTTGCATGAATTTGGATACCTGGATAATAAGCGATGGGATTTTACCGCATTCAGAAGCCTAGATTGTCCATACGTTCCTGAAATGGTGCCTGTAAGCGTGGAGGAAAAAAAATACAAGGACATATGAAGATGCCTGTGTAAGGTTAGGCTGGAGTATGAGACCCCAGTGGCTTCACGGTCAAATATGCACAGAAACAAATGAGGGCAGCAAGGAGCTCTCCTTCATGCAGTTCAGGGTTCTTGCTTTCTTCCCCCGTCTACTTTCTGATTCCAGTTTAGACCGTAGTTTTCATAGTCAGGATCTCCAAACACTATATTTACATAGCACTAACAGGCACACTAAAGATGGCAGCCGACGTCTTAAACCAAATCTTCCTTTTATTACACTGAACTTCAGGAAGGCTGCGGCAGGAAGAGAGGTCTGTAACTTTGCTAACCAATTTTGATAAGTCTCTTAATCTTTTCTTTCTAATCAGAAGGTCAAATTGTGATAGCCTTACTTTTTTTCCAAGGTAACTACTCGTGTCAGAAAATGTGACCGCAGTTTGGCCTGGAATTTGAATGTGCTATGTATCAGCTAACTGTTATCACTTGGTTGCAAAGGAGAATATATACGTTTCATGTAACTTCTTCCACCCTTGAAAGACAAATAAAAGCGAGCACCTGACACTTTTTCCCCAGGCATTGCAGTAAGTGACTGGCAGTTTTTTAAATGTCCTTCTGCAAATTTTTCATGACGGACTTCGGGGGGGGGGGGAGCGGGGGGTGCTGAACGAAAGGGAAAGTAGAAATATGTGAGAACTTGATAAATAGCAGTACCACAGAAGCGAAGTCTTATTTATAAAATTCAATCCAATATATTTTTGCTTGAAAGTTCTGAGGCGGGTATTGTGAATGCGAAACTGTACAGCATCCGACTTCTAAATTTGCACTCCCGCTTTCTACCTGTAGGAGATCAAGTTCCTACATATTTCTTCTCGTCCTCCCCCGATTCACCTTTCTAAAAGCAAAACATGAGTTTGATTCTATAAAACTTCCGTGCCTAGAGGTGTTCAGAAAAAAGGGGATTAAGTCTCTGTGTTCATCATATTTTGAGGCGGTTTCTTCAAATTCTACCAGAAAAAACTAAATGCTCAGACAATCTTGTTGCCGCATGAGAACAGTTGACGTTTTCCACAGGTATTGATAGGACAAACTGTTGGATGAGAACATTTTTTTTACACTCAGTTAAGCTTTGTGAATAATTTTTGATGTTGCTATAGGTATGTACAAAAAGAAGAATACTGTAAATAAAAAGAACTTTACCAGAACATCTAGGTTTTTCTCAGCTTCCTGGAGAAATCTCAGCTTTCCGTGCCAGCTCCTCTGCAGACCGACAGCCCCTGGCCTGAGACTCCCAGCGGGAACAAACCCATTCGCTGGTCAGCCGGATCTTTACCAACTTTATTTAGGGAGCAGCGTCTTGCGGATTACAGGGTTGCTTGCAGAACCAAAGCAAGTAAGAGTTTATCTGGATATAATAGGAATCACTAGGCTTTCTGCTGTTCTTGTGCCATTTCTCCTCTGAAAACCCAGTCCTAATGGATTTTGATAAGTTTGTCCACCCTTTATATCTGGATGCAGGGATGGTAGGCCTTCTGCCAAAGGTTCCATGTGCCAAAAAATGAATCGTTCTGCCTAGAGTCTGGCATGCTCATGGTCCCCACCACCACCTCCAGTCCACCTTTGGAGTAGTCTCTCCCACACAGAAAGTCAAATGGGACTTAGAACTTGGTGGCTGCTCCGATCACAGGTTTGCGTTTGTAGTAGTGAAGGAAGTAGTGGGTGGGGGTTTTTTTTGTTTGTTTGAGCTACCCACAGAAGTAGTAGTGGGGTTTTTTTTTTGTTTTGGTGGTGGTTTTTTGGTTGGTTTTTTTTTTTTTGTTGGTTGGACTCGATGATCTCAAAGGTCCCATCCAACCAAAAATACTCTGTGATTCTGTTTCCTAATTTTCCCAAACCTATTTCTAGCACGTTGCACAGTTTACAGTAACTATGACCACGAGTTGGGTCAGGATTCATATTTATTATTGATATACTGACAAAAATTTGCGAGCTGCTTCACAGTCTGTAAAACAGACCTTCTGCTTCGGGGGGTTTATAGTCTGTTCTACATTTGACTTTTTGCAGGGGAGCACAGGAAAAGCACTGAAAAGTTTTTCTCACCTTGGGTTTCTCAACAGGAGAAGTACAATATCTACAGTATCATTCTTTTGTTGTTTGGTGAGTGACCCAACACGTTGTCTGACGCTAGTCCTCACATCGGACGGCACAGGGATTGCTTGGGAGGTGGTATGATCCCAGTCAGGGCAAAATTGGCTGGAAAAGCTGCCTGGCAGAAAAGGACCTGGGGGTGTTGGTGGACTGTCGGCTGAACATGAGCCAGCAGTGTGCCCAGGTGGCCAAGGCGGCCAACAGCATCCTGGACTGTATCAGGAACAGTGTGGTGAGTAGGACTCGGGAGGTGATCGTCCCCCTGGACTGGGCACTGGTGAGGTCCCACCTTGAGCTCTGTGTCCAGTTTTGGGCCCCTCACCACAAAAAAGACATTGAGGGGCTGGAGCGGGTCCAAAGAAGGGCAGCAAAGCTGGTGAGGGGTCTGGAGAGTAAGTCTTATGAGGAGAGGCTGAGGGAGCTGGGGGTGTTCAGCCTGGAGAAAAGGAGGCTGAGGGGAGACCTCCTCGCTCTCTACAACTCCCTGAAAGGAGGGTGTAGCCAGGGGGGGTCGGTCTCTTCTCCCAAGTCACAGGCGATGGGACAAGAGGAAATGGCCTCAAGTTGCCCCAGGGGAGGTTCAGATTGGATATTAGGAAACATTTTTATACTGAAAGGGTTATCTAGTATTGGAACAGACTGCCCAGGGAAGTCACCATCCCTGGAGGTATTTAAAGCCAGGCAGATATGGTGCTGAGGGACATGGGTTAGTGATGGGTTTTGTCAGTGTTGGCTTGATGGTTGGACTCGATGATCTGAAAGGTCCCTTCCAACCTCGGCAAATCTATGATTCTGTGAAGCCAAATGACCTGCTCAAAAGCATCTTCTTCGCGTCAGTATATTCTTAAGGCAAACTTCTCACACGTTTTAAAATGTATTTTTACAGACTCCAGCCGTTGCAGTAGATGCTGCCCCTCCATGAAACTGCTGAGGCAGTGGCACAGCAGGCAGAAGAATAATCAAAGTGCATGAGATTAGATTCTTGAAGATGAGAAAATCGGTTTAGTATCAGTGTCTTTGGTAATCCTAAAATGTAAGCGCACGATAGGTGTAAACGTGCACCATTTCAGTGGTGGTTAAAATCACCAGGACTCTACTGGAGGCTTATTTCTACAAAAAGAGTTGCTGGGGTCACCCCAGGGGTGCAGTTTGCTCTGCTGAGCTGGTGCTGGAGGCAGGGAAGCCCCTGCCCAGACTCAGCCCCGCCACGTCCCCTGGAAGCACTGGACAGTGTCCCCTCAGGTTGCCAGGGGCACGAGGGGAGTGGACGTGCCAAAAGCCAAATCCTCAACCATGAGGGAGCTTGACCGGCTGGAGGGACCAGGCCACCAGGCATCATCGTGTGCTGCGTGAGGAGAAGCAGCACCACCCAGGTCTGCAGCTGGAGCCCGGTGAACCCAGGCATGGGAAGGGATGGGGTGAGCAGCAGCCCTGCCTGAACGGGCATTACCCCGGGGGGGTGCCGGGCACAACCGCTCTGCGCTCACTGCAAATGAGAGAAAAAACCCCAAACTTCAAAATTTGAGCTGCGTTAGGAGTGGTGCCAGCAGCTTATCCCCTCTGCTCGGTGCTGGGGACGTCACGTCTGGATCCCGCATCTTGTTTTGGGCCACTGCTTTGGGAGAGACGGGGGGGGCGGAAACTGGAGCCAGGGAATGTGCAGTGGGCTGGGGGGGGAGTTGGGCAGGTTTGGCAGGAAAAGGGGAGGCAGAGGGGCTCCAGCCGCTGCTGCTTGAAGGGGAAAAACGGAGGAGACGGAGCTGAGCATCCTGGCTACAGCGGACACGGAGAAGGGAGTGGGGCGGGCTGGGCTGCCGCTCCACCCCGGCGTCTCCAGCGCTGCCATAGCAGCCTTGGGGGGCTGCCAGCCACCACACAGGTACCGCAGACCCTTCTGCCACCCTCACAGGGCGAGGGGGGGACAGGTTCTGGGCACTGCTGAGCTAATCCTGTTCCCTCCAAGAGTGTTGTGTCCTGGATGGAGGAGCAAAGACGGGTAAAAAGCTTTCTCTGCGGTGCAGGTTGGCCAGCAGCGGGATTCGCATACTTGGAGGACATCTGCAGTGCTTTGCGCTTGGGACTGCCGCTCAAAGGGCCCTTGTTCCTGCAGAAGGATGGCTGCAAAGAAAAAGGAGGTGGTGCTGCAGGTCAGTAGCAGCCAGGCTTTTCAAGCACCTTTTAAACTCATAGAAAGCGTAAAGGGTGAAGTTCAGCCTTGAGGTATCTCAGGTTCTGCTGGCAAAGCCCTGCTGTGAGGTCCTGGTGGAAAAATATTCCTTGAAGGCAGGGAGGAAGGACGGGGAGTGAAATCTCTCCCCTGAAGTCAGTGCTGGGAGGGAGGTTGCCATGGGGCTGCAGGTTGTGTTTCAGAGCCGTTCCGAGCTGGCATGGGTTTGGCTGCTTTCATAGATCAAAATGGATCTGTGTTGCGTGGGACAATCATTCAGAGACGTTTAGAAGTAGGGAACCGGGAAAGGGGGGGGTTTCTCCTGCATTGCAAGTGCCACTGAACGTTTCTGCCCACGTATTTAGAAAGATTGCCGTAAAGGTGGAAAAGTTAGGAGACGACAAAAATTCAAAGGCTGAAAAACCTGTTTCACAATGAAGCGTAGAGGATTTTTTCCCTATTTATACTGCGCAAGTGACATAACGATGCTTTATAACTACCTGCAGAGGGGAGAGAGGGTTCCTGAGAGCAGTTTAGCATGCGAAAACTTTGAAAAACCCAAAACAGGTTATGAAGATCTTCAAATTTTGAAGCCATTTCAGTCTTCACAAGAGAGATTGTGGGCTCCTTCACTTATGGGCCCTATAACCTTGTTAATTCGACTGTTAAAACTGGAAAGAATCATAGAATCATCCAGGTTGGAAGAGACCCTTGGGATCATCGAGTCCAACCATCTACCCTACACTACAAAGTTCTTCCCTATATCATATCCCCCAACACCACATCTAAACGGCTCTTAAACACATCCAGGGATGGTGACTCAACCACCTCCCTGGGCAGCCTGTTCCAATGCCCGACCACTCTTTCTGTGAAAAATTCTTTCCCAATGTTCAGTCTAAACCTACCCTGCTGGAGCTTGAAGCCATTCCCTCTTGTTCTGTCATTAACTACCTGTGTGAAGAGACCAGCACCAACCTCTCTACAGTGTCCTTTCAAGTAGTTGTAGAGAGTGATGAGGTCCCCCTCAGCCTCCTCTTCCTCAAACTAAACAGTCCCAGCTCCTTCAACCGCTCTTTGTAAGATTTATTCTCCAGGCCCTTCCCCAGCTTTGTTGCCCTCCTCTGCACTCGCTCCAGCACCTCAATATCTCTCTTGTATTGAGGTGCCCAAAGCTGGACACAATACTCCAGGTGTGGCCTCACCAGTACTGAGTACAGGGGGACAATCACCTCCCTACTTCTGCTGGTCACGCTATTTCTAATACAAGCCAGGATGCCGTTGGCTTTCTTGGCCACCTGGGTACACTGCCGGCTCATATTCAGCCGCTTGTCAATTAGAACCCCCAGGTCTCTTTCTTCCAGGCAGCTTTCCAACCACACTTCCCCAAGCCTGTAGCAACGCACGGGGTTGTTGTGGCCCAAGTACAGAACCTGGCACTTGCCCTTGTTGAAACTCATGCCATTGATGTTGGCCCAATGATCCAATCTATCTAAGTCTCTCTGTAGAGCTTCCCTATCCTCCTGGGAATCAACACTCCTGCTTAGCTTGGTGTCATCTGCGAACTTGCTGATGATACACCCTATGTCCTTGTCAAGATCATCAATAAACACGTTAAACAGAAGTGGTCCTAACACTGAGCCCTGAGGCACACCACTTGTGACCGGCCGCCAGCTGGATTTAAATCCATTGAGCACCACTCTTTGGGACCTTCCAGTCAGCCATTGCTTGACCCAGCGGATCGTATGCTCATCCAGGCCGTGTGAAGCCAGTTTTTCCACAAGAATTGTATGGGGGACAGTATCGAATGCTTTTCGAAAGTCCAGGTATACAATATCAACAGCCTTTCCCTCGCCCAATAATCTGGTTATCTTGTCATAGAAGGAGATCAGGTTCGTCTGGCAGCACGGAGTGAAAATGTGAACGTTTGTGTAAGAGGAAGAGGATCACCTTAGGAGGGTAAAAATGGTTTCTATTGCTGCTTGGCCAACTGTTCCTCTGCGATGGGGAAAATTATATCAACCAGACTTGGCACCTTTGGCAACTAAGGGAAAAGCTGGGTCTAGATCTGCAAAAAAAAAATGTGATTGTTCACATCTGCAGATGAAAGCTGAACCTCATGTAGGACATGATGTGACGTACTGGAGAAGTTCTGGTTATATTAGAGAAAAGCCAATTTCTAGCAGCCTCAGGGCATCCAAATTAGCAAAGCACTTTGAAGGGTGCCGGCATGGCTTTCAAAGTCCCTCAGCTGAACTCACTGCTGAACTCATTATCACAAATTATTATCCTAAATCCTTTGAACTCTGCCTGTGAAAACACTCCGAGGGAGGTCCTAGCGCTAGTGATAACTGGAATAATTAAACTTCTTAATTCTGCGGGTGCTCTCTGAAAGAATTGGGCTTGGGGTCATGTGCTGAACAGGAGAACAGATGGAGGTGTTTGAACAACTCCCCCTTCTCTGAGCGAGGCAGGGTCCTGGAGAAACTGTACTGTATGACCTCCGGTGACATCTCTGAACACCTGTAAGAGCCCGCTTAATTTGCACCGGAGTTTCTACTCTTGGAATTCCTGACTTTTAGCAGTTCTTTAATGCTCATTGGTGTTAATTATAAAATAGCTGGCCTCATTGCAGCTTATTGTCTGCCAGCATAGACTAAATGTAGTTAAGATTAATGATACCAGCTGAAAAAGTTGTTAGGAATCTTCATTGTTCAGGATGAACAAAACCAGGTCTTACATTTCTCAAGAAGACTTTTTGCTTGTTTGTTTTCTTTTAACTGGCTGTGTTTTAATAAGTACATACTGAGGGGCAAGTCCTGTAAGACAGGGAAGATGCTAAAGATGTTGTCCTTTTATAATAAGAGTATTGGAAGTGTGGGATAATACAGCATGTGGCACCATGTATGGAATTGTCCAGGGCATCCTTGACTGGGTAAGTCCCTGCAGCCTGATCTAACACTGAGCCTTGAGCAGGGGATTAGACTTAAGGACCCCACAGATCCCTTCCAACCTAGATCTTTCTGTGCTCTCCGTTCTTCACTATGCTTTGGAAGTCCTTAGCAGCTGGTAATTCAGATAAGGACATGCTGGGCTCAGATCACCCTCTAGTGCCCAGACATCACAAAAGCTGTGTATTTACTGGTTTATTTTATCAAGACAGAAGTGTTTTAAGGGAGTATAGCTTGTGTGCAGACTAGGTGAGAAATTGCTGGTGGAGAATCATAAATTGGATGAGGACTGGGTCTGAAATAGGTGTGAGGAAAGGAGGATGTCTGGTGGAGAGGAGCACATTGAAGCAGCTCTCTGAATGCTGCAGGTCAGCCCAGGCCACCACTGCGCTGCTGGATTTGAGCACCGTGCTGGCTCTGACGGAAGGTCCCTGCTGAGCTGGGACCTGGTGGGTGTCAATGTGTGTGTGGCTCTCCTCCAAGTCCTCTCCTCCACATCCCTGTGGCTTGTGCTGGGATCCGGGCAGCCTGCAGAGAACCAGCCCAGTCAGTTACCTGCCAGTGGCTCTTAACTGTTTTAGCTGCGGGCCTGTGTTAAAACATCATTACGTATCCGACTTCCATTTAAGTGAAAGCAAAGTAGCTCTTTGTGTTTATTCTGTAGCAGGAGTGACCCTGAGCTGTGGTGCTCAGGGTCACAGAATCACAGAATGGTCAGGGTTGGAAGGGACCTCTGGAGATCATCTAGTCCAACCCCCTGCCAAAGCAGGGCCACCCAGAGCAGGTTGCACAGGAACGTGTCCAGGTGGGTTTTGAATGTCTCCAGTGACAGAGACTCCACCACCTCTCTGGGTAGCCTCTTCCAGGGCTCTGCCACCCTCACAGGAAAGAAGTTCCTCCTCATGTTTAGGTGGAACTTCTTATGTTCAAGTTTGTGCCCGTTACCTCTCGTCTTGTCCCTGGGCATCACTGAAAAAAGACTGGCCCCGTCCTCCTGACACCCATCCTTTCAGTATTTATAGGTGTTGATCAGATCCCCCCTCAGCCTTCTCTTCTCCAGACTAAAAAGACCCGAGTTCCTCAGCCTTTCCTCATCAGAGAGATGTTCTAGTCCCTTAATCATCTTTGTAGCCCTCTGCTGTCCCCTCTCCAGCAGTTCCCTGTCCTTCTGGAACTGGGGAGCCCAGAACTGGACCCAGTGCTCCAGATGGGGCCTCCCCAGGGCAGAGCAGAGGGGGAGGATGACCTCCCTCGACCTGCTGGCCACACTCTTCCTGATGCCCCCCAGGATGCCATTGGCTTTCTTGGCCACAAGGGCACATTGCTGGCTCTTGGTCATCCTGCTGTCCACCAGGACTCCCAGGTTTTTTCGCAGAGCTTCTCTCCAGCAGGTTCAGCCCCCAACCTGTACTGGTGCAGGGGGTTATTTCTTCCTGCTGCTCTTCATGGTACCCACACATCTGCAGGGCTGCATGCTAAGCCAAGGCACAGGAGGAACATCTGGAGCAAGCAGCCAGACTTGTTCAAGTGGTTGCTGCCACTCAACAGAGGAGGGCTTGCTCTTGGCGGGGTGCTGTTACCCTTTCCATCTGCCTTTCCTTGGTTCTTGTGACACAGCATGAGTCTCTAATCCAGTAAGTTTTTCTGCAGAACTACCTGGCTTCCTGGTGGGGCTCAGAGCTGGCGTCAGGGAGGAGCAAGAGCATGTGGGAAGCAGGGAAGGAATGAGAGTTTGGGAGTGAGGATACCTTGACTGATCAAGGGAATGGAGCATCTCTTTAATGAGGAAAGGCTGAGAGACCTGGGGCTGCTCAGCCTGGAGAAGAGAAGACTGAGAGGGGACCTCATCAAAGCTGATCAATATCTAAAGTGCAGGTGTCAAGAGGATGGTGCCAGGCTCTTCTCAGTGGTTCCCAGTGACAGGACAAGGGGCAACAGGCACAAGCTGGAACACAGGAAATTCCATCTGAACATGTGGAAAAACTTCTTTCCTTTGAGGGTGGCAGAGCCCTGGAAGAGGCTGCCCAGAGAGGTGGTAGAGTCTCCTTCTCTGGAAACATTCCAAACCCACCTGGACACGTTCCTGTGCAACCTGCTGTAGGTGGACCTGCTTTGGCAGGGGGTTGGACTAGATGATCTCCAGAGGTCCCTTCCAACCCCTACAATTCTGTGATTCTAATTCTGTGACTTCAGCTGGTTTTTCTGAGGTCTTCCACCCATGTTCTGGCACAGCCTGGCCCTGCCCAGCTGGTCAGAGGATCGCAGGCAGGTGTGTCCATCTTACGTTCAAGCATGAAGCGATTTGTCAGTGTGTTTGCAGCAGCCGGGTAGCACCCGATGACTTACTGTTGCTTTTACCGTGTTTTTACATTTTCACACAGATTAACATCAATAGCCAGGAGCTTTGGGAAGAAATGCTGTGCCTCAAAGGACTCATTGGTAAGCGTTTGGTCGCCATACTGGATTGTTGTTGTTCTGTGTTAAAAGGACACCAGTACTGTGAGGAATTAATTACTACTGATATGGTTGTTCAGTTGGATCCTCCATTCCTCTTGCCCTGAATGGAAGAAAGAAATAGGCTAACAGAGGTGAGACTAGCTGGAGGTTGTAGTCCACCATCCCTAAAGGTATTTAAAAGAAGGGTTGACATAGCGCTTAGAGACATGGTTTAGTGATGGTTTTTTACCAGAGTTAGGTTGATGGTTGGACCAGATGATCTTAAAGGTCCCTTCCAACCTAGACAATTCTATGATTCTATGGTTAATTACCATGCAATCAAAGCAGTGCTGGTGCAGGAGCTTCTGGAGTCTCCAGTCCAGCCCCACCTGCCTGGAGCAGGACTGTTCCCAGTGCATGGAATATCCCTGGTTCCCACGGGTGGAGGTTAGAGGGTGGTTAGGTAAGCCTCATGTGCTCTACAGCACATAAGCTGTGCAGCAGTTTTCCCTAGAAAATCTGGAACCTCCAAAGTCACAGCCATGTCAATGTTTCTTCTAAAGACTCCTCTGTAACACTGTTATGAGCTTGTCATTTTATAATGTGATCTCAGCCTCTGATCCAGCATTTAAACCCTTGAAAGAGAATGGTAGTTTCTACTTCAGAACTGAACTCATAGCCCTTCTAGGGCTTCAGCAGGAGTCCTGACGCACTCCAGACATAGCTATGGGAGCAACAGCCACAACTTGCAACCTGGGAAGTTCTGGTTGGCCATAAAGCAAATCTCCCTCCCCAGGGTGGTGCTGCAGAGGTCACCAGAGGAGGACACCTCAATCCTCAGAGGTTTTCAAGAATTCTTTGTATTGCACTAGCACCCTTTTGCAGTCCCCTTCCAAGTGATTTTGCTGCAAAGTGGAAAAGTCCACAGAATAACCTCAACTGACCCATTTTGACCTCATTCTTACTAGTTTTCCTGCTTGCAGTTGTTGATGCGTTTCAAGCCTGGTGCGGTCCATGCAAAACAGTGGTGGATCTTTTCCGAAAAATAAGGAATGAAGTTGGCAGTGATCTCCTGCATTTTGCTGTGGTAAGACCTAATTTGGCACTGCTTAAAATATCCGGTCCCCTGAAATCAGCAGGTCATTTACCTTTCCAATATTCAGCCAAAGGGATAACAGTCCAGGAGTTCCAGCCTGCCCGATACAGACGCTTGGTTACATCAGTAAGAACTCATATTATTAAGAGTTTCCAGGCTTCAGGTATTCAGATTTCTGCTTAGGCAAGTAGCGCTGGACAGAATCATGAACATATGTGTCCCTCTGACGCACAGGGAGAGCCTGGAGGAGCTGGGTTTGTTCACGCTGGAGAAGGCTAAGGGACAGATGTCTGGTGGGGCATTAACGGAGAAGGCAGAGGCAGATGTTTCTCAGTGGTAAGCAGCAAAAGAACAACAGGCAATGGGATCAAGTTGCAACAGGGAATAATCCAAGTAGATAGAAGGAAAAAGTATTCAGCGTAGAGTGGTTGGACACTGGGGCAAGTTCCCAGAGAGGCTGTGGAGCACTCATTCTTGAACGCAGCCTTGAGCCAACCTCCTGTGCCATTGAGACTAGCCCTGCTGTGGGCAGGGTCTTGGACTAAAGCCCATCAGAAGTCCCTCCCTACCTCAGCCATGCTGTGATTCCGTGCTTAAATGCCTTTCCTGGCTGAAGGCCGGCTCTGGATTGCTGGCAGAGCCATGGGCAGTGAGGTTTCTCGTGGAGACCCCTGCTCAGCACTCCTTGCAGCCTACTGCTGCCTCTGCTGCTGCTGCCACCATAGCTCCTCCTGTCACTTCTCTCACTCCTTATAGACAAGAGGCCCTGATTTCATGTTTTCAGGCTTTTCCTCTGGGATTTACTCAGGCAGGCTGCTGCCAGATAGATATTCCTGCCCCACAGGCACTGCTGTTCCAACTCCTGTGGCTGGGATCTGCCTGCTTCTCGGGTCGCCGGTACCAAGCTGCGAGTTGGTTGTCACCCTGGCTCTGACCAGTGTCATTTTGTCCCCTAAGACTGGGACCCGGAGGTGTTTTGCTGTACGTGGGGGACGAGTGCCACCCAGCTGAGGGTGTCTGAGTCCAGGCAGTTGCGTGTGTATTCCTCTGAAGCAGAAATGCTTTTCTAGAAGCACCTGTTTCATTTTACGTTCTTTTTAGGCTGAAGTTGATTCCATTGATGCTTTGGAGAAACACAGAGGGAGATGCGAGCCTGTCTTTCTGTTTTATGCAGTGAGTGAAAAATATTTTTACAGTAGTTGTAGAGCAATAAACACCACCTGCTGGTGGGAACAACTGTCCTTTTTGAGGGATACTCTCTTTTTTCCATGTGTGACAGGGCGATTTTGTTTGCTCTGTGTCTGCCAGTATCTACTGGTGACCAAGTGCTGCCTGGATAAGGATATAAAGCCAGAGTTTATATTTTAATACCTTCTGCTTTACCAGCAAGAAACAGCCTCTGGGGAGGCCCGTGTAGCCTTCGATGGACGGCTGTGTTTTGTGGCCCTTTCCCTGAGCTTAGTGATGAAAATCCCTATGACTCACGTCCAGGGATCCCTGTGACTTACTGAAACATGTATGTGTCACGTCAGAGACCACGTGAGCAGTGTTCACGCCATGTCACCGCATGAACATGTGTGTTGACCCCACAGGGTCTTGAGGTTCAGGCTCCTGATACTGCAGGAGCTCACCCCTCTCACCAGCTGCTTTGGTTCATCCTAAGGCTGATCAGGAACGACAAAGAAGGTTGTTCCAAAGTTCCCCTCTTGTTCTGGAGCCCAGCAGCTCTGTCGGGGAGGAGGGCCTGGTACATAATATCATACGTGATGTGCTGCTGTGGTGATTTCCAGAGCCCAGAGGGCACCACTTGAGCACTTACTCACTGGTTTGCTTTTCACACCTTTCAGGGAGGAGAATTAGTAGCTGTTGTAAGAGGAGTGAATGCACCATTGCTGCAGAAGACCATCCTGGAACAGCTGGCGGTGGAAAAGAAGGTTTTAGAACATGGAGGAGAGCGTGTGGTGGTAATCAGTCACTAAATCCTTAAATACCTGTAGATGTGCGTGCTAGAGGAAAGGTTCAGCTCCCCAGTGCCAGCATCGCTCTAAAGCAGAGTTACTTCCTTGCAAAAATCCTGTCTTTTTGTCTGGACTGGCTGTGAAATCTGGTTAACGTGCTGCTTGGGTGTCCACAAGCCTGTGGAGCCAACCTAAGATGAAGGAAGCTGGAAAGGGTGATTGTGTTTTTCAAAACCTCTGTCTGCTTGGCGAGAGGAGAAGTAGTACATATCATCCAGCTCTGCAGGATGAAAGAGAAACTCCACTGCGACTTCTCCTGACCTGTTCCCCTACCCTAAACATCCCTGGAGGGGTTCAAGGCCAGGCTGGATGGGGCTTTGAGCAACCTGGTCTAGTGGAGGTGTTCCTGCCCAGGGCAGGGGGGTTGGAACTGGATGATATTTAAGGTCCCTTCCAGCTCTAGCCATTCTATGATTTTATTCCTTAAAGCTACCTTCCTAATCAGCTTCTAATTCCAGGATCTCTAGCAGGTGTCTGTGGTGGCATTTCTCAGGGTGTGGTGGGGGACAGTTCATTGCAACCTTAGTCATTTTTGTTTCTCGGTGTGACTGATTCTGTGGTTTCTGCCTGGAGCCTCTTGCGGAGCTCTGCTCACTAATCTCCAGCTCCAGGGACCTGCTGCCTGTACTCCGGATGTCACTCTGTGATCAATTCATTAATTCCTCCATAGTTCTCACATACCGAAGTGACCCTTCTTCCGTAGTCACCTTCTCCATGTCACCGGTGACTTCTTTAGACAGCTATTAAACCTTTCATCAGCCTGGACACCTGTGTCTTCTGAAGTGTCACCACCCTGGTTGGGTTCCAGGTTCCTGGCCCGGTTCCTGGTTCTGCTGGCACAAGGTGTATCCTTGGAGCAGCCGGGCTGGGCTGTCCCCGGAGCTGAAGCCAGTGCCAGCCCCAGGGTTGTCCCTCCTCAGCACGGCTGCTCTGCACCATCTCTTTGTGTACAGTCCCCTGAACGGGACTCCTCAACTAATGGCATTTCTAAGGAACAAAAATGACTTTCCTCTCTGTAATGGGCTAGTTTTAGGGCATCTTCAAAGCACAGATGGTGGTGTGCTGGTAACTCCAAGCTCCCTCCACCGAGCAGCTCTCTCTGGTGATGTTGGCTGCCCTGCTTCTGTGAATGCTTTTTCCCCAGCTTTTGCTGATTCAGAGCTGATCCAGAGCTCAGGTGGTGACCCTGGACCTGGAGGTGGTCCTCTGCTCTCACTGCTGAGCTGAGCCTGGCCCTGGGGACAGCAGGAGGACTGGTTCCTGCTCAGGTGGAGGAGGAAAGTGTGGAGACCTGCCTGGCAGATGCTCACCTGGAGGGTAAGAGGACACTCAGGACATTCCCTGCTCATCCCTGTGCTCTTGCTGCTAGGTACAAGACCGAGCCTTCTCCAAAGAGGAGGGAAACATGGCTGCTCTTCAGGAAAGACAACAGGAAAGCCAAATTGGTTAGGCAGGCCAGCTGTAGGGTGCTCTTTGTGCCTTTGCTGAAGATGGAACCCTGAATGATGCTTCAGCTGCAACTGGGACACCAGAGGGGCCATTCCTCCAAACGGGCACAACGTGGGCTCTTACACAGGATGGTGTCACCTTGAAACAGTGCAGGTGGGCACAAATAAGAGACTGGGGCAGCCTGGGTGTCTGACATCATTAAACTGTAGGATTTATCCATCCAACGTGTGGTTTATTTGACATTTACACTTGCCTCCCAGTTGGGACATCGCACAGGGCTTTCTTCTGTCCTGAATAATTGAAACACCGAGCTGCTGCTCGACTTTTCCAGGTGGTTTCCAACAGAAAAACCAAATCTTGCTCCACCAGCTCTTGCCTTGTCTGAAGTTAGCCACACGTCCCCAAAGGCTTTTGTCTCTCACCCTGTTTCTTAGCTACAGGGACGCTTTTTCTTGGCTTTGCTGGGACACGGCTGCAGACTGGTGCAGGTCCAGAATGGGTGGAACCAGACCTCTGTCTCTCCTTTCTTTACCTACTACTGTTTTTCCCCCTTTTTCTTCCCTTGGAGGCTAACACACCCCTTCTCCCAGCTCTTGGCGTGGAGAAGACGCGGGATTTCCCGTTCCTAAACGACTTCCTGCGGTGCCGGCGCGGCCCCTTTAAGGCGGGCCGGGGGAGGCTGACCCTGCCGGACTGCGCCTGCGCAGGGCCGGGCCGTCGCCGGCCGCGGGTTCGAGTCCCGGCGGTGCCGGCCTGCTGCGGTCGCCGCCGCGGCGCCCCTCAAGCCCGGCGATGGAGGCGTCCCCGGAGCAGGGCGGCTGCCCGGCGGGAGCGGAGGCCGAGCCCTTCCCGGAGCCGCCCGCTCACCGGCTGAGCGTGGCGGAGCTCGACCGCGAGCTGGACTCCCGCAGCGAGCTGGTGCGTCGCCGACCTCTGGCCGGGCGCCGCTCCCTTCCCTTCCCTCAGCGGGAAGGGGCCCAGGGGAGGCGGGCACGGCCGGGCCGCGGTGCCTGCGCCAGCCCTCACCCGCCTCCCCTCAGGGAGGCCGTGAGGGAGGGTGGGTGCGGCGGGACCCCACCGCTGTCCTGTCATGTCGGTCTGCGGCGCTTGTTCCCCCCTCGGTGTCCTGAGCGCGGGTCCTGCGGGTGACTCCCACCCCGTCTGATCCTTCCCTCAGAGTCACAGCTCCGGCTGGCGGGCGGGGGGGGGGGGGGGCAGGCTGGGGCTAGGCACCTGCTGGAGGAGCAGCTCATGGGGAGTTTAAAATAATCCCGCCGCCTGGAAGAGGCCGTGTTAGGCCTTCGCGGTGAATGCAGCCCGTTGTAAGTCCCCGGGAAGGGACAGGGAGGAGGTGTGGGGGCAGAGGAGCCGCAGTCGGGTGGGTGAGCGGGGCACAGGCCGGCCAGCCTTCCTGCCGTAGCAAAGCTTGGCATTCTCGCAAGTCTCAGGTAAAAGTATCTTTGTTTTTAAGAAAACTGCGTTTTTTCCCATTAGTAAGCGGTCAGAGAAAAAAAAAAATTGCGTATTGATGTTTATTTGTATTAGAAAGGCAGTGTAACATTGGTAGTCATCTTTAGAAGTTAAAAAGGTATTTAACATTTCAGATCTGGGCACAGGTCAGAGAACTAATTTATGTTTTTTGATAGTAAGTAGCTCTTGTTCTGTCTTGCAATGCCAAATTTCAGAGAATGCGTTTTGAAGAGGAGAAGCTGTAGTATATATCGTGCCTTCCCGGGCAGAGGTGTGCTGGAAGCAGAAAGTGCTGGAAGCTGCTTGGGTTGTTTGGTTTTGGTTTTTTTTTTTCCTTAATTAGGGGGGAAAAAAAAAAAAAAGTTTGGAAGGTGGAGCAGGGAACCTAAACTCAGTCTGTGGTTTCTGATGTACAGATAGACGACAAAGAATTTGACATTCCTCAAGTTGATACTCCTCCAACACTGGAGAGCATCTTAAATGAGGTGAGTGGTCCATTGGGCGTGCAGCCGGCTCCGATACAGGGAGGAGGCAGCGCGTGTTCCTTTGGCTCTTCTCATATCGTGTTTTTCCTGGGAAATAGAATTGTATAATTTCATAATTTCCTGACACTGGTAGCTGACAAAGCGCGTGCTCAGTTGAGGAATTGCTATATGGTGTGTAATACGGAATTTTGGGTTTTTTTTCAATCAAAATAGCCACAGCTGAAACGTAGAAGGTTTCCATCCAATTTAAGCATGTTCACCTGTGGATTTGGCCAGTCACCTGAAGACTATACAGTCCATGATAGGTTGGGGTTATCAAAGAACTCCTTTCTTCTCTCCTCTCTCCTCTTTCTTCTTTTGCTAAAAATACAGGCAGGGAATTCCAGGTGTTTCTTAAGTTGTGGGAAGAGATGAGAGCTAAATTCTTGACAATTCCATTTATATTGTACATTTCATGTATTTAGCCCTCTGGTAAGAGTAGCAAACTGTCACCTATAGTACCTTTCAGGGGAGAACTGACTTTGTCTTGCTCATATACAATTCAGTGCATTTTTTACAATAGTCATACGAGCGCGTGATTCTTAGAAAGGAAAAGAAGGGCATGGAAGTAAAGGTAAACTCCAAGAAAAGAAGCCTTTTAACAAACTGAGGAAATCGGTGGTTGGACTTCCTAGGAAGCCAGTAGGGAAAAGGAGCCTGGGGGAGGTGGCAGTTCTTTTAAAAAGCTGTATTAAAGACACCAATATAAGGTGTTTTGAATGGATACAGTCTAGAAACGTGTCTTATTTCTGCTGATGCCTAGGGGCAGAGGGAACTTACTAAATTTGGATGATACCAAGCTGTAAGGAGACAGAGTAGAATCCAAGTCTTAAATTTGAGAGATAATCCTGAAGACAGCGTAGTTTAGTGTAGACAAGTAGAAAGTCTTACTCCAGTGCTCTTTATCTCAGTACATACCGGGTGGGACTGACTGGCAAAGCACCTTCTGACAAGGATTTTAGTGGAGAACAACCTGACTGAGCCAAAAAGTCATACAGCTGTACTGGAAAAAGAGACACTTAATGGGCACAGGACTGGCAGCTCTCAGGCAAATGAGGAACACCTGCTTTATTCTCTGCACATTGGGCATTAGGTGGGGGTATTGTGTTTGCTGTCTCTGGCTCTGTGCCTCAAGAACAACACGGACTGTACTGAATTTAGAAGACATCAGGGAGAATGGCTGTTTAAAAGATACTATAAAAAAAAAAAAAAATCTAGGCTAAGCCTGAGAGGAGAGAGAGAAGAGATCGCCAGCAGAAGAGCACAGAGAAGAGCAAAATCAGCCCTCAGAGCAGCCGGAGGGACTGCTAGACTCATAGCCACCACTCGGTGAAGTGCTGGAGTAGATGATCATTCTTCTAGGCCTTCTTGCTGCAACTGGAGACTTTTGAGAACAGCTTAGTTAAAGGTCTGTTAAAAGTTTTGATGGAGTAAATGATATGTGGGGAAGAAAGATTAACTGAATAACTTTCTCTTCAGCCTGCTTCTGTGACTGTTGTGAATTCTGGAGACCAGTTCTTCCACAGAATCAGTCTAATAAAATAATACATAATCCTGTTTTTTACATATGAGACTATCTTGTCCTCTCCTTTTTGATTTTGCTACTTGCTATTTTTCTTGATTTTTCCTAATGCTGTTTTGCTCATGTTTCAGTTAAGTGTTGTGCATTTTGAATGCTTAGTAAGCTCCGGTGATTCTTTTCCTTCAGACTGATGATGAGGAAGAGTCTTTCATTTTGGAGGATCCCTTTCTCTTGAACATTGATAACACGGACACGCACTCCTATGACACGTCTTCTGTAGCAAGCTCTGACAGCGGGGACCGGACACACCTGAAAAGGTACTGCAGGACTCGGGCAGGAAACGCGTTTTGTGGGAGAGGGAGTGTTTAAATTTCTCTGAATTTTAATGGAATCTTTAAAACACCAAACCGTGATGGCTTTAAAGAAAACCTTTCCAAAGTGTGTCTGACTTCCAGAGTCTGCAAGCAGCCAGTGGTTATTTGTAAAAGGCAAGTGAACTGCTGCCACTCCTGTAAATGGAATACTAATTTTGACAGCTAAAAGCAGCCTGGAATGTGATAATTAGCTAGAATACTGCTGACTTATCTCATTAATTACTCAAATGATGACCTGATCCTACATCCTGAGCCACACCCAAGGCCTTCTTGTATGCCATAAGAAGTTGTGATTGTTGCATGAGTGATTGCATAGGGTATAAAAACTCCAAGTGTGATGGTTTATGGTGGTGTACTGACTCACTGTCCCTTCTTTTTCAAATAAGATGGTTTGTATTGAGTGAAAGGTTACCTGGAGTGGCTTAAATGGTTTTCGGTACGGAATGGGCAGAAAAACTTGGAGGTGTTACTGTCATCTCTGGGTGAAGCTAGTTGTTGTGTCTATGGGTCCTTAGCCATAATATAAGCTATTAACAACACCTTTCTTCAGCCAGGTGTGAGATACGTACTTGTGTGCCCCTGGAGGGAGAAGAAATTGGAACTTCCCTGGGGATCTTTCCTCTACTTTTTTTGCTACAGTATACCAGTGTTGTTTAGAAATAACTGTCCCCTGTACACCAGTTACATTTAAAGACATTTTCTTCCTAAACAGAAGCACTTACCTTTACTATCAAATGGGCTATGTTTTAATTGAACGTTATTCTTTAAGCATGCATCCAGTTTTCCTAGGGGTCTGCGTTCTGCTAATGAGCCTTTTTCAATTGTGTATTTTCATTAGACATTCGCCTGTAAAGGCTGAAACTTCCCGACTCGGTGGAAGATTAATTAAAGAGCGGAAGTGTTGCTTTCAGGCTTTATTTATAAAGTTCTGAGGTTTGCAGATTTCTGCTTGAAACTGACAATTTGCTTGAAGGACTTATTTATTTTTTATTTTTTTTTTTCCCCCTGGAGGATGAGTTAAAATCAATTTTTATGCAGACACAGCGGCGCATAGCGCATGGAATGAAAGGAACATGAGATTATTAGCATGGCATGTAGGCCCCAAGAATAAGAATGGAAGCTGCATGAGTTAGGGGTGCTCCCAGAATTTACCTGCTGGTTCAGCTGTGAGTTAGGCAAAGTTCCAAACTTTTATTCTGCTCTAATGCGTTTGATTTATTTCCTATTTCCTTAGGAAGAAAAAACTCCCAGATTCTCTCTCGCTCCATGGATCAGTGATACGGCTCTCGCTTCTGAAAGGGATTTCTGCCCAAATAGTATCAGCAGCAGTAAGTGTCTCTTTGTTCTGGTCACATCCATTGAGAAAAATATGAACCTCTTCTGCTGTGGAGGGGAGTGTGTGATCTCCTCCCTCCCCCTCCTGTTAGTTCTGGATAATACTAACATGTTTGGTGCATAAATTACTAACTAGTAATCTCTAGCCAGTAGTGAATCAGCTGACTTATTGCAGCAGCAATATGGTAGGTCCCCTTTAACACCGATTTGGGTTGCTAGATGTCGTCAAACCTGGTGGGAAATGTTAACGTAGAAAAACAGATACAGTGCTATTGTTCTGCTTGCTTGAAGATGCCGGGAACAGGTTTGCTCAACGCCCGCAGCAGGCACAGAACGCACTCGTCGCTCTGAGCAGAGCGAGGAGCAGGTTTGCACGTTCCTGCGTCTGTGACTGCACTTCAGGCACAGCTACGTTGGAGCTGGGTCTGTAGATGGTACTGCCAGGGGAAAACTGACTGTCTGGGGTCAGAGCTAAGGCGGTGATTTGTCAAGTGTGTGATTTCTGAAGCACGCAAGGTAGGCTTGTTAGAATAAAACTTGAGTGACTCATCCATGAGCGTGTTTGTGATGGCTCTGCGACCTGGGTCCCTTCTGGGTGTTTCTAGCCAGTGCTTCCCTCAGCGCTTTCTGCCCTGGTGGGACTATTAAAATGGAACTTGTGTTGATTTTTCTGCGTGTTGTAGTTGTAATTATTAGAGATGTGCACGGAGCTGGGAGTTCTGTCTCTTACTCATGACTTCTCCTGTTTTTCTAGGACAAAGTGGATGCTGGCTTGCCCACTGCAATTGTAAGTACCCTAGCAATTTTCCAAGTGCTGTACAGTGAGTTTTCATGCAAGTTTGTTAAATCAGTAATTTAGGGCAGCTAATAAATGCATCTCCCTTCTTATCCTTACTAAGAATTTTCAAATATGAGGGGTGGGAGAAGCGCTGTGAAAGACCTAGCTTCTGGGGGAAGCTTCTGGGGGCAGCTTTCTGAACTGCCCAGCTGCCCCTCTGCTGATCAAGCCCCACGCTCTCCCCTTTTTCATGTCATCACCAGGGCTTGTCAGTTGAGCACTGAACCTTTCCCCATGAAGTAAGCGTTTATCTGTTGAGCACATTCAGTTTCCCCAGCTATTTCTTCTTTGCCAGTTATTGCTGTGACTATTAGCGATTTTTTTTTAATTTTATTTTTTTTAAGAAAATTAAACTGAAGTGCTCGTAAAGTGATGGGTTCAAAATCTCTATGGCTCTGATGTAACTGAAATATGACCTTAAAATATAAAATTTCACTAAAAGCCTGTCTGAAAGATACTCCTGCTTAGCAATTTGCATTAAATTCTTTAAGTCAAGCATGCTAATTAAAATAAGTCAGAAGTGAAGCTGCCTGTAGTTAAAGGAGAAGAGAAACATTTTAAGGAGGTGAAACACAGCAAGTATTTGTTCTGCCCTTGTGAAATAAGTTTTAATGTTTTACGAAGAAGCTAAAGTTGTCTTTGGTTGCTTTGACTGTCGTAGCAGCAATCCATAAGAAATTATATGTTTTGTTTAAAAAAGAAAAAGGAAAAAACCCAAAGTCACATCTAAGGCAAAAGGTTGCACAGCAAAATTGGAAGCACGCTGTGACTGATGTGCACATGGTCTAAAAACCTGTACTGACGTACTCCAGGTATTAAAGCACTTACATTTTTTTAATCTGACTTACACAGCATTATGTGATTTCTGTTAAGTTTTATTTAATTGGGTGCAGGTTTGCAAGTGTGTAGAATCTTGGAGCTATGTTTAATTCCCTGTGGAAGGAAGCTGGAGTCCCCGGGCTTGCTGTGGACTGTCTCTTCAGGGGACCAGTGCTGCCCAGGGTTGTAGAAGAGTTCACATGTGGATGTTGCAGCTGAGGGAGGAAAAACTCTTCTGAGTATTTGCACTCAGCTACCGCACCAAAAGAGTGAGGCTGACTTGACAGAGGAGGAATCCCACTGCGGGTACCACTCCGAGCATTTGAATTGCAAATACCAGAGGCAAAGGCAGCCCTTTGAAACTTGAGGAAATCTGTGTGATGGTAGCTCAGGTGTAATACTTGTCTAGCTTTCATGTAGGAATTGCTTGCCACTTATAAATTAGAAAATGGTTACATTCTACATCTTCCCCTTTTGGCAAACTTCGCGTGAGTGTAGTGAAAGTTTAGGTGGTGGATTTGTGACTAACATTTCTTCTTCTTCCAATCTTTCTCCGTGACTGTTTCAGGCAGCATCAAATCTGATAGCAGTGGGGACTTCCCATGGGTTAGCGCTGATATTTGGTAAGTTAAAAATAAAGTCTTGAGGTTTTTTGCATTGTAATTATCTTAAAACACACAAACACAAGCAAAAACCAAACCAAAACAAACCCAAAAAGCCCCCACAAAACCAACCCAACCTGAATTAGAACTGCAGGGTGGATTTCTTGTAATATGTTCTGTTTGTGCTAAATGCGATTTTTTTTTTTCAGTGAAGCAATAAAGCACAAGTAATATTTTAGTTGTCCTTATTCACATGTTTCTTCTGCTTTGGTGGGGATTGGCACATTGATACTGAGAGATTTAGCTCTGTGGCAATTGTCTAAAGAGCCTTTTCTATGTTTAAGTATAAATTATTCTGTTTTCCTGTGGAAGAAACCAGATCCAGTATACAACCATCATCTCATACAGTATTAATCTGCTTCTTCCCTGTGATATAATAGCTGCCGGCATTAGCAAAATTAAAATGTGTTCCTTGGGAACTGAAACTGGAGGTTTCTCCTCTGTGTCCCTTCATTCTGTTATTCTTTCCTTCCTCTCTCCTATTGCCAAACTTTCTTAAAGTTTCTGAGCTTGTGCCTCTGTTTCTCCAGCTCATCAGCTGGGCGAGAACAGCTCTTGAATTGCTCCCATACACACTGATATTTTTGCGCCTTTTGTCTATGCAGCACCAGATTCTTAACAATTTTTTTGAAATTTCATTGTCACCTTTGCTTTTCTTTTGAAGTTGGCTGAAATTGTTCAAGAGACCAAAAGCTACGGGGCACAGGGTACAACAGAAGGATGGGAAAGACTGTGACGGTGTAAGACTCATTTTTCTGGGTATTTAGGCATTAAACTATTTGATGCCATTTGCTAAATCCAATATTGAAACAATTGCAGGATGTGCTTAATCTGAATATAGGTAACTTCTTATCTGCTACAGTCAACACATGATCTTACTGAGGTTTTAGTAGTAGATCTTTGTGGTTTTTCTAAAATTTGTTTAGTACTTGGGGACTTCTAATATCACTACTATAGAACACGTTTTTACTGATTTTCCTGTTGCTCTCTCTACAGAGAGAAGTCAGTAAGCTTTTAAACATGAAGCTCTTCTCTGCAGGTGTCATAATAGATACTATTTTTAGAGTTTTACACCAGAAGGGGCTCTAGGGCTCTATATAAATGTGTAAAGAGGAAGGGTCATTCTTACCTTTGTCGTGATTATTTCTGTGTCAAGTCCCATTTAAGAGGATGGGCCACTGAATGTCTGAGATGCTTGGTATGCTACGGTATTTCAGTTGATTTCTTTTGTAAGACCTGTTTTTTTCCCTCAATGCAAGTGTGTTTAAGCAAAGTTTTCTTTGTTACACTCTGATTACTTTGGACCAACGCATTTACTGTTATTTTGGCCATGATCTTTGCAAGGGTCTGGGGTTACTCACAGAATCACAGAATGATACGGGGTTGGAAGGGACCTCTGGAGATCATCTAGTCCAACTCCCTGCCAGATCAAGGTCACCCAGAGCAGGTTGCACAGGAACGTGTCCAGGCAGGTTTGGAATGTCTCCAGAGATGGAGACTCCACCACCTCTCTGGGCAGCCTCTTCCAGGGCTCTGCCACCCTCACAGGAAAGAAGTTCCTCCTCATGTTTAGATGGAACTTCTTACGTTCCAGTTTGTGCCCGTTCCCTCTTGTCCTGTCCCTGGGCACCACTGAAAAAAGCCTGGCCCCTTCCTCTAGACACCCACTTTCAGTATTTATAGGCGTTGATCAGATGCCCCCTCAGTCTTCTCCAGACTAAAAAGACCCAAGTCCCTCAGCCTTTCCTCCTAAGAGAGATGCTCCAGATTGTAGCTCTTTGCCGTACCCTCAGGTCATTTTGTGGCATTGAGAAAACTTGGCACAACGCCGGCTTTCCCACTAATTGGCTTTTATTAAAATAAATGTCAGTACTTTAAAGAACTTCTCTTCATACTTGCAACAGGGCCTTTAAAGCTTTCTGATCTATTGAAACATATGAAATTATTGCTTATACAGCCACATACTACTGTGTATGATCACAAGCGCATTCAGCAGGTTGAGGAAAATTATTAGTTCCCTCTATTCTGCAGTTGTGAGGTCACATCTGAAGTACCGTGGCCAGTTTTGGGCTACTCAGTACAAGACAGACATCTCGAGCCCGAGATGATTACAGGGGTGAAGCACATGATGCATGAGGAGAGGCTGAGAGGACTGGGTTTCTTCTGCGTGGAGAGAAGGTGGCTTAAGGGGACATCACGTTGCTATCTTCTACTGCCTAGTGGAAAGGTATAGAGAAGGGAGACTCAGACCCTTCTCAAAGGTCTACGGTGTTAGATGCTAGGTAGCGGACCCAAGTTGCAACGTGGGAAGCTCTGATTAAATTTTTCACCATGCATGCGCTGAAGCATTAGGTAAGGGCTGAGAGAACTTGTGGAATCTCCTTCCTCGGGGGTATTAAAAACTCAGCAAGGCCCTGAGAAAGCTGATCTCGTTGAATTTGCTTGGGGCAGTAAGACTGGACCAAAGACCTCCACAGCTTCCTTGCAATCAAAGTTATTCTGTGAACCTATGCTGGAATTTCAAGGTGATGAGGAATGAAAGTATGTAATCCAAATTTTGTTTCAGATATGGGCATGAGTGCTTCCTGGGCACTTCACTTCTCTGCTAAATTCTTTCAGTTCTGTAACTAAAACTTGGGCGTTGACCCCAACGCTCTCAGATCTATCTGTGAAGAGAGAAATCCTCGCAGGCTGTTCGAGGCCACCTTGTGTGCAAGAAGAGAGAGGATTAGTGTTCTGGCTTGATTTTATCCTGTCATTTAAACCAGCAATTTGTGTCTGTGGACTGATCAGTTTCTGTACTTTTTTAATGAAAGCATTTTTCTACCAGATGTGTTAATTAGGAGATTTACTCCCTGAAGTTTTGTAAGTTGTGTGTGTGGTTTATACTGTACAGTGGAAACATCACCTTTTTTTGCCTGCAAAAATGTATGTCCATTTTCTGGGTGAACGTTGCTGACGTTTAAGTTTCTCTAAATAGTTTTGTGTCACTAGAAAACTTTTTAACCCTTTATTTTTTTCTTTCGTATATTTGACTTTATGTAGCTATTTTGTTTGTCTCCTCTCCTAAGTCCATCTGTACCTCCTGACTTGTCTGCTTTGTCCTTTTTAAGGAAGATTTGGGTAGCTTTCATTTGGCTTTTTTGAATGCTTCTGTTGGCTCTTGAAAAATGATGGCAGGACAGTCCTCAACTGCACATCTAATCTTTGAAAAGCAATATTTTTCTTGTGGATTAGACCTGGATTAGGTGCCAACTCTCTGATACCCTGTAAGTGTTGGCAGGAGGGGATGTCTGGAGGCCTGTAGTCACCCCCTGGTTGCTGCAGGATTGTCACCAATAACTGCGTTGGGGCAGCCCTGGTCTTGAAAAACTCTTACGGGTGGAAAATACTGCCCAACGGGCAAAGGTGTGTGCACACACTCCTCTGGTAACCTGCTCCAGGGCCACCGGATCTGGCAAGGCAAAAAAATTCTTAACAACCCATCTAAACCTCTCAAATCTGCCACTTCTTGGCATTTGCTGTTTGTTTTGTGATCTGACATCACTGAGAAGAGTCTGGTGCTCTCATTTTTTACTGATCTTTCAGGTAGTTTGTCTTCTATTTGATGCCTTGTTACCACGTTTGGATAATGACAGTTTTTTGTGCCTTAGGAATATGACCCTTAGCTTGTTTCTAGTGTGGTACTTGCATGGGGGATATTTTTTTTTTTTTTTAAATATAAATGAGGGCCATTCTTTTGCCAAATTCTTTCTGAAACTTGGAGTTGTGAGCGTTGTGCAAATGAGCAATTATTCTGCGTGCCATGACTTTTCTTGAGGAGTGCTCTCCCAGCAAGCCTAAAAATAATAAACAAATCATCTTTAGAGATTTTTTTTTTTTCTCCATCTTTCTAGAAGAGCTAAGATATTTTAACACTACTCAAAAACTAGCCCTTAAACAGAACTCACTGAAATGTGTTATTTTTCATGGAGACTTTATGTTCCGGACATGAAATGTCTATATAGCCCAACTTTGTTTTGATTAGTGTTGAGCCATTTATTTTCTGTGTTGGCTGTAAAACTTGTGGTTGATGTCTTAAGTCTTCGTTGAGGTGTGGGGGTAGCACGATATCTTGAGAGAACAGATAGTGTAAGTACCCAAAGACAGCATTGCAACGAGATTTTGGGGACTGTTGTCCTTGGTTCTTTTTTGAAGTTAATGGGGAGTTGATTGCTTGGCTGGTGGTAACTGTTAAAAATAGTTTTACCGGTTAAGTCACTGTGAACTTCCAGTTTTATTTCCTCTCAGATTTTTTTTTTTTTTTTTTTTGGTCTTCAAGACAATGAAGTCTAGATTTATAAACTCATTTTTCTTCAGTGATTCCATACGCTTTTTAAACTGCTTGGTTTTAAAACACTAGCTGTCACAGCATCCTCTTGGTTGAATAAATCAAAAGGGGAAATGGTAGCAAAAGGAAGCACTATCAGTAAGACCTGAAGGTTCTCTCTGTCTTTGACGGTTATCACATATATGTTGTTCGTTACCTCACTCTTTTATATTGATTTCTGGCTTTTTCTTTCCTCTTTTGGCCCTTTCTGTGTGGACTGAAAAGGAAAAGGTACAGTAACACTGCACTGTGCACCTACCCTGCATGAACAGCTCCTGTCTTGTCCAGTTTGCATGTTGTCTGTGCCACAATTTAAGATGCTAGATTAGCAGCAAGTAAAGCAGTGGAGTAACCAGTCAGTGGTTAAAACTGCTGGTGGGTCTAGGAATTGGTCACTGAATTCACCAATACACTTAAAACTCTCCAGGTGAGAAGAGCAGAGGAGCAGGTAAACGTGGTATTTAAAATGTTTGAGGGCAGCAGGTCCGTAGCTGTTTGTAAAGGCATTATTTTGGGGATCTCCCATGAGATCACCACCCGTCTCTTTCTGCCTGAGAGATGTCAAGTGGGAGCACTATGGAGCAGGACCCCAAGTCAGAGAGCTGTGGGACAGGAGCTCTGTGAAACCCAAATGAGCAGACAGCAACTTCTGGAAGCCCTGCTCAGGCACCGGTTATTGCAGCTGAGGAGGAAGCAGTGGCTTCCTGACATGGTGGCCACAGATGGGCTAACTTAGCCCCTGCTCCATGTGACAGTTTTACTAGCTTAAGCGGAGAGCAGGAGGCAGAGAGAGGGGTTCAGCCTCCCCTGGTTTAGGGGTCAGCTGTTGTGTTATGGGGGAGATGGTGTCTGCAGCCTGTCCCATTAGCTCACTATCTATTGTCCTCCTGATCCCCAGGCCCAAGGGGATATACCTCCTGGGACACACTTACTGGTTCTGTGCCTAATTAAGGTGGGAGGAAAGGACCGATTTGTAAAACTTGCCTTTCCGACTTGGGGAAATTGTGGCTTAAGGAAAAGATCTTGATGAAAGCCTGGTGACCTGAGAAGTAATAACTTCTGGAGCGCTACGCTTACGCCTTTGCTCTGGAAAGTGGCTTTTTTCCTATTCACAAACTTGGTTTTGTTCTTTACTTGTAGAGCTGTATCGAAGTGTCATCTCATTTCAACTTCAGACTTTGAGAGCAACACAAGTGGTTACTGCCAGAAATGTTTCAGATGAACTGCTTTATGTAAACTGCAAAATTAAAAACATTTTTTGGACAATTGGTAGCCACCTTTGTTTCAAGCATTTGGAAAAAAGCTTTTTCTGCTTAATCCTAAATGTGCCTTAATTCAAAGCTGGCAATAGCAGTCTGGAAAATCATCAGATCAGCTTTTGTAACCTTTTTCTTCTATCCATTTTTATTACTCTACCAGGTGGTTCATAGTAGCTCATTGATTCAGGCATCTTGCTTTGCTTTGGAAGCAATTTTGTCCATCTTATTCATAGTTAGTTTTTTTTTAAAAAAAAAAATCTTATCTAATGGCTTCTCCTTGTGTGTCATCTTTAGACTGTCTGGAAACAAGAACCAATACCAGCATGGGTTTCTCTGGGGTTGGCTTTCCAAGTGATCCTTTCTTAACTCTGAAGATGCACCTCTGGCAGCCAGTGGGCACTTTCTTCTCAGGACAGAATAACTTGAGTCATACAGAGCATTTAATTTTGGGGTGGTGTTGGGGGTCTTGTTTATTTTGAGTTGACGTTGTGGGTGAGGGAAGAAGAAAATGGGTTTGAAAGTTCGTGTGGGTATACATATAAAGATGTAAAGCTGGATTGAAAGGAGTAGTGATTCTGAAGCTGCTGCCCTTCTCAGAGAAAGCTGTCGAAGATTCTCCTTTTTCATGCCTTACAGGAAACAGGTTATTGATTGACTTATTGTCAGGTTTAAGCTGAAGTGGAAGGAACAGGATGTAATTCGCCTTTAATAGCAAGAGCTGCAGTATTCACCTTATTTTTAAACATATTTCTATGGTTAGTAGATGACCTTTTTATAAATAAACTGTATTTCCAGACCGCTGGAACAGGAATTATTTCTTTGGGACTTGAAGGACACCATTTGGAGAACACCTCTCTGGGGAACTTGTTTTCCGCTGTAGCTCGCTTCTCTGAGCTTCCGTGGAAGTCTTCCATCATTTTTCTTCTTTTTCTTTGGGCTGTTCTGATCTATGCCATGTACACCCTTGTCACAGTGATGTCAAGGTGTTTTCTAGTAACGTGGCAAAGGATCGCTTTTATTTCCATCGCACAGCTTCTGCTTTTCTCTTATCCCAATGAGGAGAGTTGTGTGCAGGGCTATGCCCTTAGTTTTGAGGCGTTTCCACTGCCTCGTGCTTGGTGATAGAGGTGGTGGCTGGAACACCCTGCCTAGCCCCTGGAGCAGAAGGCTCTGGGGTTTGCTGTGGCTCCGTGGCATCAGACTGACCATCAGGAGGGCTCTGCGTTGTGCTCGAGTGGCAGATGCAATGAATTGCATGTTGTTTTTCTCATTTTTCACTGTAGCAATACAGAAGTAGTTTTGGCTCCATGTTCCTCTTCAGTATTGAATAAGGGCAGTATAGTCCCTTCAATTGTATGCATCCTTTGTTTAGACAGACATGAGTGTCAAGGCTTATAAAACTTAGATCTCTCTTTAAACCGTAACTTGTGTGACTGTCAGAGCTTCCAGAGCTGCTTCTGTATATGTAGGTTCAGCCAATATCAACCCTCATGTTCTTCTTGGCTTTCAGAGACGTCTTGAACAATACTGTGTTAATTTGGAACGCTAATGAAAAAGAGTGTTTTATACACTTTCTGATTATTTAACTGTGAAAAATAATCCACCTGTAGTTTAACTGAACATCTCTTACAGCAGAAGCAGTATCTTCATGAAATGTATTTGGGTGTAAACAAGCAAATGTCAATTCTCATTTGAAAATGCAGCTCCCTTGTTGGTGTTTGGCATAAGCCAGACTGCGGAGGAAGAAAGGGGAGATGATTTCCTCTTCGTGCAGCATCAGGTGGTGTGCGGGCAGGCACAGCGGAGCAGAAGTAGTACATGAAGGACAGATAGCCTTTTCCAGAACTACCTGGGCTGCTTGTCACCTGATGAAGGGGTGATGATTTTTATTGATATGGTCAACCAAAGGCCCCTTTGTCTTTTTCCTCCCACAGAGGAAGAGCAAAGCTCTTCAACATTCACAAGAATCCTGATGTCTCTGAGTACCTATAACATATAGTACCCTCTTGACCGCTACTGTCATCATGGTTTAGGTCAAAACTGACAGTTTTCTATAATACCTGAGCCTTCCTTGTGCATTTGCAAGACAGAACGTGGCCTTTCTGTCTCTCCCAGGGCCTGTTTCACTTGGTGTGCAGAACAAGTGGTGTTTGTAACACCCTCTCTATCCCTACCTGTCTGCTAGCACTATCCAGATTTTGCAGGAAAAGGAATTTTTTACTGTCTTTTGGGTCACTACTGCAGAGAAGTTTATCGAGATAGGTACAGGAAAACAAAGAATAAAATGGAAAAAGTATTTGAACTTGACCCTAGCCTCTTTCTCCTCGCCCTTAACAGTACTTTAGAGTAATCCATAAGTTCAGGTGGTCTTCTTGCTAGTATCGGACATCCCACTATTGGGGAAGAAAGAGGGAGATACATCCATGCTCTCTTTGACTTCTAGCACATCGCTAACGGTGCTGCAACTTGGAGGTATGTGTCCCGTGCCTTGGGCAGTTCTTCCAGTGGGTTTCTGGTCACGGCCATGCAGCAGTCCTGTCCCCCAGAGGCTGTGCAGGCTTTAGCACCTCCTTTGCAGTAGCCTGTGTCTCAGGAACGGGAGTTCTGTCTCAGTGTGGTGGTCATTACTGCTTCCTTACAAAGTAAGAACTACGTGCGCTAGAACTCGTCGAGCATTTTAACCACGCAGCTTGGGGACACAAGTTCATTTTACCTGCAGCTTCTGGCCTTTATCAACAAAACAAGGAATAAGTTACATAAAACTACACTTACCAAAAGCCCGTGTTGGGGATTTGTAGTTGATATTCAAATCAACATAAAGAAGAGAAGGCTCGGAAAATAGAATTAATTTTCTGTCATCTTCCTTGCTACAACTTATCATCACTGCGGAATAGTAAAAGAAAAGCTAGATAGCGCTTTGATTTTTTTTTTTTTTTCCTGGTATCATCTTCTTCCGTTTGTGATACCTCTGCACTTCCATATTCCCTCTGCCTGTTTTGTACTTTTAAAAATAATTTTTGTATTTCCCCGCAAGACAGTGTCCCACTATCTCTATACTAACATGCGCTCTCATCTTGTAAACTCTTTTTTAAGAACTTAACTGTAAGCCTGTGACTCGTTGATGTACCCCAAGTGAATTGTATACGTAAATAACTGCATGATGTTAATTTTAATCATTGCTCTTTCTTTCTCTTTAATTTCTTACCAATTGTTCTGCCCTAGATCAAAACCAGGCTCTTCGGCTGTGTCTGGGCAGCACTGCTGTTGGGGCCCAGTATGGGGCAATCTCTGCTCTCAGTATCAACAACGACTGTTCGAGGCTCCTGTGTGGCTTTGCGAAAGGACAGGTAATTCCTGTAGGATGAGATGCCCCAGTGCTCAGTCCTTCTGACCATCCGGAGGTGACGATAGCTCCAAGCCAAGCATGACATGGAGCTGTTCGTTAGTAATTTTTGTGCTGAGAAGCAGTGTCTGTGGCTTGATCTTTTTTGGCCAGCCAATTCCTGCATCCAGTGAGCTAACCCAGATTGTTTGGGGTAGGTTTCTCTGGAGGGAATGAGTAATGCAGAATATAGTGACGGATTCGATTAATCATGGCTTGTTGTGACATAAGTCCTGATAAACTGAAACATGCAGTGGCGCACGAGGACAACCAGTTTAGTCTTTCTAGGTCACTTTGCAAGATCTATGCTTTTTAATTAAAGCTAAGTTTTACTGTGGCGATGACTTGCAATTCTTGAAACTGCTATCTAGCCCCAAAGTTCACTTTTACTAATACCTTACTTCTGTTGTATGATGAAAGCAGCATAGCTTTTGAATGTAGAGGAAAAAGAGTTTGGGTGTGCTGTTGTATTTTTATGCCCTTCTCTGAACCTAAAGAGAGAAAGCAATTCCTGAACAAACGTTATGACTAAAACTAAACCAAAATGAATAGAGGTTAACTTGATAAAATTTAGAGGTCCATGGAATCCATAGAAGGCTGCTTTGTTTTTCTTCTTAGTTCAAATTCCCTTTGCTCCTTTGACTTTCGCCTTCATTCTGGATTAAACACACTCCAGTGTCTGTGATAGGAGCAAGTGACAGCCTGTTCCAGACTGTGGAAATACAGCCTTGATCCATGCAGAGCAGTGGCCAGTTCTGAATGATACTCCGATAAAATATTTTGGAGCAGCAGTTCTGAAACATCTGTTCTACAAAGCTTTGGATGATTTATGAAACCATATAAAAGAGTATTTCCAATAAAAAGTTTGATGCAAATTGTAATCTCAGCTCTCCTGGGCTGATTATTCCTTAGTTATGCAGCAAGTAGTTTGGGATTTCCTGCTTCTTAGTTGAGAAATTGTCTGAATTTAATATCCAAGTGCAAGCAGAGCTGTCTGCTCCTACCTGACCTGTCATGCTGAGCAAACGCAGGAGGAGAGGAGTGACAAGGTTCCTGGTAGCCGTAGAGATGCTTGAGTTTTGCTAATGGGTGTTAGCAGAGACTATTCAACGGTTCACGGATTCTGTGGGAGTGAAATGCATTGAGCCACTTCGAACAGTGTTGTGCGGTAGCAAAGTTATCTTGCGTTCTTTAATTGGGTTATCAGACAGATAGATGTGAGGCGAGTGAGTTCGGGCAGGTGAGAGTTTGCCAAAAAGACATGATTCAGAGTCACGAAGATAACTCTAATGTTGTCAATGAGAGTATACGCAGATGAGTAAACCGCTTGTAAAAACAGGGTAGGAAGAGATTTCAGATCACCTTTCCTTCATATGACTAACCCAGGATGATATTGGGAATATAAATTTATTGGTGCACTAACGCACAAGGGGATGGAGAGAACGCCTCGGCAGTAAACGTGTACTGAGAACTATCTGCTTGCAGATCACCATGTGGGATCTGGCCAGTGGGAAGCTGCTACGATCAATAACAGATGCTCACCCACCAGGAACAGCCATTTTGCACATCAAGGTAACAAACACTACATGTACTCCTTATATACTACTACTTTTTTTTTTTCTTTATAATACACTTGTGTATTGAATCTGTTCGGTCAGATGTGGTGACTTTCCTAGTGTAGTGCTTTTAGATTTACAGATGAGAGCAGTTCCCTAGGAGTTATTTGGCGATAGTATCCAGAGGTGAGAAAAATGAGCAGAAATTCTATTTAAAAGAGAAACTGAGTATTTTGAGAGCTGAAATAATAGTATCGGCTGTGAGTTGTACTATAACAAACAACAGTTGTTGTCTGTTATAACTCCTCTCTCTGATGCCAAAATCTATGAAGAATTAGTTGCTAGAATACTAAAAATTGTTAGAATGCTCCAAAACTTGCAGTGGTTTGGACTGGATACGTGACTTAAAAGAGTTTGAAGTGTAGAAAATAGCTTCCGTCAGCAGTTTTTCAGATAACTTGTTGGGAATATTTAGGTTGAAAGCAAAATCGTCTGTGGCTTCTTGTTCAACACAGTGTTGTCGTCGCACACAGAAACTCGTATCTGATTTTGTGCACGGCTTTGCTTTATGTAGACCTCTCCCACCAGACCATAGTGCTCCTTGGCAGCCTGGTCAGAGCAGTGACTGTGATGCATCACCAGACTCTTCTCTCTCTCCTCCTTTCCTGGAGAAGACATCCCAGACCCACACAGTGTCACACATGGAACCAGTGTAGTGGCTCTGGTGGGGGATGTTGCTCAAGGACAGGTTCTCATGTACTGCTTGGTCTGACCTGGCTGACCAAAAACGTTTTGTGGGTGCAAAGGTTCCCCCTTACTGCTGCATCTTCCATGCTTCTGTCTCTGCCATCTTTGCCTTGGGCATAAAGATGAATATTCCCCTATGCCAGATCCGCTCCTGGTGGCCCCCTTCTCTAGCTCATGGCCTGATGGCACTACCAGCATTGAAGAGCACTCAGACACTGCTATACAGCCCAGATGCTTGTGCTGCTGATACTGGTTCCAAAGTCCTCCAGAAGGGCGTCTCAGCTGTGCCTGTGACCCTTTCTTATCTTGCTGATTTGGTATCATTAATAGTTCTGGATGTGTCTGATTTTTTGGGGGGATGTTTCTGTTTGTGACTGCAGCCCATTCACCAGCTCTGGCACCAACTCCTGGGCTTGAGGCTGCGAGCGGTTCTAGTGGTAGCGCAGGTTTTGGTACGCTGTAGTTCTGAGCTGCAATGGAAAGTCATGGCACTTTGGTAACAAAATCTAGCTTGGGGCTTGCTGGAGGGGTGAAGATGAAACACAAAACCTTGCTTTTCTTACACATCATAAGAAAGGCCAGTAGTTGTCTCAACTCTTTCTGTTAAAGGTGTCTTTCTGGTAGATACAATGCTTGTACTTTCATGTGCTGGTAACAGTGCCACAGCATACTTTTTTTTTTTTCTATCCATTTTTTTTTGGTAGTTTATTTCTTAGTGCCGCTTTTAATCTAATTATCTGCTCAGTTTACAGATGACCCGACGCTTGCAATTTGCAATGACAGCGGAGGCTCCGTATTTGAACTGTCATTTAAGTAAGACAATAACGCTAAGTACCCATAGAAAGTACAAGAAACTCATTCTGGGTCATACTTTCTAAAACCTAAGCAGAAAACCCCATTGGAACCAATAAAGCTACTGTTTAAATATTGAAGGTGTAATTTAGGGATGCAGTATAATTTCCCAGCTGATGCAAGATGCTCTCTGGCAGTGTAATAGTCAAAGAATAGCTTAAGTTATTAAATTATCAAAATATTGTCCAGAATCTTGGCATTCCTTGGGGGCTCTTGGTAGTTGTCATAGAAGTGCTGCCTCTTGGTTTTCCTTGTTTCATTAGTGAGAGCTGCCCTGCAGTAACTGCTCATTTTCCTCCTTGCTTCTTCAAGGGGAGGAGGAACAAGGAGGAAGGAGTGACAGTGTAGGGAGTCTGATCATGTCCAGGATTTTCCAAAACTTTACTGTTCAATAAGATCTTAAGGAACTCTTTGTACCTGAGCAGCCGTATGGGACTGCTTCCAGTGATGCACTAAAAGTCATCCCTGGAGCTGTGTAAAAGACTTATTAAAAACAATATTTAGGAAGGCTCACTCTTGAGATCTCATGAGATTATTGGCCTGATCTCTTCTTAATACCTGGCCACCGAGCTGATTTCTCTTCTTTGCAGGAGGGTTATGGGGGTGAGAACGTGTGAATCTCGATGTCTCTTCAGTGGCTCAAAGGGGGAAGTTTGCTGCATTGAACCATTGCATGCGAAAGTTGAGCTGAGAGACCATCCTATCACCCAGTATTCCCTGCTGGCCATGGCCTCCCTAACAAAGGTAACTTGCTGCCTGAAGAAGGCTTTGCGTGAGAAATCACAAAGGAGAAATTTTCTGGTATAGGCTCAAATGTTTTATTTTGCCTTTTTGTTTTTCTTGAAGATATTGGTTATTGGCCTGAAGCCATCTCTGAAAGTGTGGATGACTTTTCCTTACGGCCGTGTGAGTAATGAAGCCAAACAGTTGCTTTTTGGTTTATGGCTCCAAACCTAAAGTGAAGGGAATGGGATTAGGACCGGGTGGTTGGTATCACTAGTTTATCAGCACGCAGTAGACTCTGCACTGTGGAATCGCAGCGATAATCTGTTGGTCTGATGCGTCAGGGGGTGTGTGGAGAGAAGGTGAAACAGCTGCTTTGAGCTGTACCTATGTGAAAATGCTGAATTTCTCCAGTTAAGTAGGAAAGCAGGAACTCGGGAGCCCCTCAGCTTCCTCCATTCCCTGTGACATCCTGGTTGCACCCACAGATGGGACCCTGACCTGATGATGGCTACAGTTACCGTGGACTGAGGCCATTGCTTTACATATGAACCTTACAATAGAACCCTTAATTGCAGGGACAGAAACAAAGTGGAATTAGAGCACTAGACAGGCTTCTAACCTCTTGATTATTTGCTGGTATAATTCCTCTTGGAAAAGCAGCTGGGGGAAGATGTGGGATAATGTTGGATTGGGAGAATGGAGAGGAGGCTGCTAGCAAGTTGCAGCTTGTCCTAGTCCATCAATCCGTGTGCAATTGGATCTGCGGTAAGCAGCTAGGACACAGGTTTTATTTTCACTGGCTGTCACATTCCCAAGAGGCATACGTTGCCCCTAAACCATGCGGCTGGACCAATAAGCACAAGTTACTGCTCAGCAGCAGACCAGGAAATTGCTTTACAGCCTGTGTATCTACATGGCAAAGTCAGAGAGCGGCAGCTGATGAGCAGCATGTGTCCTGGAACCGGGGTTCTGCCTTGCGTACCTTCAACCCCGGCTCTGCTTTCTGTCTAACAGATGGACCCTTCTAGTGTCCCTCTTCTGGCGTGGCACTTTGTGGCTGTACAGAACTCCGTGAACCCCATGCTTGCGTTTTGTCGAGGAGACGTCGTTCATTTTCTTCTGGTAAGCTTGGATGTTTTATGCTGCTTTTCAGATAGTCGTGTCTTATTCACGTAGTCGGTTGGTGGAGCCTCTGTCTCAGTGAAAGCACGATGTCTGTGCATGGGGTGTCTGCAGCCGGCTTGGGAAAACAAACCTGCTGGTCATTGCTCTTCAGCAAGCTGCGATGCCCTTCCCTGAGAATCTGGAGGCATGAGCTTTATGCGTTCCAGAAGTGTTGCTTCGCAGCTTATCTCATTTCTACTGGAGGTAGAAGAAAGTGGATTGTTTTCCAGGAGATCACATAAATTTGAGATATTGTTTTATTTTTTGCTTTAAAACGTGACTCAGGAAAAAACTTGTATAAACCACTAAGAGACAACAGCTTTCAGGTCCTGTTTGCACGTGACTTTAGGGCATGCTGCTAATCCTGTCCAGATCTGCAGAAGTTACCCATGGAGGTATGGTTGTTTGAAGATGATTTCCTGTCTGATTTCAGTATGAGAGCAGTACCCAGGCTTCAGAAAATCTGCCATTTTGGCTTTGGAGTGCTAAGTCTGTTTCCCAGCTCTGCTATCACCTTGGACCTTAAGATTTGCTCAAGCACTCAGACATCGTGTTGTCTGGATTCAATCCTCTTCCTCCTCTGTCTTCTCTCTTGGGGGGAAAGGAAGGGTGATATGTTTAAGCCTGTCTTGCTGGAGGTGTCTGTGTATAGAATAACACCAGCCTCTGCACAGATACCCAGCTCAGCTACAGGCCGCGGTGCTGCTCTACTTGTAGGTTACTAAACAGCAGCTGTGTTACCCAAATTCAGGTCCCACTTGCTGTACTTCAAATTGTCAAAATGTCAAAAAACCTTATTGTTTTTTGCAGGATGCTTTTTTAAAATGATGATGAATTAAAGCCAGTTTCACCTTAGTGTTCTGTAGTTCTGACTTTTACGAGCAGAAAGTACAATAGTTCCTGCCTGGGACGAGAGAGAGAACCCTTGGCTGGGAGCTGTCATGCAACGTCTCCCTTCAGCTGAGTGTTCCAATGGGGCTGAGTCCCTTGGGAGTCACTGGATGAGCATCGGTCCTCTCTCTCCAAATGCTGGAGGTTTGCATCCCTTTTAGAGACTGAATTACCCTGTATAATACGCGAGGTGGGGCAGGGGGCAACAATTCCTTGAACACATGCAGTGCCAGCTTGTTTATGACATATAACTCTTGCAGTACAAATAGTGGTTTAAAAATTGATCCAGCAGAGGGCATATATTTTTACTGCCCCCTGCTCAGAGCCTTCTGTTTCCTTGCTTACATGACTGCTTTTGAAAGTGAGACGTTAGGCTCCATTTGAGAAGCGTGTGTGCTGCTGTGCGCTCAGCCTGCCTGTCTGAGGGAGCTCCAGGCTCCTGGAGCTGGTGCGATGCCCTCTGGGAACAGAGAAGTTGAGCTGAAGAAAGTCTTTGGGTTTTAATCAGCCTTGTCCTCTTTTTAGGTAAAGAGAGATGATACTGGTGCAATACATGTCACTAAGCAGAGGCAGCTTCATCTACACTATGACCTCATCAACTTTACTGTAAGTCTCAATACGATAGAATGGTCAATTTTTTTTTTTTGCACTAATTTCCTTATATAAATGTATCTCAGTAGCATGTAGTTCTATAATATTGGCTTCACAAACGTAGCATAAGGAGTGGCTGTATTTATCTGGGGCTGACTAACTGAAAACATCCTTAAACCTGGGACTCTGGAAAACCAGCACAAGTGAAATAGAAAGTAGTAACTAAAGGATAAGAAATTAGTAGCATGGAGGCAACAATTCTGCCCTCTCTTGGGAAGGAGGGGTAGCATTGTTGAGGAAATACTTTCAAGAGCCAGAGAGAATCTAGCAAGAAAGATTTTTATTTCATATTCTCACTAAAAAGAATGAAAACTTCTGTGTAATTGGCTCACTAAAATTCTAGTCTTTCCATACATGAGTGCTTGCTAAAGCACCATGATTGTTTGATGTTTTCAACAAAAAAAATTGTTCAACTCTAGAAGGCTTTTCAGAATACAGTGAGTAAAACATGAAAGACCAAGATTGACATCCACATTAGCTAGAATTTGAAGTTTTTTAACAAATATCCTTTGCTGGTTAAAAAAAACAAACAAACAAAAAAAACCCAACAAACAAACAAAAAAACCAAATTTGTAAAAGCAGCAAAAAAACCCCCCTTTTTGTTTGTGGGCTTTTGGACATATAAGTAGGAGCCACAGAATATTGGTGGCAGGCTTTGAGTTAAACTTAGATGTGCTGTTTCTCTTCTTAATGCCTCCCGATGCCCTATTTACCTCCTAAGGAATTTGAGAACAAGTGTTGTAGTAGCCTTGGTTTTGAGACCTTTGGATAGAAAGTGTGCTGGAGCATAAATAGTGCTCCAAGAGGACAAGAACTCTGGAGGGTTGCCATTTGTCTACAGGCATTTTCTGTGAAGAAGGTTCCTTGTAATTTTTCGCAGTCTTAAAGCTGATACTCCAGAAGGAGCCTCCCTATCTCCACCTTTGGAGTTACGCATGGGTGCTGTTGTGAAGTGACTGTGTATGGTAACAAAGCTACCAGCCATCCTAGAGCTTCACAGAATCACAGAATGATACGGGGTTGGAAGGGACCTCTGGAGATCATCTAGTCCAACCCTCTGCCAAAGCAGGTCCACCCAGAGCAGGTCACACAGGAATGTGTCCAGGTGGGTTTTGAACATCTCCAGAGAAGGAGACTCTACCACCTCTCTGGGCAGCCTCTTCCAGGGCTCCGCCACCCTCAAAGTGAAGAAGTTCCTCCTCATGTTTAGATGGAACTTCCTATGTTCAACTTTGTGAAATTTTTTGCCTGTTCCTCTCCACGGAAATCTTTAGTAGAAGGCAAAAGACTTACACGATCTGAAGAGAAGCCAGAGTATGGTTCCAGTGGGGCTATGGCCAGAGCCTGTTCAGTTGGCCTCTAATCACGTCTGCATTGCTGAAATCCGCTATTTGTTGCTTTTTCAGTGGATAAACTCACGGACAGCAGTGCTTCTGGACAGCGTGGAGAAGCTGCACGTTATAGATCGTCAGACGCAGGAGGAGCTGGAGACCATAGAGATCTCGGAAGTTCAGCTGGTCTACAACAGCAGCCACTTCAAATCGCTGGCCACGGGAGGCAACGTCAGCGAGGCCCTGGTAGGCACAAAGGACCTGCTTGTGTTGGCTCACTCTGTTCCAGATAGGCCCTAAATTGAAGCCTGGAGTTTTGGAAAAAAAGCCTTTTTGAAGCATCTCAGCAATCATACGTGGTGTTGATGTGGCCAACTGTGACAGATCATGTTTCCTTTTCTGCACTGGTGTTTTTAGGAGCTGCTCTTGAGTTACCAAGCTTTGGAATGCTCTGTACAGGACAAAAGCTGATGTGCTTTTATTCTTCGAGAGATTTCTATAGGTTTTTCTACTTTGTATGCCCCAGATACTCTGCCGTAGCTGTGCCTGTGCAGTACATGTGTTCCCTGCCCTTGTCTCATAGATTGTCATGCAGGGATAGAGAGGATGAAATGTGGTACCTACGCTTGTAGGTACTATGCTGCTTTCTTGTTTGAAGTAAAAAACCAAAAGCATCCATACTAGTGGAAGTTCCAACACTTCAAACGTGTTTTCTACTTTTTCCTCTTCTGTTTACTTGTCTTGTTTTATTTTGACTTTTATGCTTGGTTTGGGTGTTGTTTTTTTTTTTTGAGGGGGACGGGACGGGACATTTTTGCATCTGAGGTTAGACACAGAGCACTGTGTGTGGGTCCTCATGACTCTATTGTGTTTTCTGGGCAGTCAGAGCTCAGGAGCACTTTAAGCTGCATTCACAAGCAGGAAGGAGGGACAGCAGGGCTTTTTTTACTTACCACGGGTTGCTGGGCAGTAGTGGTCTCTCCCAAACCTCATTTTGATTCCGGAATTACAAAGTGTCTCTAAAGTTCAAATGTATATATGTTTCTTGGGAAACGTTACAAAAACAGAAAGCAGTTTTACTTGGATGTAATTTTTCTCCCTGCAGGCATTGGTTGGAGAGAAAGCTTGTTATCAGTCCATCAGCAGCTGCGGTGGTCAGGTCTTTTACCTTGGAACTAAGGTAAATGTGAGGAGGTTTTTTTTAATAAGAACACAGAGCATTCACTGTTGATGGGAGCTCATCTCCTGGAGAAGGGCAATTTTTTATTCTATGGAGAATGGGAATCAGGGATGGGTTCTTCGTGCACTTAATGTCACGAGATTAAAGAAATGTGCAATAATTTGGTTTTAGCCAAGGGATGGGCTAAGTATGACATTGTCATAGTTTCACAGCATCCTTCCTGCTGCTTAAAGGTAGACTTAGCATTACTTTACTGATGTCTCCTCTGTCCTAAATGTGCTAGTGAGCAAACAGAAGAAAATAAGACAGCAGGGACAACTAGACTCTGTTGCGTGGAATGATAAAAGGAATATCCTGTTCACTTTTCCTGTCCCGCAGTGCAGGCTGTCTGTGAAAAGGCAGAGAGAGGTGGCCTATAGGATGGCATGTGGAAGTAGGGGAAGAAGTGAGGGATGGTATCTTGGAGCAGATGGGTTGTAAGGCCATGTAAAGGATGTTTTCTGTTAAATATAAACATCCAATTTGTTCCTGCCATGCTGAGCTTGAGAATTGCTTTACTGAGCTTCATCTAAGCTTCATAGTACCATCATGCTCTGGTGGGTCTGTGGGATACCAGGGGCTGCATGAGTAACTGTAAGTAAATAACCTTTTGTTTTGTTTTGTTTTCTAGTCGGTTCATGTCATGACATTGAGAAGCTGGAGAGAGGTATGTTGAGATGAAAACTGTACAGCTTACAGTAGGTTTGAATCACTTAAGTGTAGCTTGAGAGGAGGGAGGGAGCATTTGTGAAGCACATTCTGAACTCTGTGTTCAGGATCCCTGATTGCTATGCACAGCCAGCGCCGTAGGTACACCGCTTTCCATGGTGGGACACTATGGGACTCCTCTTTGCATAAACTTGCAGGCTGAATGGAGACCTTGTTCTCCCAAGCCTTGCCATGTTTCAGCTTCTGTTAACAAGGCAGAGTCAGTGCAGTGCGTGACTTCAGAGGACTGTGTAAGTGTAAGCCTGCCAGATAAGCATACAGGAATCACAGAATTGTAGGGGTTGGGAGGCACCCTCGGACATCATCTAGTCCAACCCCCCTGCCAAAGGGAGTGGAAGGAAATCTGCTTCACTATATTTTATCTCCAGCTACTGAGGAAACTACATCATAAAATCCACCAAAGGCTACCTAGAAAGTTAATTGGATTTTAGATCCTTGTTTCTGTTAGTAGAAGATTGTTTTGAACATCGTTTTTCTGACAGCTGAAACCTTGTCAAGTCCCACACTAAAGTTCTTGGTGATCTATTTATGTCTATTTGTTCCTGTGTTGTTCTTTTCACTTGAGTTAAACAGCAGTTTTTCCTTTCTGGATCGTCACTTCACAGTATGTTTATTCAGTGTATGCGTGTTCCCTCTCAGACTTCGTTTTGCAAGGCTAAGCAAAGCTCTCTCATCGTCCTCTTTTAAGATTACCTTCCCATTCCTTTCTTTTTTCATAATCACTGTTCTCTGCACCTCCTTTGTGCTGGTTTCTTGAATGTAGGTAAACACTTTGGCAGGTATTACTCTGAGTAGGCTCTTAAAAGTGCCATGCGCAACGTCACCTGTTCTTCACTGTCTCTACTAGATAGGCCATTCCTCACACATCCTTGGGTCTCGTTTTGCTGTTCCTTTGGCTGCATTATGTCCGTGTCTTCTGGTGCTCTGGAGATTCACCATTCCCCCATAGCCAAGCTCTGATTGCCTTTGTGAGTTGTGTGTACCATTGGATTGCATCATACTTCTGTTACCCAGATTTAGGGGTCATCCTGTTGTTCCTGTCTTCCTTGTCTGGAAATTACATGTTGTCTCTCATTCAACAGCAACCTTCATTAGTAAATTCAGCTTATATCAAGTTATTTGACCAAATAATTATGTAGAAGGATCCTTCAAGGCTGATTCTCCAGGAACTCCTCAATAGTCATGTCTTTCTGGTCTCATATTTCTCCTTGAAGCAGTGACCTTCATCATTTTTCCTCTTACCTGCTTTATGGCTCTTGTACTCATCCAGGGTTATAAACTCCTCCATGTGACACTGGATCAGGACCCTTAATGAAATATGAACAGTTCAGCTCTGCTGAACTTGGATAGAGTTGCTGCTTTTGGTAACCAAGATCACTTTCCTCTGCTAGTTTTCCCTCCAGCCATTCACTGCTGACTTTGGTTTAGTAAACTGTTAATGAAAAGCCTTGCTTTGACCCATGACTTAATGTGCTGGTTTTCCTAGAATTCAGAAGTCAGTCACAACTGACATGCTCTGAGCTAGCCTCCTTCTAATTACTATATGATTTCTGATGCGCTGGAGGCCTCGTTACCGTAGGGGACTTAGGAGTTGTAATTGAGTATGCGAGGTACTATGGTGTGAAGCTGAGTTCTTGCTGCAGTACACAACGCTGGTCTGAGACTCAGAATATCTCTTCTCTCAACCAGTACTTTAACATTTTGACCCGGCGTACCAAGGCTGGTGGTGCTCGACCTTCTGCACTAATGATTCCTTACAGTAGAAAATACTCCTGACCTATTTCAGTCCTTGTTGACTGTGAGTTCAGAAGAGAATAAAAGGTAGGATGAGTACACCTGTACGCTGAACATGTGGCAGAGCTTTTTGTTGTGCTCTAAGCAATGGGGCAAGGATAGGGAGTGGAAAATTTTGATTGTGATTGCAGACACTCGCTGATGCTGTGGGTCTCCATCCATCAAGCACCTGACCTAAAATGGAGCCCACAGGGACTTGATTTCTGGGGCCTGATGTTTCTTAGTCTTTTTTTTAACTGTCCAGCAGAAAATGTACATATGAGAGAATCTTTTTGGGATGCTGTCCTTTACTGCAATGTGTTGAGAGCTGCTGAGGTCTCCTGTCCCCTTGCTATCAGGGATCATGACCCACTGCTGGGAAATGCTGACCTTAAACGTGAGGGGATCATCTTTTCTGTAATACCAAGGTCCGGTATGACTTGTTATTTTAGAGGGTCGATCACCTTCTGAAACAAGAGCGCCTCACTGATGCCCTGGCTCTAGCTTGGTCTTTTTATGAAGGTAAAGCAAAGGCTGTAGTAGGTAAGTTTTGTAGTTTTGTTGGTGTGTGGTTTGTTTTTTGTTTGTTTGTTTTTTAAACTGAAACTGCTAGGGAAGGTTTCAAACCTGTGCATGTACTGAAATCACTGTTTCAGGAAAAAAAAAGGGAAAGTAGGATTGGGTTTGGCAGAAATTAATACCTTTGATATGGATTGATTTGGCTTTTTTAGTGTCGTAGTCCCTTTAGCGGCCTGCTATTTTCAAATGAAAATCAGACTTCTCTGTGTTGTGACTCCTATCTGTTGCCACTTTGCCATGAAAAAGGTGGATCCAGGTGCTAGAATATTCCTGAAGGTCACGCGTGACCTGTAGGGAATCTTCAGCGTGATGTTGTGTCACCTCTGCCAAGCAGGTACTTTCATTCAGGTCTCCCCTGACTATATAACCGACTGAATGCACTGCTGGCTTTTGGCACCATGTTTCCTAGAAAGGAGGATGCTCTGTGTGCATGTAGCTCGTTATGATAAACATCTTAATTATGCCAGAAACTGTTGCTTGAACGGTTTGATTTGGACTGGGCCCATTGAAATGTCAGTAACTGACTTCTGATGATTTTGACAGATGAGACTCAAGTTCTCAGTATAAGGTCCTCCTGCTGTGAATTTTCTAGTATACGAATATGTGTCCCGATTTAATGCATGAATGTAATGCAATTTAGCAGCTTGTTTTTCAGTATTCAAAAGAATTACTGTCTTTTTGAGTTGGCATTTAAGAATTGTTTGCTCTTGTAGTGCATTTGATACAGCTACTTTGCATCAGGGCATCCTCTAGCAATTAGCCTCACGTACAGCCTTTATCAGCCCTCCATTATTTGTTCTCTCGATGTTAAACAGCACTCAGGTCTGTTCTTGCCATTCCTGTGCTGGAACAGTCTTTTCATTGGGAGAATAAGCTCTTCAAAAGAAGAGTGCCCTAAAAGTACATCATAAAATTGTGTATTTAGATATCCTGACCTCTGTGTCTCAAGGGTAGTGGTGTTAGCACCTGAACTGTGGGATTTATATGTCCACTTGTAGCTTAGATGAGAAAAGCTTCTTTTTTCTCTCCTTCATTTCTTCTAGGCTTGACTGGGGACACAAGCAAGCGGAAAGCAGTCATTGCAGACCGAGTAAGTCACTGATCTCTCCCTAAGTGGAGTTTCACGTATGCTGATGTGATACTAACTGTGTTCCTGGAAGGAGTGGCTTTTATGCTCTGGAAGTTGGTCCAACTAACTCTAGAAAGTGTATATATATGCCTTTTGCTAAGACTGTGAGCAGGACTTGGAAGAGACTTAGAAATACCTTTTGGGCAAAGGTGGGAATAAAATCTGCAGCCTTAGCAAAGCAAAATGGGACGTTATCATCCAGGCCTTGAGGTCTCTGGTCCCCTCACAGTGGAGAGAAGCCCTTTGTGTAGGTAACTCCAGAGTTTCCTGCCCTCTGGTGGGCAAGTGTCCATCAGTATGTAACTTGCTTACGCTGAGGGTGAAAACTTTGGTCCGTGTATTTATAAACTCTTCAACTGGTCCTACTCAATTGTTAGAGGAACCTGTTTCTGGGAAGGGTTTAAAACACATAATTACTGCAATAATTGTTCACCCATACTTTGTTCTTCGTGGATATTTTATTTTCAGGTAAATAAGTGTTGGTGTTTAAGATACCATAGCTTAAGCTTTGGGTAAAACCCATGGCCCAGGGTGTGTTCATTGGCCTGCAAACTTGCTGGCAGACTGGCTGCCCGGTTTCTTGGTCAGTTATAATTATTGTAGGTGTCCAGTGTCCAACTGGGCCACTTCTACACCATGTTACACCGTGGCCTCTTGGCAGCCTCTTCCCGCTTCTCCTTCCTGCCCACAGCAGTTCATACCCAAAATCGGACAACAGAGTTTACAGTGCTGCCAACCCCCAAGTCAGACTATTAAACACAATCTAGTGTAGGATGTGAGTGAATTTTCTTGTTTATCATAATTCAGATGGTTGAAATCCTTCTCCATTACGCCGATCGGACTTTGAAGAAGTGTCCTGACCAAGGAAAAATCCAGGTTATGGAGCAGCATTTTCAGGTATGGTGCTCCAGAGGACTCTCTTGTATAGATCTTTTGAATTTTTTTTAATCAAACTAGGCTTTGCTGCAGAAATTACTTGTCTAGTTTTGAAAAATATCGTTGTGTTTCGCCTGAACTCTCACCTCTGTTGTGTGCATTGATTAAATCAGGACTTAGTGGCACTTAGGTGGCAGAGCAGAACCTGTACATCCTCTGTCCTCCGCAAAAGCGTGACTAGAGTTGTTCTCCATATGAAACAGCATATGGGAAAGCCTGTAACCGTGCCAGCCACCAGCTGACGAGATACCTCATTGATTCTGCTCTCTATTGGCCAGGCTTCATTTTGTGCTCTGCAGGATTTTTGCTAATCACTACAGCTTTTTTATGTTTCCTCTGCAGGATGTGGTGCCTGTCATAGTTGATTACTGTCTCTTACTCCAGCGAACGTAAGTCTGAGTTTGCAAACCTCTCTCCCAAGGTGAACCACCAAACCCCTGTACTCCCGAGTGCTGTCTCCTATAATATCCCACAGTTTAGAGGAATTGGATTGTATCATCGTCATACCATGCATCACATCACAGAGGAATGCTTAAAAGCTGATACAAAAGTCAGGGCACTCAGTATGCAAAGAAAAGTGTGTCTTAAATCATCATTGATGTGTTGAGGAAGAAAAGTTTGCTTCAAACTGTTTCCTCCACACGATGCCCTTAAGGAAGAAGCTGCCTTTCTATCTATCAAATCTCCTATCAAATTCTCCTATCGTCATCATTTCCCCTCTAACAGCAGGGGTTTTTTGCTGCAACATCCATAGCTGATCTATTCTGTGCAGCTGCCTGTAACTTGCATCAGTAGAGGAGCTAAACAGGCCATCCAGCTCCTGAGTTCGAGAAATACAGAGAAAATGGGATTTCATTTTGAAGCCCTCAGGAAGTAGATAAGTAAGGAGATTTTAGTAAGATTATTTGATAACTAAACACTTCTTTCCCCCTAGGGATCTATTATTTAACCAGATATATGATAAGATGAGTGAGAATTCAGTAGCTAAAGGCATCTTTCTGGAGTGCTTGGAGCCATATATCTTAAGTGATAAGCTGATGGGAATCACAGCTCAAGTGATGAAAGACTTGCTGCTTCACTTCCAAGACAAGAACAGGTTGGAAAATTTGGAAGCCTGCATTGTGCATATGGATATCACCAGCTTAGACATACAGCAGGTGAGCTGTTTTACTGCGTACCGTCTTGAGTTCCTCGGAATAAATGGCAACGTGCCCACCTCACTGATGCAAACTTCTTGTGCTTTTAAGTGCAGCGTAGCATGTGGAGAACAAGGTGCCACCTTTCAACAGACAAGACTTATGTAGTCCAAACTGTTCATGCCTTTTGCTCCCTAATTTGTAAGAAGAACTTGTCCCTGGGATCAAATTCAACGAATACGGGAATTATTTAGCTTGGCTGTGTCCATCCTGTAACACGCATGCTCCTATAAACGTGTTTTGCTCCCCCAGTTTGTGTACTGGGACGCGTATCAGCAGCTGAATGGGTTGGAAAATACTAGTCCGTCAGGGTTAGTCTGATATTCACAATCAGTCTTTCCTGTTTTGAGGATCAAAGGCTGTGCAAGGGCACTAAAAACCGAAGTTGCATTTGTCAGTTTGGTGCCTGCCAGCCTGCTCTGCTCGGGCGCTTGCTCTTGCATGACAAAGTTAGTGGAGCAAGGAGGTGTTCCTGCTGGGTAGTCCTGTCTTCCTTAGCCAGTTCTTATTCCCACAGCGTGGCTTTCCATTCCAAGGAGTGAACTGCCTGGGAACTTGACAAAATTATTCACTAACCCAGCCAAAAGGCAAACTAGTGCCATCAAGGGTGTAAAAGAACTGATTTTTTTTTTTTTATTTTTTATTCCTTAACCTTACTCAGGTTATGAATGTTAGAATCTAAACTGTTGGGTTCCATGTTGCAGCATGAGTGATAAGCTGGATACTCCCTTTGGGGTCCTTGCAGAGACTAGTTCTGCAAGTGGAAATTCTCATTCTGCTTTAAATTGTACTGTTGGATGATGCAAATGTGAGGACAGAGATTGTATTAGAGACTGGGGAATTAGAAAACTGTGGTCTGAGAGCAGCTGTGTATCTACATTGTGCTTTTTTTGCCTTGCAGGTTGTTCTTCTGTGCTGGGAAAACCACCTCTATGATGCCATGATCTACGTCTACAACAGTGGGATGAATGACTTCATTAGTCCCATGGAGGTAGGAAAGATGCTCAGTGCAGTCAGTTTTTATTTGTCTTCAGTACAGTCTTCCTGAGAAACAGCATTTCAAACCCAATGCATTATCTTCTCATTCAGTGCGTGTATGTTCTTGTTTTTCATTTCAAGGGAGAAATCGTGTATTATATATACAGTTTGAGTAGATGCAGTAGAGGAGAAAAGAAACTTGTAGTCACTGTGCTTTAGAACACCAGTTTCCTTGCTGAGGTGGCAATGCTCTGCAAAGTTAGGGCAGGAAATTTAGTTGTCTAAATAAAATCAACATAAAAGGGTAGAAAGGCTTTGCAGGGGGATCTGGACAGGCTGGCTGGGTGGGCCAAGGCCAATGGGATGAGGTTCAACAAGGGCAAGTGCCAGGTCCTGCACTTGGGTCACACCAACCCCATGCAGCGCTGCAGGCCTGGGGCAAAGTGGTTGGAGCTTCCCAGCAGAAAAGGACCTGGGGGTGTTGGTCGACTGTGGGCTGAACATGAGCCAGCAGTGTGCCCAGGTGGCCAAGAAGACCAACAGCATCCTGGCCTGTGTTAGGAACAGCGTGGTGAGTAGGACTCGGGAGGTGATCGTCCCCCTGTACTGAGCACTGGTGAGGCCCCACCTCGAGGGCTGTGTCCAGTTTTGGGCCTCTTACCACAAAAAAAACATTGAGGGGCTGGAGTGGGTCCAGGGAAGGGCAACGGAGCTGGTGAGGGGTCTGGAGCACAAGTCTTGTGAGGAGAGGCTGAGGGAGCTGGGGGTGTTCAGCCTGGAGAAAAGGAGGCTGAGGGGAGACCTTCTTACTCTCTACAACTCCCTGAAAGGAGGGTGTAGCCAGGGGGGGTTGGTCTCCCAAGTCACAGGTGATGGGACAAGAGGAAACGGCCTCAAGTTGTGCCAGGGGAGGTTCAGATTGGATATTAGGAAAAATTTTTACACGGAAAGGGTTATCAAGCCTTGGAATGGGCTGCCCAGGGAAGTGGTTGAGGCACCATCCCTGGAGGTATTTAAAAGACGGGTTGACATAGTGCTTAGTGTCATGGTTTAGTGATGGTTTTTATCAGAGTAAGTTTGATGGTTGGACTAGATGGTCTTAAGGGTCCCTTCCAACCCAGACAATTCTATGATTCTATAAAACAAAGGCATTAGAAGAGAGTAACATGGTGACTTAAGGAGATTGAGTTGCAGACCTGTCTGCTGACAGCTTTGTTGCTGGTGGTGACCGTGGCCTGTGTTTCATGATGGGCTGAGAAAGCATTAACTTTCTGCGCAATGGGATTAACGGGGGTGTAGGCATGAGAGGTTCTGTGAACACCTCGTGCTTTTTTTCCTTCATACTGTTCTTCCTCTGCTGACACAATAGTCTGTTAATACGTATTAAAGAGTAATGGTAACAAAGGGTGTACTTACCTGTGTACAGAATGCAGAAAAAAAAGCTAGAAACAGTCCTTGCATTGAGGCAGGCTTCGTTCTTAGCACTTGGGTGTGCTCTGTCTCTGTCAGCAGTAGTGCAGGACTCAATGTCGTGCTGTAACTGAAGGCCCTGCTGCTGCTGGAAATCCTGAAGATGTGCCCGATATACCAATTGCTCTTGAAGCCTGTAGCTGTAAGGTCAAGGTGTGTCATTATGGAAGCACTGCTGGTATTTTCTCAGCAGTGCTGGGAGAGAGAACTGGAAGTGGGGCTGGTCAGTTTTGCTCTGACTGTTACTTCTGAGGCTACTGAACGTTGCTTTTTGTAGCGCGCCCTGTGCTTGGGGTTAGATCTGATTGAATGAAGGCTCTTTTTTCATATGTCATAACATCATAACAAAGCAAGCTTTGCCACGTCTTGGACTCCTCTGCGCCTTTTCATTGTAAGCCGGGGTGAGAAAGCGAGAGTTTGTGGGGAAGACACCCCGTTGACCTCTGCTTTAAAACCAAGCAGATTTTTTGCTTTGAGCTCTTCTAGCTGCTTGAGCACTGCTTTCTTTCTCATTACAGAAGCTGTTCAAAGTCATTGCTCCTCCACTGAACGCTGGGAAGTCTCTCACAGGTACAGAATTCTTTCCCTCTAGGAGTTTCTAGTTTTGATATTTGATGTTTTGAATATCTCTAGTCACTTCCGACAGAGGGATGCAAAAAGGATCATACCCAGTAGAAGGGTCTTGGAGAACAGGAAAAGTGTTCTAGTTCTGTTTACTGTGTGTAAAACTCTGCATGTGTGTCGAAGAGGTGTTCTGTTAACAGCCGGGAAAAATAATTGTATCTCTGTGTGTTGTTTTGTGAAGAGAAGGTGACCAATGTTTCTTTGTTTTGTAGATGAGCAGGTGGTGATGGGCAACAAGCTGCTTGTATATATAAGGTAAGGTCCTTTAGAAAGCGTGAGAGGTGTTGCCTAGAGTCATTTGCAGGTCATTCTGAGATTGCATAGTAGTGATTAAAGTGAATTCCTCTTTCTGGATTCTATTCAAGGTCATGAACACCACATTCTGCATTACTCCTGCTTCCTAAAATGCAGGAGTAAAGATTTTTGGCTTATTCTGTATTAACAGCAGTGCTGTCTGCTTTTAAGATTTACAAAATAAAATTGTTTGACTTATTTTAAGAGCATCCTGAAAATTAGCTCCAAAAATAAACTGTTCTCTGCAATCTGTTCAATGTCAGAATGTATTAAAAATGCCTTTCCCCCCCCATTTCTATAGCTGCTGCCTGGCAGGCCGTGCGTATCCATTGGGCGATATTCCTGAAGATCTGGTACCTTTGGTTAAAAATCAGGTGAGCAACCTTTCGAAAGGAAACTTTCCCACATGAAGTTTTTAGAAGAAGCTGCATATGTCTTATTTCATGGGTTTCTGACAGAAAACTATTATCAATCTGACAGCTGTACCCTTGTGATGTGAATCTATACCACTGTAAATCCCAAATAACTTTTTAAAAAATGAAATCTCACAGTTGTTGCAATCTAAACATTTAAACTTAACGTTTTTCTTTCAGTTGTAAATTGGGGTGTGGGAACAGTGTTGTTAGCAGCAGTAATGCTGATTAGGTTTTTTTTTCTTATTCTTTACTACAAAGTTAACAGAAATGTGTAGCTGTCTCTTCTTTCGGAACTTGACTATGACTTGCCTAACATTGGAGGATTTTCCCTGTTTTCAAGTGCATGTAACATGGGATTGAACGAAGTAGGAAGTGAAATAACATCAAAGAACATTAACTAAATATTTCTTCCTTCTTGTCAAAACTGGAGTTTGTGTTGGAGTTTTCCTGTCTCAGATACTACACCTATGGCCTCTTTGCACAGCAAAGTGTTAAGTTCAGCACAGTCATTTTACACAACGAAGGTCACAGAATCACATGGGGTTGGAAGGGACCTCTGGAGATCATCTAGTCCAACACCCTGCCAGAGCAGGTCTACCTACAGCAGGTTGCACAGGAACGTGTCCAGGTGGGGTTTGAATGTCTCCAGAGAAGGAGACTCCACCACCTCTCTGGGCAGCCTCTTCCAGGGCTCTGCCACCCTCACAGGAAAGAGGTTCCTCCTCATGTTCAGGTGGAACTTCTTATATTCAAGTTTGTGCCCGTTGCCTCTTGTCCTGTCCCTGGGCACCAAGGCATTTAAGGTCCCCTTAGATACATTTCTGTCAGTCTTTGCCCTCGTATCCTATCACCGGCTCTTCACCTCTGAGCCTTGTCCAGTCTCAGGTATTCCAGACACATGTGCTTCTGTCCTCTAGGTGTAATTCCCATGTGCAGGGACAAAATACATGCCCTGCCACTTAAATCTGGATCACACCTTCCACCGTACCCCCAGATATGTAGAAAATGGGTGGATGAGATGGAGTGTGCCATGACTGCTGAGTTAGGTGGTACTAGGTAGTGTTCAGTAGGTAGAAATGTCTCTACTTAGTAGCCGGTTTCTCTGAGGCTTTTGATTTTATGGTCTTAATTATATTAGTGTAGCCGGTTTCTCTGAGGCTTTTGATTTTATGGTCTTAATTATATTAGTGTGCGTTCATGCTCATCTCCGCTCATCAAGATGTCATATTTGCTGAAGATAAATTTCCAGCCTGGGTGCTAACTGCAGGTGTTCAGCTGAGGTCAAGAGCATTGTCATCAAATGCCGCAAACTGTATCCTCGTACCCCTGGCTTGCGGGGTCAGCCAGATACCTGTTTCAGTGGTGGCTGCTCCTCTGCTGCTTCACAGTCATACGTGGGCAATAGCTTGCTAGAGCTACTTAATAGGTTCAGGGTGCTGCAACACATCTCTCCTTAGGCTACCCCTCTTGAGAGCCTCCTTTGGCAGGAAGGAGGTTCTGGGTGTCACAGAACTGGGAAAGGGTTTAACGGTTAGATGTCTTCTGATACTTGGAGAGAAAGGAGGATGCAGTCAGTTCTGAACTTAAACTCCTGTATCCTAGCATTTGATTCCAGTTTATGCGATTCCAGCTTTCTGCAGGGGGATTTTTGGGATGGCTTACAGCTCTTTCCTGTTGTCACTAGTGTCTATGACTATGTGTGAGGTTTGGGGTGGGATGAGTCAGTGATGGCTATGAGGTCTATGACTCAGGCTGTTTGACAACTGCTTATGTCCCTTATGTCCTTATTACCACCTCCTGCCCACAGCACTGAAGGGAAGAGGCTTTCCCAAAAGACTATTCCACAGCGATGGTGTTTGGAAAGACAGTTGCCCTTTTCTAATAGTCAGTGCTACTTTGAGACAACTTCAAATGATAGCCAGTTTCTTCCTTCCCATGAGAAATGCCATAAAGCAACCCATGGCTTGATATTTTCCAGTCTTGTGGTGACTCTGTTAAGATTCCCCACTTTCTCAAGTCTGTTCTAGCTCTAGGAGGTGATAGACTGGCACTACATTCCTCTTCATCCACCCATCTTGGCCATCCTTAGTTTTGGAAAGCTGGCCCTGAGCACGTTCAGCTATTCTGCTTATAAGGCCTCAGAAAAGTCTACACCGATGTTTATGGGCTCTGAAGCTGTTTGTTTTACAGCCTGTGGGCTGAGCACAGGCTGACTGCCCATCTCTCCTTCTTTTGTTGTTCTGCCTAGTCCCTCTAGGAAGAGCTGTGACCTAACATCCAGATCATCTTCCCAGGGCACTTTAGGAATAGCAGTTGATGCCTTAAGGCTTCTGTGTGCTGCTGTCATCCCGTGACAGTGCAGGCTTATCCTACTCTCCTCCTTTGGGACAAGGTTTGATTCTTGAGCTGCATCTCTTGCTGTTGTTCTTTGCTGCCCTGCTCAGTGGACCATCTTTGGCTGAGCAGATTCATCACACTGTTCCGAGTGTGCAACAGTAGCTTCCACATTGGGAGAAACAGCCTTTTCCCTCTGGATTGCCCAAGAGATTGGCAGGTTGTTTCAAGGAAACAAGTACTATCGCGTATGCCTTATATATTTGTTCAGGACAGGTGTGAGCATGTTCTTAATGGTTTCATCGTAGGGATCACAGCTAAAATCACAGTGAACTTATGCCAAAAGTATGACCAGACAGGCAGGTTACGTCTCCTCAAAGTTGGCTTGGTCACTGCCAAGTAAATCTCCTTTCCTTATTCGTTATTTCCATCGGAGCCCTCAAGTTGACTATTTCTTTCTCTTTAAGCTGCGTCTGAAGCTTGGCCTAAGGCAAAGTTTAACTCCTTTGAAGTCATCTCTTGACAATTTCTTAAAACAGAGTATGCTCCTGGTCGTCATTTTGTGCTCAGAAAACTCATTCCTGAATTTCTGGCCAGTTTTACCACAAACTTTTTTTTTTTTTTTTTTTGAGTCTCCAGCATTTCACTTCTAGTTTCAGGGTTTTGATAAGAGGAAGCGCTTTCTGTTTTGCACTCTCTCTTTGCAGTAAAACGAAACAGTTATTTTTTGGTTGTGGGTTGGGGTTTTTGGCTGGTTTTGGTTTTGCTAACCAGGAGCCTGTAGCTATATGGATTCGGTAGGTCTGGGCTATTGCAAACCCTTTCCTCACAGGGTGTGCAAACCAGTGTGCTCCCCTTTGCTGGATCAAACACTAGGTTGTTGCCCCTTCCCATGGTCCTTGCCAAGTTGTCCCCTGCACACAAGAGAACTGGCACCCCAACAGGCTGTGGCTTGAGGTCTGAGGGGAAGCCATAGCCCAACCAGCAGCAGTAGCTCTGGGGAGAAGCCATCAACCTCTCCTTTTTATGACCTCTGATGATGTTCCTGGGAGCTTGGCTTAAGTAACACCTTTCTGTCTGGATGCTTGAATCCACTCTAGCTACAGTCTGGGGTTTTTTGTTTTGTTTTCATAAGAGTTCCTAGCAGGCAGGTGAGTATCAGGTTCAAGGAGGCCAACAGGGAAGGTTGTGGGTCTGAAAGTCAAGCTGCTATAACTTCTCCTGGCTTTGCTGCCGCTGTGGTGACAGGAAAATTAACTTGGAACAGGAGTAAATGAGAGAACATGGCATTTTCTGAGGATAGCTGGGAGAGTGTGTTGCCTGTCAGTTCTCTGTGGGATCCCAGTGTGTATCATAACACATACTCTGCTCTCTCTCTGCTAGAAGCCAGATCTCTTGTGAGCATGTTTGAGACAACTGGAGCTGTCGCTGCCCTGTTCATTCGCTGGGAGGGTCTGGACCCCTCTGTCAGTGGTTCAATAAAGGGAGTTGCCTTCATTTTGAAAGACATGCTCAGATTTCAGGAGCTAGAAAGTCGGTGGAGGAGACAGAGAGTGGAGTAGCACCCAAGTCAGTCTTTGCAGCGCCAAAAGCTTTGTTCCTCAAAGTGAGGGGACAGATTTGACTGGCTCTTCCCAAGGGGACTGCCAACAAGGAGAGGAGCTGTGCCCTGGGTAAGGAGGAGTTGCACAGCTTCTCAGGAGAGCTGCCAGGGAGGGGAGGGAGTTACCTGATTTCACACACTTTGGTCTACAGGTATAAGCCTTAATTTTTGCTTGATCTTAAATTGCTTGACGAGTCTAAGGAAGGGGAATTTTTTTCCTACTAACAAGCAGCAGAAGATGTCATTCAAGTAAGAACACTGATGGACTCCTGAGGCGCTTTAAAGCTTAGTGCAAAGTAGATAATGGTGCTGCTTTCCCATGCACTTGTGCTGTCGGCTATCTGAAATCCATAGGAAATGTGCTACGTTTGCTTGAATTTTCATTGCAGGTCTTTGAATTTCTCATCCGGCTGCATTCAACTGAGGGATCTGTGGATGAAGAGGTCTACCCTTACGTTCGTACCTTGCTGCACTTTGACACTCGGGAATTCCTTAATGTTCTTGCTCTGGTAAGAGGTTGCTGATCTCCTCCAAGAGAACAAAGCAATGTCACCTTTTCCATCGTCTATGTCATGGTTGCATGATCTGTAAGATTCCTATTTAAAAAGTTCATGCTTTAGCTAAACCAGTAGCTACTGGCTAGATGCAGGAATGGTTTTGATGTGTGCTCTGTGAGATATCAGAGGAGATCATAATAGTCCTTTATGGCCCTAAATATAATGGATGAAAGTGACATTACACAGTGAAGACTCTGGTAACAGAGGCCATCTTTAAAAATGGTAAATAAGAATAATGTCTTTGTAAAGAGTGTTTTAGTACCTAAAGATTAATCTTTTCTCCTTTCCGAATTTCCTGAATTTCCTCTGTCTATTTGGACGTGTTACTTTTACTTGAATATGTAAGAACGATTTTGGTAGTTAGAAAAGAGCAAATGGTATCTTGGAACCTGCTGCTTAGGTGATATGCACAGAAGGGACTTCAAAGCATTGTCAGCTTTGTGATACGGCTGCTACTTTGTGTTTGCTTGTGTTTCTGGGGTTGGCAGTGGAGAACGTTCTTCTCAAGGTGTCAGTGTTTTCCATCCTGCAGACTTTTGAAGACTTTAAGAATGACAAGCAAGCTGTGGAATACCAACAGAGAATTGTGGACATACTTCTAAAAGTGAGTGTGCTTGAAAATTAACCTCTGTGTTTACATCTGACTGATTATATACAACACCGTGCAGCAGAACCTGTCGTTTGGATGACCTGTTTTCAGCCCTGCCCTGGATGACACCTCTGAGAAGGTGATGGGCTGGAGTGTGGAGGTTGTCCTCCACAGCCGAGGCTGTCGGTTGGGTATTCTGAAGCGATGCTTCATGCACATCAAACGTGGTGACAGAGAGGTCTCCTTTCCTGTCTGTGCTTTCACCTGGGTTGTACTTTGTTGTCAAATTTCTCCTCTCTGCACTGTGTTTATTTTTATCTGCTTCTCAGTGATTCCACTCCCTGATTCCTTCTGAGCGGGGGGGAAAAAAAAAGGTCCCAGGAATCTCATGCCAATGCTCTTCTGATAAAACCCTGCTCCCCGTGTCTGTAAATGCTGTGTTTGGGATGTAACGTACCCAGAACGACAGGCCTATCTTTAGTAAATGGGAGAGAAGAGGGATGTCAGAGTTATCAGCCTGGTGCTCTAGAAATCACTTGTCATCTGCAGACCGTGTTCCCGAACAATGAATGTTCTCATTAAAAGCTATCGCTGCCAAATGCCGTTTGCTTTCCCCTTCTGAGCTGTCAGCATTAATAATGAGTAACTCCACTTGGAAGCTGTTTATACATAAACATATCATAAGTAGCGTTTCCCTGTCACTGTCACCGTTGATAGATGAGAGCAAGGGCACCAGCGAGTGAATTGGGTGACTGCAGGAGGCTGTGTTGGAGGGGCTGAGATAATGCCGCCGTGGGGAGGCTTTGGTGCTGTAAGGCTGTTATTTAGCCCTGTGCTGGCCTGGGCCCTGCTTTTTTGTGTCTTTAGCTGCTGTCAGCAGGAGGTGGCAGACTGCAGCTGTGTTCTGGAGCTGCTGTGGGATGTGTCCCTGTGGCCCGGCGTAGGCTGGATGGAGCTGTGTACAGCCCTGCTCCGTGCTGCTGGCCACGTAGCCAACCTCTGCCGCCAGAGAACCCAACCCTGCTCTTGGAGGGGAAGGGGAGGGCAGTTGTGAGAAGTGCTGCAGGGTAAAATCCACCTGCAGGCAAACAATTTGGTGTCGTGAGACCCGTCACTCCCTTGGTCTGGAATCTGCTCTCCTTTTGGATCAAAATTTTAAAAACATCGAAACTTTTTATTTAAATTTATCATTGGCAAAAAAAAACCAAACCCCTTGGAAATAGCCACACTTTTAAAATAGTTTGGGCAACACAGACGTTCTGCTAATGCTGATCTAAGCGTTGCCAAGTATGTCGTCTTTTGGAAAGTCCGCGTGGTTGGCCTGCAGCCTCTGTAAGGTTGCTCTGTTGCAGAGGCACAGTATTTTCACTTTCGCATGGGCTGACAAGGACCTGGGGGGGGGGGAGAAGAAAAAGCCAAAATGAATAAAACACTCCTGTTGTTTTAGTGAGACAGACTTTTAAATGTTATTAGCTAATGCCATTCTGACTAGGCTCCTGTATAAAATAGCCTTTTTACACAGAAAATTAAAATTAAAAAAAAGTTAGTGTTAGCTGATGTTGCAAGCAGAGCTCTGCTCGCTTCCTTAATGTGTCTTACCTGTCTGCCTCTGCTTGTGTAAGATAACCATTAGCATCTCGTGGGGATCTACAACTCCAGGTCACTTTAAGAAATCAGGTTTTTTTCTCCCAAGCTTAGACCGAATGAGGTTATAAACTGTGAGATGCTGCGTGTCTAGGCTTCGCTAGAGCAATTCTTACATGTTAGCTGACAGAGTTGTTCAGGTGATGGATTTCCTCCCAGCTAAACCCACCGCTCTTAGAGGGCAGACTGTCCAAACAGGGGCATTTCACTTTCCCTTAGTGTTTAGGATTTTTTAAGAAGCATGAGACACCAAGTCAGGATGCATCAGTCTTGGTTTTTATGTGCCAGGCAGGCGACAAGCACTTCTCAGGTTTCAAATCCCTTTTGTAGAGACTCTTAGATACTCTGTTTTTCTGTAATTTCTGATCAAGTCAGCACAGCCAGAAGTTTCTCAAAATATTCACAGACTAAAAGCTAATTTAATATGAGAAAAGAAACTTCCCAAATCTATAGTTGTTTCTTAGTCATTTGATCTCTTCTTCCACATATCACAGTTGAAGTGCTGAGTGCCTGGAGCTTAAAGTCAAATGTACTTTTTTTTTCTCCTATAGTTATTAATTTCATCTTTCTTCCTTTCGTGACATTTTTCTGCTCAAAAGCTCTGTTACATGTCCAGTGATCAGCACAGACTACAGAGATGAACGTGGGTTTGTAGCCCCCTCACACCCAAAAATCAGGGACATGCAAGAATCACAGAATGATATGGGGTTGGAAGGGACCTCTGGAGATCATCTAGTCCAACCCCCTGCCAAAGCAGGTCCCACAGGAACGTGTCCAGGTGGGTTTGGAATGTCTCCAGAGAAGGAGACTCCACCACCTCTCTGGGCAGCCTCTTCCAGGGCTCTGCCACCCTCACAGTGAAGAAGTTCCTCATACTTAGGTGGAACTTCTTATGTTCCAGTTTGTGCCCGCTACCTCTTGTCCTGTCGCTGGGCACCACTGAAAAAAGACTGGCCCCATCCTCCTGACACCCACCCTTTAAGTATTTATAGGTGTTGATCAGATCCCCCCTCAGTCTTCTCTTCTCCAGACTAAAAAGACCCAAGTCCCTCAGCCTTTCCTCATCAGAGAGATGTTCCAGGCCCCTCATCATCTTTGTAGCCCTCTGCTGTCCCCTCTCCAGCAGTTCCCTGTCCTTCTTGAAGTGGGGAGCCCAGAACTGGACCCAGTGCTCCAGATGGGCCCTCCCCAGGGCAGAGCAGAGGGGAAGGATGACCTCCCTCCACCTGTTGGCCACACTCTTCCTGATGCCCCCCAGGATGCCATTGGCGTTCTTGGCCCCAAGGGCACATTGCTGGCTCTTGGTCATCCTGTTGTCCACCCTTGTTGTCCCTTGAGTATAGGGCAGAGAGGTCGAGCCTCTTCAGCTTCAGGACAGAGGTGATATAGCAAGGCCACATTCACTGTCAGTCTCTTCAGGTGACACAGTTAAATGCCATGGAAGGTGGCTTATCTTTTGACCTTCAGGATGGACTGGCAGCAGGACATTGTGTGGATGTCTTGGGTAGGATTTCTTGTTGCAGTGTCCCGATTGCTTTCTCAGAGGCAGCTGCAGAATCAATCACTTGTGATTTTATATTTCCGTTTTCTTTCTTCGCAGGTCATGGTAGAGAATTCCGACTTCACCCCATCGCAGGTTGGCTGTCTCTTTACCTTCCTTGCCCGTCAGCTGGCCAAGCCCAACAACACGTTGTTTGTGAACAGGACGCTTTTTGACCAGGCAAGTATTCCTTTGTGAGGGGGCGAAAAATTTCCAAACAGGGTGCAGCACTGCAGAAAGTGTGGCTAGTGCTGGGGACTGAAGGAATTCTGGAAGGACTGGTGCATTATAAAACCACACCTTGCTGGGACTTGGGGTTGGTTTCGAAGCAGCGGAGCAGGAGAGACCACAGAAGCACAGTAAGCTCCGTGTTTCAGCTTTCCTGCTGGAATTGTGTGAGAAATAGGGTAGGGCCTAGGAGGTGGAACAGCCTCTGCTCCTCTCCGTGGAATGGCAGATTCCTGTGCTCACTAGCGTGTCAGGAGAGGGAAAGCAGAGGCCCATAAGGGCCAGAACCAAGCTGTTTATCTTTAAACCCCGGTGAGCATTTTGGTGTCTCTGTTGTTACTTGTGATGTGTGAAGATGCCAACTAAAATGACACTAGTGAGCTTACAGAGCTTGTATAGCTGGTCATTTCTGGTTTGCATGGCCACCATCATTCTCTGCGGTTTGAAATAGGCTGATACGTACTGATGCATGCCTAAAGCTTGCACGGGTTAAATTTATATACAAGTTCAAATCCTGGAAATTCCTGGGACTGAGGAGGCGGCTTCAATGGCTACAGCAGTTGTGCTTTGATGATAATATTGGGTATATGAACACTAATAAAAAACAGGTTAGAAAATATATATCCTTTGTCATAATTTAAGACCAAGGCAGTCTGTGGAGGCTAAATGGATTTGAATTAAGTGCTGTAATTACAGATATATTAAATTTTATGAATTACATGATTTCCTGTTTTTCTGAGAGAGATGGCACAGCCCAGGAGAGAAGTTGAAAAGGGTCAGCATAGGGGTTCCAGCTGTTTGGTCTGTGGTCCAAGGCAGGGCCATGGGGTCCCCTGGGTTCTTTTATGTTCCCTGGGTTCCCCAAAGTTTGGTTCTAGATCCTGATGCAGAAATATGGGTTTCCCTCCCTGGAGTCTTTCGGCAGTTGTTGGTTACTCCAGTACTCTTGAGCGTCCTTAGTTATAGGATGAAGCAGAGTGCTTCACAGATGAATAGTACATTCAGATTTCAGTGTTGTGTGCTGCTTTGCTGTTGCCATTATTGGTGCTCACAGTCTGCTTGTGAGGATTGTGCTCATGGCTGTGGTCACCAGGCCTAACTCATGCCGACCTCTTCATCCTTGCGCAGGTCCTTGAATTTCTGTGCAGTCCGGATGACGATTCCCGCCATTCAGAGAGGCAGCAGGTAACGGCCTTCAAGGGAATGTTTCTTTAAGCACCAGGTGTGATGACCAGAGTGTAGAGCAAAGCTCAGCCTCATGGGGAAGGTTTGGTGGCTGAAGGTCCTATGCTAAGGCTGTCACCTAGCGCAGGGGCGGTGGCCAGCAGGGAAGAATTGGGCAGCGCTGTACACAGCAGGAGCGAAGGAGGATCCTACCCCAGCATTGCCTGCAGGAGAGGTTTGGCAGCAGTAAGAACAGAGGCGGGAAAAGTCCTGGATAAGCGCGTGACCTTCATTGTTAACGGACAATCAATTAAAAAAAAAAAAAAAAAAATCTGTAAAATAAGCCCTGTGTTAATGCAAAGCTTAATGGAGCAGGAAGAGTGTACTTTTGAATGGCACTGGGTGCCCGGCTGCTGCTGCAATATAAATAACTGGCATTCAATATCTGCAGGTCCTTTTAGAATTGCTCCAGGCAGGAGGGATAGTACAGTTTGAAGAGAGTCGTCTTATCCAAATGGCAGAAAAAGCAGAATTGTAAGTTGCCGTGTACAATATATAAATACTACCTTTAAATCTGCTCCAAAGCTTTTTTCCTCCACATTTCTTGTTCCTACTTTGCAGCTGTGTTTGGGATTATTTTGCCTATGCATTCACATATGCTTCATTTAATATGCTCATATTTAGTCCCAGTCTTTTTATCTTTACTGAGTGTTCTTACAGAAAGCATTGTTGAGATGAGAAGGGGTAGAGCTGTGGAAACCCTTCAACATGAAACCCTGTGGGGCTTGATGCGTTTTGGCACTTCCTATCCTAGAGCCCAGGCTTTGTTCAAAGCTATAGTTGTATATTTGAGTGCTCTACCACTGACAGATGGAGATGACTCGTTGGGGTGAGACCCACAGGTGGATTTAAAAGCATGGAGGGGTCTGAAGCCACCCCCATGGTACTCATTTTAGAACTGAGTAGGAGAGACAAACGCGGTGTCTGGAAAGGCTGAAAATTTCTACCATCTCCTTGAGATGCTTCACGTTTCCAGAAGGAGTCTGTTGTGCCTGAACAGAGTCAGCCAGGGAGGGGCATCTTCATCCCAGTCTTGAATTTGGATGTTGTGTGAATTGGTCCACCGTACTACAAAGGACCGGAGGGACAGACATGCAGAGGTGGGGTATGCCATGCCTGCCTTCCCTAGAAGGAGTTGCTCAACCAAATTTTTCAGACTCAAGAAATGTTTTGTTTTGTTTTTTCTCCTTGCTTCAGAGAATTTAACAGCCAGAACCACCAGCTCAGCCACTTCCAGCAGAGCTAAAAGACCTATAGTGTAATGTTGTTTAGCAGATTTTTCATTTGTTTTCCCTCACTTGCATCTGTTTTTATCTAATGTTTATTAAAATCTGCAGGTAGGAAGCTGTGTCATAACACACTCCTGAGTCGTGTCCAGAGTTTTTCTTCAAATTAAGTGTTGTGGATTGGCCTAGCTTAGAGCTGAGTGTGTTGTAGAAATAAGGAAGGTGATCCGTGAACAGCAGAACCTTTCTTTAAGGATTTTTATCCCCTGTCCCTTGCCTGTCACCTTCGTAACTCCAGTTTTCTGTTCTGTACGATAACTTCCCAAAAAGAGGGCGGTCGATAGGCTCGTTGGCCCGTGGCTGGTACTAAACGGCGTCTGTAAACTGGAGCCACCCAACCTGTGTGCTGAAAACCTTCACGTAAGATACTTCCAAATGCTTTCTGTAAAACACGCTGTGTTTTCTTTTGAGCGCTGCCAAATTCTACTGGGTCTGAGCTCCCTACTTCTATTCTGCTGCTTCAGCTGAGTGTATTTTTCCTAACGTGGAAAGTATTTTTCACTTTAGCTATCAGATTTGCGAGTTCATGTATGAACGAGAGCTTCGCTATGACAAAATAATTGGCTGTTACCTGCGTGATCCAGTGAGAAAGGTGAGTAAATCCGGTGCTTCTGGCATTTTTTTCTTCCCAGCAGCGCAGCCTGTCCACTCCGTTGTACATCTTAAAAAGCGTCCTCCTTTAGAGCTGAGTTTTCTTAGTTATACTCAAGGCTGTTTGTGTGTGTTTCGGAGCTGAGCTGATTCTTTTTAAAGCTTCAGATTTTTTGGTTTCTTTTTAAATTTAAACAATGCTAATACGTAAAACCTGAGTGCAGGATGGGATTTATTGCAAATGTCACTAGCTGCAATACTTTGTTTCTGCCATCAGTCCCCTTTTTATTCCCCCTGGACAGAGACTCTCTGCCCTTACTATCTCTTTGCAATTAGCTTCTGCATGTCTCTAAGTTGCGTATCTGCCACAGTTTTTGAGGTATTCTCTTCCCAACCGCCAACAGGAGGGTCTGGCAAATGTGATCTCACCAGCTCCTTGTGAAACCACTATGCTGAAAGTTGTATGGGTGAAGGAGTCAGAAGAGATAGGTTGTGATAGTGAGATGGTCAAAAAATATGGTAGAGGAGAGCATGTGAGTTGAGGATGGTGCAGGAGAACCTGGGGGAGAGGCTAATGTCGAAGAGGAATTCAGGAATACGCTGGGAAAACTGACCTACCCTCTGGTAGAGCGTTCTTTTCTCTCTGCCTGTGTTCCTACAGTGCAGAGACGTGTCCTGTCCTTTTTCCCTCTGAGCAAGAGGGGGACATTTCTAATAGTGGAAGAACAATTCTCTTTGACCTCAGTGCTTAACACGTTTAGCATCAATTCTGTTCCTCTTGGCTTTTTTTTTTTCCCTGGCAGTTCTTCAGGAACTATTCAGGGATGTATAATCTCGCCTGCAGATAATTTACCCTGACTTGCTAACAGAGGACTAGCCCTGAGGTCGTCCAAAGACTGTTTGAAATGCCCTCCCTTTCCAAAATCTAATGCTGTCAGGGGTGCTGCAGAACATACTTATACCATTTATGGTTTTATGCCTTACAGGAAGAAGTTTTCAACTATATTCACAACATCCTGTCCATGCCTGGCTACAGCGCTGAAGAAAAGCAGTCAGTGTGGCAGAAAGCTTTGGAACACATAGAGGTACGGTGAATCCTAAACCCATGGTACATGAGCTATTGCTGACTCCTGTTGGATCTGCCTAGTGCTGCTGCCTAAGCAGGAGTGGCACAGTGTCCAACCACAACTCTTTAGGAAGCTCTGACTTTAAAGTTGAATCTCTTAGATTCAGGCTGGCTACCTTGGTTTCCTGGTTTCATGTATTGCTCTCGGGATAACATCGCCTTCTCAGGGGATGATGAGCAGTGAGCGAGTGCTGTGTGGCAGGGAAGGGATCCATTAGCAAGTCCTTCATCTCCTGAGTGTGCGGCAGCAGCAAGGTCAGGACATTGACCCCACTGACCTCACAGCCTGTGGGATCAAATCCCTCATTTTACAATGCTCATAGCATTCAACTGTGGTCCCTGCTACTCCTAACCTGTGGGGAAGACAGGGTTGTGACTTCTCCAGTATGACACGGACTGCTGCTAGACTTCTCTAGCTAATAACTTTTCCCATCTCTGCAATCTCTCTTTGCTTCAGGGGATGGAGATGTCTCTGAAATAATTGTCCAGTCAGGAGACATGGGGAATCCGTAATAACTCTAGTTCCTACAAGGTGGTGTCAGGCCCCTCCAGGGTAATCTGGAGGTAAGCCAGGAAAATAATTTTGTCTGTAAAGCAAGCAGTTATGCGCTTGCCCAGACTACTTAGCAGGAAGTGGCCTCAGAATTCTGTGTCTTGTGAGGTGAACGAAAAAAGCACTAGGTATATTTGAAAGATACAGAATACTTTTAGTCTCTACCAGCATGTGCAAGTAGGGCGTGACTAATGAGAAAATGGACCAAGAGGGAAAACGATTCGAAAGACAATAAACAAAGAAATGCTGTGAATCCAGCTGTATGACATGCAGCTCGCTGGGCTCACACCCGCTCTCCAGAGGCACTTTCGGAGCCCATGGGAATTGGTGGCGATGGTTGTGCTGTGGCTGAGCGGGCCTAGCTCGTTACAGCATCTTCCACAGCATCCTCATAGGTAAGCTTAGGAAGTGTGGGTTAGATGAATGGACAGTGAGGTGGAATGAAAACTGGCTGAAAGACAGAGCTCAGAGGGTTGTGATCAGTGGCACAGAATCTATGTTGGAGGTCTGTAACGAGGTGTTCCCCAGGCGTCAGTGCTGGGTTCAGTCCTCCTCAATATATTCATCAATGACCCAGATGAAGGGATAGAATGTACCTTCAGCAAGTTTGCTGATGACACAAAACTGGGAGGAGTAGCTGACACACCAGAAGGCTGTGCCGCCATCCAGTGAGACCTGGACAGGCTGGAGAGTTGGGCAGAGAGGAACCTGATGAAATTCAACCAGGGCAAGTGTCGGGTGCTGCACCTGGGGAGGAATAACCCCCTGCACCAGTACAGGTTGGGGGCTGACCTGCTGGAGAGCAGCTCTGAGGAAAAAGACCTGGGAGTCCTGGTGGACAATAGGATGACCTTGTGGCCAAGAAGGCCAATGGCATCCTGGGGGGCATCAGGAAGAGTGTGGCCAACAGGTGGAGGGAGGTCATCCTTCCCCTCTGCTCTGCCCTGGGGAGGCCCCATCTGGAGCACTGGGTCCAGTTCTGGGCTCCCCACTTCAAGAAGGACAGGGAACTGCTGGAGAGGGTACAGCAGAGGGCTACAAAGATGATGAGGGGCCTGGAGCATCTCTCTGATGAGGAAAGGCTGAGGGACTTGGGTCTTTTTAGTCTGGAGAAGAGAAGACTGAGGGGGATCTGATCAACGCCTATAAATATTTAAAGGGTGGGTGTCAGGAGGATGGGGCCAGTCTTTTTTCAGTGGTGCCCAGTGACAGGACAAGAGGCAACGGGCGCAAACTGGAACATAGGAAGTTCCATCTAAACATGAGGAGGAACCTCGTTCCTGTGAGGGTGGCAGAGCCCTGGAAGAGGCTGCCCAGAGAGGTGGTGGAGTCTCCATCTCTGGAGACGTTCAAACCCCACCTGGACAAGTTCCGGGTGCAGCCTGCTCTGGGTGGACCTGCTTTGGCACGGGGTTGGACTAGATGATCTCCAGAGGTCCCTTCCAACCCCATAGCATTCTGTGATTACTACCTTGTCAGAAGAACTGTGATCCACACTGGGCTTTCCAAGTTGTGGAAACTGCTGTCTGCTGCTTCCTTGTGTCTGCTTCATCCCTCTCCTACTGCATCCCTCATCTCTGCTTGTATTGGTGATAGAGCCCAAATTGTTTGGCATTGAGTGAGTCAGCCTCCCTCTGTAAGCCTTATTTTGTGTCTTTATCAAATCACAGGTAGGTCTCCTTGCTGGGTGTCTTCAGCCTGAGGCCTTTACAATTGCTGTTCCATGCTTGGGTGTCTCAGGATAAATCGGAAGTGTCCTGGGTTGCCCTTCTTGATGTCTCTCACTGTGTTGTACTGATTTTGAGAAGATTGTTGTAGGCTGCGACTGCCAGCTTGAGTTGCTTGGTTTTATTTTCTCAGTCTGGAGCTACTTTTTGATTATTGTACACTGTCAGAGGTGCCCAGTGCCCAACTTGTCAGAGCTGTCTACTTTTCAGAAGCTGGCAAACAACAGAAAATATTCCTCTCGTCCATGGCCATCCTTAAAAGCAGGGTTTCTTGCACTGTGTCACCAGCCTTGGAGATAACAGCCAGCTGCTTTTACCTACGCTTTTTGCAGCTTCCTCCAAAAAGCTGCTGGGCAGATGATGGGTTCTTAGGTCACCTTTATTGGGTGCTGTCATTGAGATCAACTCCCTCTTCCCTTTCAGCATCTTTTGTTTCCCAGGATTGGTGAACAATATACACAATTTCATGTTACTTAGCAGCTTATTGGCTGCTATGAGTTTTTGTTTTATTTTTTTCCATTGTAATGATTCTGCTCTCAGACATTCAGAACCTTAAAATAGTAAATAACATTTTACTAGGATGGCGCTGTGATTGCAGGTCTTTGAACAACTGTCCTTTCATCTGCTGAGGCATGAAAGCAGCAAACCAGCCTCTTTGGTTGGAACGAGCAGTGTCTAGCGAGGCTTTCCTGGTGATTGTATGACAGAAAGTGGGGTTTGTAATCAGTGCCGCTTCTTATTTTCTCCATCACCCTACGTAGCTGTTGTTCCTTGATGTTTATCTTGAAAATAAAGCCTAAGGCTTCTCTTCATAGTGCTGTTTGTGGTGGTCACTTTTCTGTCCTCGGACCCACGTGCCTTGTGTCAGTACTGGCTCCTCGAGGGCTGTCTGCCTCACAAGTACCACATTTGCAAATCCCTCAAACCCGGGAGAGGATGAAAACCCAAGCCAGAACCTTTTGCTTGGGGGTAAGGCTGTGATGGTCACACTGATCCAAGAGCTGCAGTCAGTCACTGGGAGGCTGGACCTTCTCCCTCCAGCCACTCAGTCCTGTCTTCAGGATCCTGAAGACTCACAGGGAGGGGTTGCCCAGAGAGAGAAACAAATGCAGTCACATTCCATCCTTTCCGCATTCCTCTGCGCTGCTGTGCTTAACATCTTTGGGTCCTTTGGATTGCCCTGGGCTTGTGAGATGAAGGGGTCCTGCTCCTGAGCACTGGGGAAGCAGCTAAGAGATATGGCTCGCGCAGTAAAGCTGTGGAGTCAAACACCCCAGAGCTGCTTTCCATACGTAGGCATGCATATGGTATATGTGTGTATGCCATGGTATGTGTACCATACATATGGTAGGCAAATTTTGCTTTGGAAACCTCACAAAACGCATCTTCTGTGTCAGCTCTTCTTTAAAGAGCTTGTGGAGTAATCGCACTCCTCCTTGTCACTTCATGCCCAGGGAGGTGGTGGAGTCTCCTTCTCTGGAGACATTCAAACCCACCTGGACACGTTCCTGTGGGACCTGCTGTGGGTGGACCTGCTTTGGCAGGGGGTTGGGCTAGATGATCTCCAGAGGTCCCTTCCAACCCCGTATCATTCTTTGATTTCTTCCCTTCACCCTGATCTGGTGCTGGGTGGATTTGGTGGCTGCTACACAACTTAGCTAGTGCTAAGTAACTTTTTCAGACTTCTTTTTTTTTTATTTCCATATGTATGTTTATGCATTTTTTCTTTCTTTACTGAGGTAAAAGTTGTTTTTGTTTAGTAAAGCCATGTTATCTCTTTTGTAGGCTTAGCAGGGGCTTTTGGGAAGGGTTACCAGGTACCCGATACTGGTTTGAAGCAGTTGTTTCTCATTTGTTTGGGAGCATGGATGCATTTGGAAGCGTTACGAGCGAAAAAACCTCACGGTTCTGGGTCGTGAAAACTTCTATGATGTAAAGCCTTTTAGATCAAGGTTGACAGGATGTGAACCCACAGCCATCTTAAAAGATTTTATTTTTTTTCCTTTTATTACAGTAAAGAAATTATTCAGTTTATTTCAGGTCAGGCCAGATACCAGTTGCGGTTAACAGTTACAGGAAACCTGCTTTTAAACCTCTGGTTTGGTTCAGTTCAAGCCAGTCAAATGCTGTTTCCATTTGACGGAGGAATTCCCTAGGATCAACTGGGAGCTCTGTTTCCTCTCTACTGCTGGCTCCTACTCGGCACCAGCTGGGCTTGTTGGCAGGGGGTAAAAGGCAGTTGTCAGAGAACCTGCTGAAATAATTTCCTCACCTTAGGACTGAGATGTGGTCTGGTTGGTGTGAGGGGTTTTGCATTCTGGTAAGGCCTGTTCTATAGTAAAATCATCAACTTTCAAAAATGCCTTTTTCAAGCTGCCCTTCCTTCTAATTTTTTTTCAAAATCACTCTTTGTGCGATGGTATTAATTGTTTTACAGCTTTCCTCTAGGCCAAGATGCGGTTGCGCTACGAATGGACTCTGTGAAACTGCTTAATTACGTTGCCTATGAAATGAAAAGTGATTATTTTTGTTGCGTTTCCCTCTCCGAAGGAGCTGCTGTTGCTGAGCCCGTGTAAAGCAGCCGACTTGATAGCCATTCACTTCGGTGAGCGGATCGAGAGCATCATTGCAAACCTGCAGGTAAAACTTCGGACTTCCCTGATGTTGGCGCCGCTTTCCGGCGGGGTCGCCGTTCCTGTAGGAAATGATTGCTAAGAGGGATGGGTGAGCTGTCGCTGGGTCGTAAATGGAAGAATAAAAGAGCTTGATAGTTACTCAGCTGCAGGAATTGCTACGTTTAAATTATTTGGCCTGTTTGTAGAGTTCTGGCCGTAAAAATGTATGGTCTCTGAGGTGCTGGTGGCATCGCTTGATAACCTAGTTTGCAGTTTGGAGCTTGGTATGGCTTGAACTCCAAGATCAGACAGAGGTGGTGTCAGCGAACATACCCTCCGAGTATTTATGCAAGACAAATGCCTAAACCAAATTCTTCAGCAGGCGCCAGCCACGAATGTTATTTTCTTCAATGGATATAGTTCAGGAATCACTGTTTATAGCACATTATTTAAAATAGTAATAATGCTCTGTCTCCCCTTGCTGTACAGGACCAGTTTTTACTCTTCCAGTTTCTGAGGAGTCTCCTTGACCCAAGGTATGTAAGAAAATTAGGCCATTTGCAAACTAGAGCTTGAAAACATGGGTTAAAATAAATTCCTCAACACAGCCCACAGCCAAGTTTAGGGCTCAGAAAAGGTGACTTGCTCTTCAAACTGCCCAAAATTGAGAAGGATTGCACAGAAATAAATATTCTGGGGAACGTCCTTTAGCGGAGCCCATGCCGGCTTCCTAACTGGGAAGTGGTGTGGGTTCCAGTACGTGCTGGTGGGAGTGTGGGGGTTGCTGTAACAGCTGCTGTGAGAAGGCTGGGAAGTGGTTACCCTGGGCCTGAAACTGCCTATTCTGTGCTCAGAAATAGCAGTTTCTGTTCTCAACCCACCGACTGATTACTCGGCCGAGGTGCCCAAGTTTAACATAAATAGAAAAGCATTTCTGGTCTCTTGGCATTTCTCATTTCTTTCTTATTTCAAAATTGCTGCCGTATTTCACTGCAAACTTTTAACTTCTTGCTTACTCCATCTGCTCCTCTTCCTTCAGTATTTCAGCACTGAGTGTTCTCTTTCTGTTGAATCAGTTTCAGACGCTGCAAGACTTTGATTTCATGTATTTATTTTGTGAGACATCTATATATGCACGGCTCCAATTGCCTTCAAGCAATTGTTAATGCAATTTAAGGCAAGATCTTGTTTTGTCAATCAGCTACAAATTAATTGTGCCTTATGAGAAGGAGTAAGAGTAGGAGAAGGTAATATTACCTAAATTCGAGTGTAAATGTTTCAGTTCTTGTTGAAGTTGAGTAAAAAGCATGGTGTGGAAGCTAGAACCTGGAATTAATCGCTTTTTGGATTTTTTTCAGATGTAAATGAAAAATAATAATTAAAAAAAAGACATGTTTTATTATTTCCTGAGTTTTACAGCCGTGTTTGTATGGAAGGTGTAAAGTTCCACACCTATTTTATTTCTTAGAAATCAGTGTAAAATCAGTATTTTTCCAAGAAATCATCTTGATTTGGTTTTATGGGAGAGAAATTAGATTATTTAGTTAATAAATGAATAAATTTTTTTTAAAAAATTGAATAGTTAAGCAGAAATGATACCCAACTGGATGTTAAGTAGGACTCTGTGCTGTGATACCACTTGCAGCAAGTGAGACCCAATGAAGGTAGTAATTAACCTGGATTGAAATTTTATGCATAGAGTGGCTTTCATAATCTCGGAGTAATAGACGTATCTAATTTAGCTCTGCCATAATTAGAGCTAAATACGACCCTTTCTCCTGTATTTATCTTATAATCAAAAGCAAGACGTGATGTGTTCAAACCAGTGATAGGAAGCAACTTTGCGTACCTGATCTTTGAAGAGATCTCTGCTTCCCCCTCCAAGGCTGATGTCCAGGAGCATCAGGCCACGAGGCTCCTCACGCTGTCCCGTGTGTCCCTCAGCAAAGCTTGAGAACAGTTCCTTTCCTCGCTGTGCTCCAAAGCCCACTAGTTCCCTGCAGGAAGATGTTCAGGATTCCGAGTAATGGAGATAAATTGCCTACCGACTGGATTGATGTTGCCAGAGTAATAAGTGAAAGATAAGTGGGACAGTTACGCAGAAAAATGAACGACATACTCCTAGTTTGGATTCATGGGTGCTGGTGACTGACCGTAAAGCAGAAGGTCTGCAAGCCCGAGGCTTAACCTCCTTGTTAATAAATGATGATGTCAGTAAGAAGTGTTCCGTAGAGATACTTGATTGCTGGAGGGGCTAGTTTTTTTTATTTTTTATTTTTTAATAACACTCAAGGTCTCGTGGTCCAGTTTCAGCGCTATGCGGTTCCCTGCTTCTAAGACCTATCGAAATGAGCTGAACTGTATCCTGAGGGAGGAAACTTGCTGTGCAAGACCTAATCTGTAGATATACCTATACTCTGTAGTACATCTATACATAAAATAGCAATTAAGTTCTTCTGAAAACAGTAGTTTTCAGATAGTTCAGATAGTTCTTCTATCTCTTTAGTTTCAGATAGTTCTTCTATCTCTTTTCAGTCGAACTAAATGCTTATATGTTTTCTTTTTTTTGAGCAAGTCTTATTAAAATAAGGTCTCTTAGAGCAGTAAATGAACTTTTAATGTCACAAATACCAATGATTGCTTGATCATATGGGGACAAGGCTCATCATGCTGGTATAACTATCCTAGTTGGTGGAATTGCATTAGGGATTAATTTGGCCCATTTAATTTAGATAGAGATTTATTTTAAAGGAGATTGAAGGGGGAAGGGAGGAAACAGGGTTAACAGAAATTGCCTGGGGAAATTAAAACCGAATGTCCGTATGTTTGTATCTTACAAGAAGCCACAGAAAACAGAGAATGTGGTGTGATTGCTCAGCTCATTAATCACAGTCTTTGCTTCATTTCCATTTTAAGCCCTTAAGTTTTTTTTTCCTCTAAAAAAAACCCAACGCAGTGAAGCGTGTCTGTTTGCAGCATGTGTTTGTGTATTAATATGTAAAAATATTAAGTTATTTAGCAATACAGCGTTCTGGGTCTATAAATACATTAACAGATAGCTAAACTTTTAGGTTCTGTGACAATGGCTCTTCTGACTGCCCAGCCACCCGTGACACTCGCGAGGCTCGCTTGTGCCAGGTTTTGGGAGAAACCCAGTGATTCTCTCTTCTTTTTAGGAAAGAGCACGTAGAGGGTGGCAGGGGAGATGCTGGGCATGGTCGTATTGAAGATGAACTGGTCACACGGAGCTGAGCAGGACCTGCAAGTCTCAAGAGCATTGCTTAGTTTTTAACGTTACCAAAATTCAGCTTTCTTTCCATTCACTCTTCTCTGCGTTTCTTAAGTGAAGTGGTTAAGGAAAAGGTCAGCTTGCTCATGAAGCCATGAATACTAGCTGCCAGAGTTATTTCCAGACTAGAAGTTTGTTCTTGTACTAAAAATGTATGACTTGCCATTTTTCCCATTTTTGTAGATAGAGATCACTTGAGATAGAAAGCGCTGCTTTATTTTAGTCTAGCTGCAAAGAGAGTAGAACACTGGGGAGTTTATAGGGGGTGTGCTGTGGGGGGAGCGGATGGGGAAGGCAGGAGGCCAGAATTAAGGGCTCTTGTTTGGTCCTTCAAAAGTCCATTCTTTATTTGATGTCGGAACACAATAGTTTGGATACCGTTTTTTGTACAACTGTGTCCGTACTTGGACACTGTGATCGATACCTGAGTGAGGCTTTAATTTCTGGGCAAAAAACATTTATAATCAAGTGACTGACACTGTCATCACAGTAGGCTTCTTTAGGCTTGGCAGGGGCACAGCCTTCTCCCGGCATTTCTTGGATGATAATAATCCCGTCAGCTCCTGTAGCTCCTGGGAAATACAGGTTCATATTGCATATCAGGCCTTTTCCATCCCATGGTTGTAGGGTTTGCACATCAACACATCTTCTCCTGCTTAGGAATTTCTGTTCAGAAAGGTAACAAAACTAAATACATACCTTGATCTGCTTTCTTTCTTAGCAGGAGCTTCAGAACAGGTTTAAGAGCCCTGTTTCCTAGACAGGATAAACTTCTGCTGTTTCTCTGCAGGATGCATCAATCCTAGAACTGCCACGTGAGGTTTAAGCTGCAGTGGTGGGGGACTGCTGTTCATTGCATGGGGTTGCAGGTGCTACCCCTACCTCTAGGAAAGTACCATCCTTTCCATCCTCGCTCTTGGAAATCTCTTTCTTCACGTTGCTCTTATTTTTAAAAAATAAGATCGGTAGAAAACAGTCAGGACGCAAGGACAGTCATGGGCACCGCACACAGTTTTGTCCTCTGGTTTGTTTCCCCCACGTTAGGGGAGAAATATAATAAAAAATAAACCAAGGGATTAGAAAATGGCCACTGCACGAACCGCTGCAGTGCCAGCAGCTGCTGCTGGAAAGCAATTGGAGAAACCCTTTTTACAGGGATGTCTTTATTAAATGAGTTTAATCGTATTCTGAGGTTCACCTGCAGGAATAAACTCGGCTAGAATCAGAAGGGAAGCCCTCATTTGGCCTCCTGGATGTTTCAGCCAGGCAGGGTTATCCACAGCCCTGCCCAGAAGAGAGGGGTTCCAGGGGTGCACTGACCAGCCTGGCAGTGGTGTTTGTGAGCAGCCAGAGGAGGTCAGGGAGACGACAAGGGCAGAGTTGGGAGACTTCACCCACCTGTGTTGATTGAGCAGGTCCCATGCGGGGAGATGAGGCAGATGTCCTCAGTTCTGTCTGAATATGGTTCTGTGGTGCAGCTGGTTGCAAAACCCTTGAGCGAGGATGCAGCCTTTGGCTGAACAATACACCAACCTTACAGTTGGCAAACTGCTCTACCAGTGACCTTAAAGTGCACAGACTTATTGCAAAACCCAACTCGCCAGTTTTGCCCTGTCTGAGAAGAGAAACTAAATAAAAACGGGGATGTTTCCCTAAAAGAAGCACGAGTTCATATCTCAGTGAGATAGATAAAAGGGATCATACTCTAGTAGATGAAACATTAAAATGAGGTAACTGAAGCCAGAGAAGAATTTCAGGAACAATAAGCAAAAAGCAACAAAACATTTCCCCAAACACATGCAGAGAAAGTCAACAGCGTCTAGAGACAGCGTCTTAAAAGGCCACTCAGAGACCCTAAGGTTTAATTGAGGAAATCAGGTGAATTCATTGTGCCTCTTTGCTGTAGAATTGCTGAAGATGTGTCTGTGCTGGTATCTTGCTTCCCAAGGGTCTTTGATAGTCTAATTTATACTGAGGCATCAGTAGAACATGTTGTGGAACAAATGAAATGCCTACTAACAGACCTCTAGCACCAGTAATTAGTAGAAACAGCATAATTTTTGTCTTAAAACCAGATTTTTTACTTCTGTATTAAGAATAAAACACAAGACACAATTGAGTAAGAAACTGTTCTTCCCAGCCAAACTTCTGGACTGGAATTTGACTTGAGCCTGTGCCCTTTTTATTCCAGAGAAGGCATTAACCAAGACCTGATACACTTACCACCCTGTGTCACTGAGCAGTTCATTGAGCTGCTGTGTCAGTACAGCCCGGACCAGGTTTTGGAGACGCTTAAAGTTCTGGAATACTGCAGACTGGAAGAAACCATCCAGGTAGGAAGGACACGTATAAGGACAGGGGCTAGGGGAAGCATTCAAATCAGCTCCTACCTCTTTATTAAAGTACTATAAAATTATTTTAGCTTAGGGTGTGGATTAGTTCCTGGATACTCTTCCAATCCATATCTAATGCTGTTTGTCCCCTCGAGCTGCTAAGCTCCTTTCCCGCAGCATGGTTAGCTATATTTAATGTACTGAGTCTGAGTTTAGTCTCAGGGCTAATCAGAAACAAGCCGTTAGTGCTCTGAAGCTACTGAAGCAGAATAGAGACCGGCTGTGTTCATGTTGATTAATATGCTGAAGGTATATAAAATCATGGGCCTGGGCTTTTTTGGAAAAAAAACCCTGCCAAAATTTAACTAGTGCTGGGAGAACAACTATTTCTTCCCTTTATAAAAAATGTTAACAATAATCTGTTCTTGATCTTGATTTATAGATTTATTTTTTTTTAATTTTTTTTTTTTTAAGATTTTAATGCTGGTGATGGCAGTAGTGCCAGTTGAGAAACAAAAGCAGCATCATAGGCGGTGGGGGGGAGTAGGAGCGCTGCTCAGGCTGGGTGACGTGCCTCTGAACACACGGAGACACAGTCCTTCCTGACCATCTGCTTGTCATTGTCTTGAGGAGTAAACAAACACTGGCAGATTTCTTAAGACAGACATTTACCTTTTTTTTTCCTTTTTTTTTTTTTTTTTTAATTCTTCTTTTAACTCAGATAACCCAGAAACATCAACTCCATGAAGCTTCTTCGTATTTACTGGAGAAGAAGGGAGATATCCATGGTGCCTTTCTGGTTATGCTTGAGGTGCGGTATGCTGAGATCCTGAATGTGGCACTTTTGCCATGGTGGCGTGAGGTGCCATCAGCATGGGGGGCCTCTGTTAAGGTTTGGCATTGTCATTGCTTCTCAATTTGTTTCCCGCTAGAATCCATGGAAGCATTCACCTCCTGTCAAATAACAATATGTTGAGTTGTCTGCAGACTCAGCAGATCAGTATATTTTTCCAGCGTGTCTTCAAACATCTAGTAGATAATAGATGCTGAAATTTGTTTTTCTGAATCGCGACTCATCTTTCAGCTCCTGTTTTCCTCGCCGTGTTTGGAAAGACATTTATGCTCTTTTAGTCATACTGGGGAGGAAAATGAGGGCCAGCCTTTGTAACCATATCTTTTAAAGACACATCTGTTGAGATTCTGCAAGTTTACTGCTCTCTCTTTTGTTTCAGCGGCTGCAGAGCAAGTTGCTGATGCTTACACAAGATGATGAAAGTAAGAGTTATCAAGTTAAATTCCATTTTCTATTAAAAAGAGATAAACGCAAAAATGTGAAGTGCCTATGCCTGCCATGTGGCATAATGAGATCCTATTTCAGGTTTCTAGGTATTTTGGTGACATTTTTTAAAATTTATATTTACTCTGTTACTCTGATCTTGCTAGGGATATAGAACAAGCTGTAATGGATGGGGCTTTTTTTTATGTGTGTGGTCATTTGCCCTGTTAGCCTTTTTGATTGTGACTGGTGCTCTTGCTGGCTTACCAGACACGTTTCCTGTGTTAGAATCCATTCAGGCTCCTTACTGAGCTGTAGCAGGCATTATGTGTGAACAGCGATGAGAGACATCTGGATGTAGCTTTCGTTGAAGCAGACTTCTCGGAGAAGTAAGAATGCTCTGCCTACAGAAAATGAGTATATGCACAAGTGCACTTTTCACTAGCACGAGGACTCACGAGCATCTAATTAAATGCAGTGCCCATATTTGTTACTTAATTGCATCCTAAACCCCAGCTCAGATCTTCCTTTCTCGATTACATAGAACGTTTTCTGTGCCTGATTTATTGAGCTATTCAGAAAAAGTGGCAAAAATCAGGACCTGTCTTTATAATGCAGTTGCTCGCTGTAGTGAACAGGCTTTAGATGAACAGCATGGTTTTGTTTTTCAGAGTGACTGGGAGTTAACATATCTAATAGTTTTTATAATTGCAATTTTTTTTTTTCCCAAAAAACTTAGGCTCAGCTGAACTCCCCTTGCTAGAAAACATTGAAGATACCTTAATGAAAACAATTGCCCTTTGCCAGAGAAATTCGCACAATTTAGACCAGCAACAGCGAGAGGTAAGGTAATAAAAAAATGTATCACTAAAATCAGCAAAGGCCTTTGTATCTCCTGAAACTTTCACTTCACGTGCTTCTTCCTTTCCCCATCTGTTGGATACTGATATATCTCAAGTGGTCAGTGTTTTCCTCTGCCTTGTGTCCTTGCAGTGGTTCAGGTTTTAGACCCACAAGAGAAAAAACCTCACTTGTAAGGGTGAAGCACAAAATAAAGCACGTGTCAGCAGTGGAGGAGCAGATAAGCAACGTCCTTTCCCTCATTTTTAGCTCCAGTTGAAATTTTGGATTGAATATCAATCAGGCACTAAGGAAGGCATAGTCTGAGCCAACTTTGTGGTGGCACCAAGCTGACGCTGCTGTCACTGTGGCTGCAGGATATTGCCGTTCTGAATACGTTCAGAAATCCTGAATTTAACGTCAGCCTGGTCTTTGAGGGGTGGAGACAACACCGCTTGCATCAGCTCTTGCTGAGAGAACTGGGTTTCCCTGTCTCCTTCTACTGAGGCTGCGTTTCCATTTTGCCAACGTCAGTGACATAGAAGGCGTCTTTACTCCTAAGATTTTGCATAATTTACGTAACTGAACTCAAAACTGAGAAGGTTGTTCCCGTGTCTGAAGAGGTGGCATGTCTGGAAGTCAAGAAATCCACAATTTCTTCCGAGCACTGTCCAGTGTATGAGGTGACCTGCTCGGTTTCTTCTCTTAAATGATCTTACCGTGCAACAGGCAGCGGCTGTGCTTTATTGAAGAGGTGTCTGCGTCACACCCTGAGTGCTTTTGGCCCCCCTGCCTTCTCAGAGAGACCTGAGTTAGCGTTTGCTCTCGCTCTGGGTCCTGTTCCACCTGCTGGAACTGCTTTGTTGATGCCCAAGTAAGATTTGACTCTGGTCACCAAATGAAGGACCAGCTTCCCCGGTATGATGTTACATGAATTTTCACAGCTCCTGTATACTGCCTGGAGAATTTAGATGCCCCTTTCCATTTGGGATCCATTTACTGTGCTACCTGTTACGTACGCAGCCTCTACACCGGAGAGTTTGCATCTCAGGTGGAGAAGTAGTTGGGGACTGAATGAAGTAAAAGTAGGTTACTTCTGTTGTCGCAATTCCAGTAAAGAAACGGGTGAGAATGGGGAAGAGAGAGCAACGGGAGCCAAAGGTCTTCTGTGCTCAGACCCCAGTGAAATAGTATCTTAGTCTAAGATACGAGCAATCTAGACTGAATGCGTACCCCAAAGTGCTGTGCTCTGAGGTTATTTTAACATGTTTCAGTTCTGTTCCGTTGCAGTCATGGGAAACATAGTTCTGTTCTTCAGAATGTGGAAGTGGGTCTTTGGAAATGGACTCTGACATCGGTCACAGCTCATTTTTAGTACTGCTCTGTTCTTAGTGTTTTGGTTTTTTTTTTTTTCCCCTCTCATTCAATTATTTCAGGCCCTGTGGTTTCCCCTGCTGGAGGCTATGATGTCCCCACAGAAATTATCTGGTTCTTCACAGTGTCGATACTCTGACTGTAAGTATTTTGGCCTTTGTGACCCCAAATATTAATCAAAATCTGTGTGCTGTCTCTCCTCCTCTACTGAACAAATAGAAGGAAAGCAGTTTTGTTACTCAGTTCCTAAATTCGGGGCTGCTGCAGTAGATCTGGACTGCAGTGGCTGCTGGACTGAGCTCAGGTTGGGTGTTTGGTTGGCTGCAGTTGTCAGGTACTGTTATTTTTCAGTCCTGAGTGGCGGAGGAACCTGACCACAAACTGGTTCCACTGAGGATGCTCCATATAAAAAAACGTATAAAAAAACCAAGATGCGCACAGCGTGTACAAAGGCTTTCTGGGTTGTGAGTAGGTTACAGTCTGCACTTTGGGAACTTCTGACATAATACACTGTCATCTTCCATGCCTAGCCTTCTGTACACCCCTGTCTATTGTATATAAAATCAGTAAAACTTGAATACACCAGCTCAATTCTCCGCTCCAGTTCTAGTGCCCTGAATCCATTGTGGGTGTCAGCAGCACATCCGGAAAAGCCTCCCTTTATGGGAGACTTAAGACTGGTTCAAAAGGGGCTTAGATACTGTGGGTTTGGGACAGAATAGTGTCTTTTGGTCCATTCCATCCCAGTGCTCCATGGTGATTGTAGTTGTGGGTGGTTAAGGATCACAAAATATTACAAGTAAGCATGGTGGTGACCATGCTGTCCGTCTGTTTCTTTCCTTCCAGTGACTGCTAGCTGTAGCTGGACTCCTGGGGATAGTCTTGCAGAGATCAGGAACCCAAAAATATACATCACCCCTCTTCCCTCAACTCATCTTTTCCTCTAAATTCAGGATGCCCCCTAGAGTATCCATTTTTGGGATCTAATGCCTGTAGAAAAGTAATCATTGGTTCAACAAGGGCAAGTGTAGGGTCCTGCACCTGGGGAGGAAGAACCCCAGGCACCCGTATAGGTTAGGGATGGACCTGCTGGAAAGCACTACTGAGGAGAAGGATCTGGGAGTCCTGGTGGATAGCAAACTTTCCATGAGCCAGCAATGTGCCCTTGTCGCCAAGAGGGCCAATGGGATCCTGGGCTGCATAGGGAAGAGTGTGGCCAGTAGGTCGAGGGAGGTCATTCTCCCCCTCTACTCTGCACTGGTGAGGCCACAACTGGAATACTGCATCCAGTGCTGGGCTCCCCAGTTCAAGAGAGACAGGGAACTGGTGGAGAGAGTCCAGCGTAGGGCAACAAAGATGATGGAGGGATTGGAGCATCTCCCTTATGAGGAAAGGCTGAGAGAGCTGGGACTCTTTAGCCTGGAGAAGAGAAGGCTGAGGGGAGACCTTACCTACATTTACAAGTACCTAAAGGGTGGGTTGAAGGAGGATGGAGCTGGACTCTTTTCAGTGGTTCCCAGTGACAGGACAAGGGGCAATGGGCACAAGCTGGAACATGGGAAGTTCCATTCAAATATGAGGAAAAACTTCTTTCCGGTGAGGGTGCCAGAGCCCTGGAACAGGCTGCCCAGGGAGGTCGTGGAGTCCCCTTCTCTGGAGATCTTCAAGACCCGCCTGGATGCAGTCCTGAGTGATGTGCTCTGGGCAACCCTGCTTTAGCAGGGGAGTTGGACTGGATGATCTCTAGAGGTCCCTTCCAACTCTGACAGTTCCGTGATTCTGTGTGATCTGGAGTGAGACCACAAACGATGAGAAGATTATCCACTTGGATCTTGCATAACTACTTTGTTTTCATTCCAAACGTGCATACTTCCCAAACTGCTCAAACTAGCTAATTATCCCTACAAAGAAGCTGAATTGCTGGGTCCGTGCATATCTCGATATTGGCTCTTACTTTGGGGAGTTAGGGATTGAGGAACAAGTGTCATGCGAAGGTTAACACTAGGAAGTTTTAGAGTCTGTGGGACTATAACACGGACAAGGCAACCAAATTGTGTTTTGGTAGCAGTAGGACAAGTGAACGTCAGTGCTACAAAGTCAGTCTCAAACTGTGAGCGTTTACTGTAGGTGGGGCGTGGGAGGGGAACGGAGACGCATTGTGATATCGAAAACTTTTAAATATACTTTCTGATACAAAAAGCTGTGTGTGCTTAGTGCAAAACGTGTAGAAGAAATAAATATTAAAAAAAAAAAACAAAACCAAAACATTTTTCAAACTAGAAAACATGAATTGGGACACAACTCTCTTAATCTGAAAGATCGATGTCTCTTTACTCTTTGAATCCTAACGAACTGCTGGTGGCTTTGGTGTTTGATGTTTCAGCTCTGAAGAGTTTGACGATGCAAGTGCTGAACAACATGGCTGCATTTATCGCTCTCCCTTCAATCCTGCAGAGAATTCTACAGGTGAGTTTCTGAAGAGAAGCGGCTTTTACCAAGTTGTGCCACTCGGTTATTGGGAAGAGCTGAACACATTCCTGATACGATAGCGATTTCCGTGTCGTTAAAGATCAGGTTAGTTAATTGTCTGGTTCAAAGTATTTCATTAGAACTTCAGTTGGTGAGATCTAAGTTGGAAAAGCTGATAGAATGAGTGACCTGGAAGACTTGACGCTCTGAGGAGACATGTGGGAGCACATAGACCTGTGAGAAGATAATTGAGGTAACTTCTGCAAACCAAATAAAATATTATCTCAAAGGTTGCAGTTACTTTGAACTGAAACTTAGCAATTTTAGGGGCAAAGCTACTATGAATTTCTCAAAGCTTGGAACTAAATTTGTTGAAAGCCATTTAGCAAAGGCTCTGGGCTTGGACAGTTGTGAAAACACTAACACCGAGTTTGTAGGCTTTGGAGAAAAGATCAAGACTGGGCCTTTTTAATTGATGGTGCAATGTATTAGAGATGTTTAGAGCAGCAAACATCTTGTAGATTTCAAAACAGGATCTTGGGTGATCACAAGCAGATATGATTTGTTAATTTGTGAAAATAGACAAAAGATGAGGTTGGGATTTAATAGCAAACCTCGAGAAATGCAGAAAATTAATTAGAGAAATTACCTGCATGGTGGAGTGGAATGCTTGAAGGGCTGAGAAAGCATTGACTTACTCTTCAGGGTTGCTATTCCAGGTGAGAGAAGAAAATGTAGAAAAGGGCTTACAGGCTTCACAAGGGGGAACATGCAGCTCTAGCAACCTATTAGTTTGATCTTAATATTATGCACAATCTCGAATTTTGGAAAAAAATCATAAAGACAGTGAAAAATGTTATAAAAGAGTGGATAGAAAGCGTGATCAAATGAAATACGGTTTTATCAAAGGTAGAAAGTGTCGAGCAAACTTAATGTCTCTTCAATAACTTATTTTGTCTAGTTTTAACCGGGGCATTAAATGCAGTTTTCTGTTGAGCTTTGTTTGATGTTTAATGCAGGCAGGAGAGGATACCGAAGCTGTGAATGAATGAGTGGGGAGGTTGACAGGGAGGTTTTCCTGGGTTATGTTGAGAATTGCCAGAAAACCAGCGACCACCGTGAAGATAATGCAGCCAGGAGGTATTAGAGCATGGAGGAAGATCCTGTTCTCCCTTGGGAAGACTAGAAATTCTTGTTTGTGGTCTTTGGATATTTCATCCCTTTTCTATTCTTATGGACTCTTTTAGCAGAAATAGAAAAACCCTTTTCCTAGAGGCTGGCGTTTGTGTCTTGGAGGCAACAGGTGAATGAAATGCGTTTGTCAGTTGTACGGGGAAGCGGTTGGTGCGATGGCACTACTGCAAAGGATAATGGGGTGCTTACAGCCCATCAGGTGAAGGGCTTTTACGAGGGACAGACACGTGTAAGGCATTATTTAAAGCAGCCCGTGCAACTCCGGTCACTGGGTTTGGAAGCTGGGGGTGGGGAAATTGCTCTTGCTCATTCCATTTCCCTGGTCAGCCTTACAAATTCAGCCTGACAGAACAGAGATTTAAAGAGGCAGATGTTGCTGTACAACTAGAGCAAAAAAACAGGGAGAGACGGCGATTTCTTAAAATGTATTCGGAGAGAAGGACTGAATTCCAGGTAAAGAACTTCATAAAACAGCAGTAGTAATCAGTACCTTGTAGCTCAGAAACATGTGTAGGGAAAATAGTGTCATAAAACTCAGTAGATCCTAGGGAAGGGAAGATGGTATTTATTTACAGGATCTCTAAAGAAGTTGACTTTGCCTCTTAACACTCATTCTTTTATAGATTTTATTCACTCCCTTGCACTTGGGTATTTGCAGACACCTAAGACGTATGGGAATGAGTGACCTGACCCGGATCACTTGTGAGCAGTAGGGAGGGTGTCAGCCCCTTGCTGCATCTCTGGGGTTCCTCTGATGATGACAGCTGAGGTTTGGATGGATTAGTTATGTCCTTTACAAGTTGCTGGCTGTTATAAGGTGGATTTTTGCCTCTGCATCTCACTTAAGCTTCTGCAAATCGTGAGCCAGATTGCTGCACATTTTGTTTTCCCTTGTTTGGAACCTGGGTTTGAAATACACGTCTGTCGTCTGTTCTCCTGTGGGCTAACAGAAAAATGGGATGTGATATTCCACACACCTGTCATCCTCCTCACGTTAGGACACGGGGTCTTCCACTGATAACTTGTCTGGGCTCTTACCAGTCTGCTGCCTTCAGAGCCTGACACCCTCCTCAGCTTTGCGGCTGGGACAGACCGTTCGTTTAACCCTTTCTTCTGCTTAAAACCACATGTTTCCATTCACGCCGACCTTTATTTCTGAATTTCCAGGATTGCATTGCTCTGGGTCACTCCTGCTTGTGTGTTTGTAGTTGTGTTGTATTAAACTATTGCTTCAGGGCTTGCGCCGGGTGCCTGTGGGAGGTTTTCTTGGGTTTTTATTTTGGCACGCAGCTTGGGCCATGGAAGAATGTCGCTTTGAGTTCAGCCGGGAACATGACGTTGGGAGTGGTGATGAGTATGTCTTGCTGCGTGGCCGTCTCTTCGGGTGCCCAGCTGAAATGTTCAGCGGTTTTGGAACCCTTACCGTCTTTGGGATCAGGAGAGAAGAGGGAGTACTGGATTTTCTGCCTCCCTGCGTAGTGTGACCTGCCGTCTGCTTCCTTGGATTATCTGGGAATGCCATTTAATTGCCCCACGGGGAAGAATCACAACATGGCATTCATACATGGCGTTTCCCCAGAACACTCTGTCTCAACAGCTTCCTTGGCTAGAAAGGTCTCTGTTTTGTTAGCCCTGGGTGGGTATTCCTTTTGCAAAGCTGTGCTGTTGCTCTTTGAAGCCATGTAAAATTCTAAACCCTGGCAGCAAACCATTCTGTCTTGGCTCTGGGCAGTATGCGGGGCCTCATTCAAAATGTTATCGATGTGCCGCTTTACCCGTGACCGTAAGAAAACTCTTAAACCGGCTCTTCTGGGCCCTGGAGAACATACAGTCTTTCCCAGACCCTCAAAATATTTCTGCGAAACCCAGAATTACGAGCGGTGCTTGTCTGAAAATTCCCTCCAGAGCTGTTCCAACAGAGGTGAGGTCTTGGTGGTAGAGCAGAGATGTGCTGGAACTGCGGGTCTGGAAGGTGGAACAGCTGCCCAGGAATTACCGGGGGGATTTTTTGTAAGGTGGATGACCTCAATAAACTGAGGTAGATTATCTTGCCTTTTCTGAAAAGGAATTAGAGCATTCCCATTTCAGTGGGCTGTTTTTCTTCCTCTTCTGGGCTTAACTGCTGATGGATTATACCTTATGCAAATGTTAACTTTGCAACCAAAACGCTTCGCTAAAGGGCACCTCGCAAAGGGCTGCGACCAGGCTCCGCAGCTTTCACAGAAAATGGGGAGGCTCCTGGCATCCGCCTGCTACAGCATATTGACCCAGCTTTATATAATTGAAGTCACGTGAAATAACGATCAATATATTTATTTTCTTGCTCATCCTTAATAATGGTGTAAAGTTATTTGTTAAATAGGAAGTCAGAAATAACCGTATTAGGAGAGATACTAGAGGAATCCTCTTGAGCATTAAGGAAAATGCCACGTCATTAAGGATGCGAATGCTGTCTGAAGAGGACTGAAAGGTTGAATGATAATTCCCTTACAAAGCTGTAATCCTTCACCAATGTTTTGTAAGTAGATGCAGCTGATGCCTCCCACAAAATGGAGAACTGGAGAAGCCAGAAATTTAAAACCGACCTGTAGAAACCCCAAAGTGGGGAAGGAAGGAATCTCAAAATCCATTACAGGGTGGAAGCAGAAGGATCTAAAAAGCCTTTGCTTGAATTTTTTCCATCCCTGCTTAGGGCCCTGCCTGTTTTTATTTCTTTCCAGTCCTGAAGGTCAACGCTGGGATTAGTTTTATGTGCAATAGTTGCTGTATCCCCTTGCAGACAGGACAAGCCGCAAGGGGATGGGTTTTCTGAGTTCATGGCGCTTTTATTAGCGCAGTTCTGCGAGTGCTGTTGGCAAAGAAAGTGCTATTTGCTGGACCCAGGAAGAAATTGGAAATGGAGGGGATGGAACTGGCTGAAAGGCTGCATGAGCACCGCTGGGTTGCATCTGGGTACCTGCCAGCTTTGCCTGATCTGATCTGCCGGTGGCGGCACTGGGCAATGAGCTGGGCTATGGCTTGCTGTGTCCCCGGGGAAGTTACCAGCCTGGAAACAGTAGCTGTGACCTCTTCCCGGCTTGGTGCAACCAACTGTTGTTAATGTGCCGTCCCGTACAGCGTGCATACATCCCCAAACTGAGACAAATTTTATAAGGTGGAATTAGTGCAACATATTCCTCCATAAAAGTAGTTGATCCCACAAAGCTCTGGTGACTGTAAATTTTGTGGGGGCTGAAACCAGCAGATTGAAAGAAAGTGTTATAATTTGCTGGAAAAGTGAAATCACAGCATTGGACTTTGTGCTCCAGGCAGGTAGGCAGCCGTGAAGCCCTGTCCAGTGGCTGCTGGCAGGAAACGTGCGTGAACTTCACCGTTTGTGCTTGAGTACAAGTACCTAAAGGGTGGGTTGAAGGAGGATGGAGCTGGACTCTTTTCAGTGGTTCCCAGTGACAGGACAAGGGGCAACGGGCACAAGCTGGAACATGGGAAGTTCCATTCAAATATGAGGAAAAACCTGTTTATGGTGAGGGTGCCAGAGCCCTGGAACAGGCTGCCCAGGGAGGGTGTGGAGTCCCCTTCTCTGGAGATCTTCAAGCCCCGCCTGGATGCAGTCCTGAGTGATGTGCTCTGGGCAACCCTGCTTTAGCAGGGGAGTTGGACTGGATGATCTCTAGAGGTCCCTTCCAACTCTGACAATTCCGTGATTCCAAGTCCAGGCTCAGCATAAGGCTTTGCTAAACCACACGGCTCCTCTTTGGAGAAAAGTTCATTCTCTTCCCACCTGCCATTTTTTTAGACATCATTAAGTGTGACTTGAGAAAAAATGAGCAACTGAAAATTGGCCCAAAGACTCGCGTTCCTCCTCTGCAGAGCTGTAGGTGACTCTTCTATTCTCTCTGCTTCATCTCTCCTCTTCTTCCTCTGTCTTTTGTAAAACAAGTTGCTTTAAGTCTCTACTTGCAGCTTGGGAAGTTAGAGCTGCTGCGTGTAAGTGGTTGCATCCGTACAGTTTGTGAGTTACCCCTTTGGGTTTCCTTGGCCGTATGTGCTTTACAGAAGTGAGTATCTGGTGGATACAAAAATAAGTTGCTCTATGTTATGGATCATGTACGTGCTGTGTTGGAAGTCCTGAGCTCCCTGGTGCCCTCCATAATTCATACGGTGACTTAGTGTAGTGTACTTTCTATGGTGTTGCTTTTAAATTATGCACACAGCAAGAAAACTTAGTCTTGTTTGAGGCTGTGGTGTTCACCTGGCAAAAAAAGTAGCCCCAGCAACGTGTCGAGCTCTTCTGTGTATTCCAAATCTAGAGCTGGTTTTGACTCCAGTGCTGGTTTTATTTAGGCTTGAACCTTGGCATTGGTGCCTGTCACGGTTCCTCTGAAGGCTGTTGTTCAAAAATTGCCTGACTTGCTTTCTATTGCTGTTTTGGGGATCTCTCCGGGTGTCTTGCAGTGTAACTTCCATACTACTTTAGTCATCTTCCTCAGTTTGCTTTTTCACTCTTGCTTCTCCTTTCTCTCCCTCGCTCTCAGTCCCGGCATGGAGTCAGCCTTGCTCTGCTCCTTTTCTCATTCATCTCATCCAGAGCTTGTTCATCCAGCTCCTCCTCTTCCCGTTCCCACTGTCTCTCCGTCATTTTTCTGCTTTCTAGGTTAGTTTCCTTTTCACATCTTGCCAGTATCTATTTTTGCCAATGTCTTGTCCATTCCACCAGTCAGCTTCTCTCAGCTTCCAGCGGGCTTCCACCAGTATCCTTCCACTGCCTCCCAGCAGGGCAAAAATGCCTTTTTCCAGGTCTGCTTCCATGACTGTCTGTCAGCCCCAGGGTTTTGTGTTACACGAACACGAATTCCCCTGATCCTCTTTTAAGGTGTTCCTGAATAGACTTGTTCTGATTAGAGACACAGGGACAGGGCACATGAGGAGATGTTTCAGGGTCAGTTCTGCCCAGGAGACCCTAGTGCTGGTGGCTTCTAGTGCTTGTGGCCACGAGGAGCTGTTGGCAAACTGTCGTGGTGATGGTTGTGGGGCAGAAGTATTTCCTGGCATGGTCTCCTGTTGTGCAACGGGGCCTGGCAGGAGGGAAGGGTGTTGCAGAATTCTCTCTCCTCTTCCAGTGCTTTGCCCACCTGCCTGGTTGAGAGGTTGTGCTCTGTCATGGAGAGCAGCTCCCAAAGGGCTCCTTTGCTGAGCTCACCCCAGAACAAGGAGATGTACCCTAGACCAGGGTTCCTGTCCTGCACCAGGTGATGCTTCAGAGGGTGACTCTGGAGGAGAAGGGGGTGTTTGGTTTGGAGCAGGCCTAAGGAAGGTGGTTGAGATGCACCAGGGCAATGACTTGTACCAGAGCCTTTCTCTTGTGCTGCTGGGACATGGAAATAAAGCTGCCCAGGGCACGTAGAAATCATCCTTGCGGCAACAGAAGAGCCCCAGGCCCCTGTTCCCTAGATGATGTTCTGTCATCTGGGATGTGAGACCAGGATAGCCCGGGATTCCCGCTTACTGCTGCGCGGCTGCACAGCCCACTGGATCTGTGGGCTTTCAACCTGCAGCTGAGGGGGTGTTGGGTGAGCCTGGAGGTGACTTGTGGACCACCAGGGACTAAGGAGGGAATTACCCTCTGACCTGGGCAAGGGCACGCTGGCATCCTGGAGCCCAGAGCCCTGCAGGCGGCCTGGGAGCCCAGGACCAGCAGATACGAGTAGCAGTGGGTGTCCGGCAGCAGCACAGACGGGGTTGACACCTCCTGTGTCGCTGTGGGGTGTTTTCTGCTGTTTTCTTCGATATTCCTCAAATGCGCTCTCCAGTCAGCTCTTTGCATCTCCTGAATGGAGTTTCCAAGGTGACATTTGAAGTCTTTTGACCCAAGCACAGTAATTAGTATTGATGTTGTCATCTACTCAGTTTCACTGATTACCAATTTTCCCATCAATACACAGGATTATTCTCCTGTCCTTGTGCATGGACAGCGTCTTTAAATCTGGAGTCATAACTTCCATTGGCGATGCCAATCTGGAGAGGAAAAAAAAAATGTAAAAAAAAAAAGCCAGAGTGGTCATGTCCTGGGATTCAGCTGCAACTTTTTGTTTCTTCGTACAGGATCCAGTTTATGGAAAAGGGAAACTTGGAGAAATTCAAGGACTTGTCCTGGGAATGCTGGACACTTTTAACTACGAACAAGTAAGTCGCGTGCATTTGCGTTCCGTCCACTGCTGTGTGCAGGGGTTACTGTTGGCTCTCTGCCCCACTGCTCCCTCCTTTGTCACCCCTCCTGCAGGGCAAAGCAAATGGACACGCAAATGATGTGTATTTGTGTGACTGGGGACAGGGGGAAGGAGTCTGTGTTGCTCCCAGACAGATTGGAAGTGAAGAGACTGGCAGGTACATGGGGATGTGAACACCTCTGCTGTTCAGTTTTATGTTAAATGTACCGGAAGGATAAACATCTGCTTTTTCTCCAGCTCATCCTGCAGTTAGGGATTCAAAGGCACAAACCTAGTATGTTTTGTCTTTTTATGTGGTCTTAAATAAGACCTTTTGAAATTAGGCTGTTTTGCTACTTCCCAATGATAATGCTGTCCTTCCTTTGTCACCTGATGGTGACACCATCGCCTTTATGGTGATTTCGCCTTTATGGTGATTTCGCCTTTATGGTGATTTCGCCTTTATGGTGATTTCGCCTTTATGGTGAAATCTCTCCTGCCTTTCTCTGCCCAGGCAGTCTCCAAACTTCAGCAGTTTTCTAAAACTCATTTTCCCCCAAACAGAACGCATAGTCTTCCTCCAAACTCACCCTCCCTCGTTCTGCCTACCGTGTGGCACTACCATCCTAGCTACTGCTCAGGCCTCCATGCATCCAATTGAAAAATAAATTGAAAAATAAAATGGGAAATAGCAGCACAGGTCCTCTGTCACTGCCTGGCAGTCCTCTGGTGCAGGCTGGGTGTCACATCTGGACTTGGCCAGATGTGAACCACTGGCGCAGCCTCTGCAGCTTCTCGTGAGTTGCTGCTGCAGAGCGTCGATAGATCACGGACCAGGGCACCCACGCCTGATACCTGTTGTCGCTGAAAGAAGCACTGGCCGCTAAAAACTAAGGGTATTTTGCTTTTGGCTCTTCAGAAATGGAAATCTCAGTTGGGGAGAACCAGCAGGTGAGCAGCTGAGTGAGTTTTTCATCTTTTAATTGTGATAGTGCATTTGGGCTTTGATTTTTATCAGCATGTTTCTACTAAAATGGAGGATGTAAGCAGTAGTTTACCCCATGTAGAGGGGAAAAAAAGGAGGGTCTGGTATGGAAGAGGACAAAATGAGCCTACTGTGTCTCGTGTAATGCTCTTTGACAAAAATCAATAGAGCACTTATCTATTTAAGAGTGAAAAGGTATTGCCTCCATTAACATGCGATGTTAGGGTAAGTATTTTGAGGGCAGTGGCTAGAAAACATATAAAGAGAAGCAATTTTGTTGGGTTGGTTTTGCTCTTAGCAATCTCCTAAGCTGCTTGTTATGAAAAATTGATCAGTATGGAGTTCCTGCAGTCTGGAGATGACAGAATGACTTAGTTATTCTGTATATTGTCTTCCACACAGACCCTTTTGGAGACAACTACGAATCTTTTAAACCATGATCTCCACTGGTCCCTGTGTAACCTAAGAGCTTCTGTCACTAGAGGGCTTACCCCAAAGCAGGATTATTGCTGCATTTGTCTACAGCAGTACAAACGAAGGCAAGAAACTGCTGATGAAATCATCGTTTTCAGGTAAAGTTAAGGGTCACAGCTGTGATCGTCTTAGTAGTTTTGAAAGGAAAGAGAGAAAAAGAGCGAGCTCTGACTTGCACAAGTAATGGGTGTGTTCCTGCTCCCTTGCACTGTAAATGGGCTGGCTAATGAAACCCATCAGAGCCAACCGCCTTTGCATGCAGCCAGCTCCGGCTTGGCTGGGGAGAACCGCCTCACAATCCTGAGAGCTGCTCCGTGAGCTGTCAGTTTATCTGTCAGCTCTCCCAGCGAGGCCGTTTGTGCAATCCCAGCACCCTGAGTTTATTTGCCCGTGTTTGTACATCTGGGATCTGTCACAGCCCTGACTCCGTACTCTGTTGGCATCTAAGTTTTTCCTCTCTGTGCCTCGGTGGCTGTAAAATAAGACAAGATCATTATTACCGTCATATTGTGATCTGTAGCTGTATCGGCAAATGGGCATCTACTGTTATTTTTGCAAGTCTTGAAATACTACAGGAGGGTGCGGAGGTACGAAGGGAGCGTATGCGCTGCTGACCTGTATTTACGGATAGAATCATAGAATGGTTTGAGTTGGAAGGGACCTTAAAGATCATCCAGTTCCAACCCCCTGCCCTGGGCAGGGACACCTCCCACCAGACCAGGTTGCTCCAAGCCCCCTCCAACCTGGCCTTGAACCCCTCCAGGGATGGGGCAGCCACAGCTTCTCTGGGCAACCTGGGCCAGTGTCTCACCACCCTCACAGCAAAGAAGTTCTTCCCTATATCCCATCTAAATCTCCCCTCTTTCAGCTTAAAGCAGCCTTGTTTTCCATCGACCAGAGATTTCCCCTCTGAAGTGCGGAGCTCTCGGGCTGTGTTCCCCTGCTTTCAGAATTCTCCTGAATCTGAGAACTCTCCTGAGCAGAGTTCTCCTCTCTCCACAGCTGTGGCCACCTGTACCATTCCCTCTGTCTGCTGAGTAAAGAGTGCGGGGCGGTAACCAAAGGCCTGATGAGGTGGATGTGCTACAAATGCAACTCGAGTAACAAGGGAGGAAAACTGAGTGAGAACTTCTCAGAGCTAAAAAAAGGAAGCGGAGCATCCTTGGCACAGGTAAGGTTTGTGAGAGGCGGTTTCTCTCCAAGTAAACTTGAAACAACACTTGTAGACTTCATCGCTTCGTTCTCATGTCCGTCTTCACTTCCAGCCCAGCCCGTGATCAGTTACTGTCAAACACAATCTCTAGCTACTAGTTATGTTTTGTTTTGGTGTGGGTTTACAGAGCTGCGCAAGAAACGGGGATGTGTTTGCCCGGAAGGTTTGGGAACGGCTCGCCAGCCTGAGGGGTAGCGGGATGCTGGCAGCCGGCTGCCTGCTAGGTGCATCCAGCTCTTAGGCTTGTTGGTGAGAGTCTGGGATAGACCACTGGGGACAATCCCTTTCAAACTGGTTTTAGGTCTGTTTTATATAAAACTTACCAAGAGATGGCATGTTCCTTGTGCTGGATCATGGAGCCTCTGTGCTACCTTCCTAACAGATAACCCAGCTACGGGGGAAAGATCCAGAATTGATTTGACTCGCTGCATGCTCTCACAATGTTTTAAGAAGCTTGTGTGTAAACAAGACCCATGCAGCAAGAGAACAGATGATCAGTTTGTATTTATTGCCAGTATTTACGTGCAAGAAGTTTCACCATCCCCAATCCAGACAGAAGTCCAGTCTCAGTGTGGGCTCTTCTGTCTTTCTCCTGGCGTGGGGCTATAACCAAAAATGGCAGGTCTCTTGCTGGGGTGTCGCAGCTGAACTCTGCTGCCTCGTGTTCCACCGGAGGCGGTCACTGAGGAGGGTTTGTTCCTAAATGCCTGGAGAGACTTTGTGCGTTTGTCACCGCGCAGACGCGCGCAAAGTGGCGTTTTTCCACTTCTGAAAGCGAAGTAATTCAATCTCGGGAGTGTGTTTTTATGGTAGTCCTTCGGTTTTCTCCTAGTAGATTATTTCAATTTCTGCCAAATCAATTCCGATCAAAAGATAACTAACAGCATTAGTCAACTTCCATCAGCCTCTGTATTAGCACAAAGAGCAGCTTCCTGCTTGAAGGGAGACTGGCGGGGGTGGGGGGGGAAATGTAATCTCTGAGGAGTGTATGGAGCAAAATGCAATCTTTGCAGTCAAATCCTGTTAGTTTCTTACATGGTGACAGAAAGAAAAGCTTTCCCGGGAGGTTGTAAATCAACTGTGGTCCGCTCAGTCTGCTTACAAACGCTCGTCGTTGTGTGTCCTGTCCCGCTGCAGCGACGCGGGGAGGCTGAAGTCAGGCAGGTTCGATAGCCCCACGTTTTACCCCCGTCTGCTCCGAAGGAACGTGGGCGAGTGAGTGGGACAGACGGGCTGTAACTTCAAAGGCAGAATTAAGTACTAAAGCTACATCCATCATTAAAGTGCCTGGTGTTTCATAGCATTGCCTTAGAGCTTGGGTTATCGCTTGGGCTTCTCACAAGCTCGTCAGTCAGAGAGCCCCGGTCTCTCCCCTTTAACTCCAGTCTGGACATATCCCAGAGCAGAAGCAGCGGGAAAGGCTCCAGATGACACGGAACGATGAGGAAGGGAGGAGAAGGTGCTTCCCTTTATTTAACTGATCCGTCTGCAGAAGTGAGGGGCTGGCTGAGACTCAGGGCTTAAAGGGAGACGTGGAGGGACTGGATGGGGAAGAAAAGGGGCTCCAGCAGGGATCAGTGAGTGCTAGCTAGGAAATGTCCATGCCAGGATCATCTGAGAGTGCTGGTTGTGTCCCTGCTGTCCCAGTTCTTCTTGGCAGAGAAGCCCCTGGCTTCCCGCTCCACGCGCAGCCGGCCTGGCACAGCTTGGCTCCAGCTCATCGGAGCCCGAGCACTGCTTCAAGCCTCCCCACCTCCTCCTCCTGATGTCCCAGATCCTCTCCAAGTTTGTGAGGTTCCTCATGTATTTAAATTACAATATTTAACTGTTGTACTCTCATGTAATTAAACTGTTGCACAGTCAGATCCTTAAAAAAACTGACTATATTTAGACTTGGCGAAAGACTGTAAAATCTCTAGCTTCTCCAGGAAGTTCCAGTTGCCACTCAGTAGTGTTAATTAACCCTGTGAGGTTAACGATTCAACTGGCCAGGCAGTAGTTTGAGTTACAGAACAAACTTTTTTTTTCCCTTCTGGGGGAAGTGGTGGGAACGGGAAGGGGAGGGGATGGGGGTGTGTATTCCTTGGCTCTGCTGGAGCCAAAGGCAGGGGGCGAGGAGGGTTCCCGGTGGCTCAGCAGCACCTGCTGGGGGCGAGTTTGCCTGTTTGCTCTCCTGCAGCCTCAAGCGTGTTTAAGCAGAGAATTAAGCATAAAACCAGCAAAGCTTCCTGTGCTTGTTCAGACACGACGCTGGTCTCTGCCGGGCTGGGGTCTCTTCCAAAGGGGCCTTTTCTGCAGGAGCTGGTGGATGGCGCGCAGTGCTGGAGAGAGGGAGTGCAGAATAAAGGCTCTGAAGGAGCCGGGGAGTGTTGCAGGGCTCCCCCCGCCCTGAGCCACATTCTGGTGTTCCCAAGGGTGCTTCTCGGCCTGGGTCACGAGGTCTGTTGAGCCTTTTGGTGCTGCAGTTCTCTGGTGAAGGGCTTCTCTGCCTTTCCCTCTCAACTCCGGGGCAGACCCAGAGGTGCGGGTTGGCCAGGCTGCTGGTGCTTCCCCAGACACGGAGCAGCAAATCCCGGCGGGAGGTGATGCTAACACAGCCCTGCTTCCAGCCCTGCCTTCCCTATGCCCCGGGGAGCAGCGCCGAAGCTGCAGGGACGTTTTGCATATAGATCTGTGGGGAGGGTATTTCTTTTTGCCACCGCTCTGAAGACCCCGAGAGCTTAGTCTGTCTCTTGGCAAAAATCCAACGTGTGGGTTTTTTTTTTTTCCATAGTGAAATCTTCCGTTTGGGATTTATTTTCTTAGCAAGCCTTGAATTAGGAATAGATTCATACTGAGAAATGCCACTGAGCATCTGGAGTGCGTTTCATAGTACCAATTCTGCTCTGTTGAAACAAAGACTGTCAGTTTGGATTTTGCAATGCTGTTGAGATTTATATGTGAAACGACAGCCCAACAGACAGTGTTTTCTCTGTCCCTGCTTTGCATGCACAGCTTCTGTAGCAGTCGCCTCCAAACTGGGGGAGGTGGAGGGATGCCACAAGCTAGCACTGAGCCCTTACCGAGGCTGGTGACAGCCCTTATTGACATGGAGCTTTGCTGTCACGAGGGCTCGAGCCGTTCCGCCCCAGTGGAGGAGAACAGCGAGAGAAGGGCAAAAGGGGCTTTTCCTCTGGTTTTGCTCCCAAAAGTTTGTGCTTTCTCTGTTATCCTCTAAACCTTGCTGTCTTCCCAAGGGTAATCTTCTGTGTCCAAACTGATCATCTCTCCTGTCCTCCTTACCTTATACTGTGCCCTAAATGAGTGTTAAAAGAAATTAAGGCTTCGCATTTGTGGTGGGTTTTTTAATCCGATTTAAAACTTGCAGTGCTTTTTTGCATTGTGGTGTTTTGAAGTTAACTGAGGCGTATTAGGTGAAAGCTGGGCTTCTGCCTAAATACATCAGAGAAGTAGTCCTGATATCTTGGTCATTGATCTCTGAAACTAATTTGCCTTGTTACAGCGAGCTAGTTTGTGTTGTCCATTTATTCTGCCAGCCTATGTACTAGGGATCGGGGAGAGGAGCAAACTCTTGGCTCTTGGGCCATGAGCTCTGTAGAAGACGCCGTGAACCCCTAAGCTGACGTGCTCTGGTTATTGCGTGTTCCAGACTCTGCCTGAGTTCGAAGGGCACCGTTGTTAGAACTGTCCAGATGGCAAATATGTTTTATTCAGGAGTTTAATCCTGTCAAGTCACGCCAGGATGGAGAGTGAACGTGGTCCGTAGTTAATCCAGTTTGTCAGACTCCACCTTTGAGCTCTGTTCTGCAGCCTGCCACCAGCGTCCCTCTGTGCCACACGGCCTCCCCTCCAACCCGGAGCTCCTTGACCGACCTCCACCTGCGAGGTGTTGGTACCATAGTGTACCCCTTAACTGAGATGCTAAACGTCCCTCTGCAGCACGTCTGTGTGCTTTCTGTTGGGTAAGAGTGAAGGTTTAGGACTTTTTTTTGTCTTTTTTAGAGCTAGACAAATGTTACGTGACCTCTGTCAATCAGTAGACGGAGCCAGTTTTACTGTTTTCAGTGCAATGGTGACCATCAGTTTTTAGCTTGACTCCCAGCAATATCAAAATTTTCCAAGGGCTTTATAACTTTGAAAATATCCAGGCATGATTTTTTTTTTTTCCTCCCAAATGACACCAAGCACATAATTAGCATTTTATACAGTAACAAGATTGTGCATCCTCCTGTGTAGAGAATACTCCCACATACGTATTAACTGAGAAAATACCCACTCCTTTAGCTTCGGAGTTGGTTTTGGTGGTGGATTCCTCAACAACTTCAACACCGCGTAGGAAACCCACGTGAGGGAGGAACCGGAGACGCTTTGTACCGTTGGCTTCTCATCAGCAGAACATCTGTGTTTTAAGATTTCTTACAATGTGTTGGAAACAAAAGTGATTTTGTAAGAAGAAAACCGAGTGCAGGAGGCTTAACTAGCAGCTAGAGGAGAATTGGCACCAAATTTAAAACTGGGAATAAAATACAAATTTAAAAAGACTAGTTTCAAAAACCGTAATTATCCTTTAGCAGCTTTTAAATAAAAATTGACTCTCTTCTTGGACTTTTCATACCGGGTGGGTGGGTTTGTTTATTTTGGTAGGGGTTTTGGGGTTTTTTTTTTTTTGAGAAAATCAGAGTGAATTGTAATTGTTTCCCCTGCCCTTCATATATAGCGGTCTGTAGCCTGGCAGAAGTTTGCTTTTACAGTCCACAGTCTTGCGCTCCGGTGCCCGTGGGAGGCTCACGGGAAGCAGGGACAGCTGCCTTTCCAACTGCCTGCAGCGAGGACCGGTGCGACTGGCTGCTCCTGGGATCACCCGGGGAAGCCTCGTGTCCCGCTTAAGAGAAAAGATGGCCAAATTTCCATGGGTAATCGGTGCTTTGCTTCACATCTCAATTTCAAAGGAGCTGTTCCTACGGTTCGATGAAAATTTCCTCCCTTTTTAATAAAACATTTCTTATCTGGGAGGATCTGTAGAACAGGCTCATTTAAATACGGTGACAGATGCTGGGCTGTTGCAACCTGTTGCTCTTCCCACAAACTGCACCAGTCCCTGTTGCCAATAGTTCTGTGTAGTTTAGCACAGTGCTCGACAGTCATCCGTCTCTTCTGCAAGGAACCAGCGCAGCTCATTACGTACGTCCTCGTTGTGAAATTGTGAGCTTTGGGTCTGTCTTCGCATATCCGCCTTGGAGCGCTGCCGCCGGTAACCTCTGCTGGGGGGGGGGGGATGACTGCTGCTCCCCTCCGAGGTTTGTGCTCCTTCCAAGCTGAGAAATAACCAAAAGGGGTGAGGAGGGTGTAGATGACTGTCTCTTCTTCCGATGGCCCTCCGAAGGAGGGGAGCAAAACTAGGAGAAGCTGCGGTTTTGGTTCAGTTTGTAGTCCCCGGATGGGAGGGTAGGAGAGGGAATTATGGCTGGTTCAGTGAGGTTTGCTGTAGCCGAGGGTATTAATGGCTGTTTCTTCCGGAAGTGTGGGCGGCAGATGAGCATCCGTCCTTCGTAAATCCCTTAAATGGAACGCCGCAGTTTCCATGTCCTGCCTCCCCCCCCATTCCTGTACCCTCGTGTTGCTCAATGAAAACAGTATGTTTTGTTGCTTTATGTGTGAACTGAGCACAGACAGGCTTGGGCAGCTGCAGCTGAGCTCCCAGGACCAGGGCTGTTCTTAAGCACGTTGTAGACTTCCCTCCGAGACAGCGGTGAGAGATCGCTGCATGGGCATCAGGAGCTACAAAGGGGACAGACAGCAGAGGCTTCCACTTGGCTTTTCTGTAGGGTTTGGGGTCATGTTATCAATAAGCCTCTGGCAGGAGGGGTCACTAATCCTTCTTACACCGAGTAGGACTCCTTCCTTCTTCTAAATGTCTTTACCCTCCCCTTTCTCTCCCCAAACTCCTGCCATTGGGAGAACGCTGCACCTCTTGAGTCTTCTGCGGCTGGCTCTTGTGGGATGGTGTTTAACAGCCAACGTGGCTCCTGTGTAGGAAATTAATTATTTGCCTTCGTGCATGATGCTTCTGTCCTCTTGGATTCGGGCACTAGACCGAGATCAGGCGTATTGGGCATCATCTTTCCGTGATGTTTAATCCATGTGCTGCCCCTGCTACGTGATAAATAAACATCTCATCTGCTGGGCCACGCGTCCAGTGAGGATATGTGTTTTTGGTGTTTATCTAATTAATCCTCAACAGCGCTATTGCTCCTTTGGCTGAGGGCATCGGCGGATGGCCAAGGGAATATTCCAACAGCGCCTGGTGTAAGCAGGAGCTGCTCACCAGACCAGCTAGCAGAGGGAGGGTGGAAGGATGCCAATGTGCTTCTAGATGTTCGAGGCAGACAGTTCCCCTTCCTCCCCTCTCCTCAGTCACTGCGGTGCCTCACGTTGCAGCAGCAGCGAGTCTGTTAGAGCACAAATAAGCCTCTCCTCTCCCTTGCCTCGAGTGGGAGGTTTGTTTCTTAAGTTCAGGTGGAAATGAGAGACATCTGCCTTCCCCACTCTGCTCCTGAAGAGGTGAGAGGCCAGACCCCCCGTGTGACGGATTGCCGCGCTGAGGGAAGGCTGCTGGGCCGTGGGTGAGTCAGTGCTTCTGTTTACTCGCAGGCAGCAGGTCCTGCTTTGCCAGCCCCGTTGGTACCGGCTGCTGCTGCATCCGGATGGGAGCAGGCAGGGCTTGGGCTGCTGCCTGGGGTTTGGCTCCTGCGCAGGCCAGCAGAGGTTCCTGGTGAAACACTGGGGAGCCTGGGCTTGGGAAGCAGCGGGTTCTGCTGCCGTCGCGCAGCTACGGTGGCTCTGGGGCTTCCTCCCAGCCAGGGTTTGCCCACTTGCCGCATTACCCGGAGTGATTTGCAAGACTCTGCTCCCGCCTCTGTCCCGCAGAAGTCGGGGGTGCGTTACTCCGCAGTAGCTAGCTCTGCAGCAGCAGGCTTTTGGTCCATGAGGGATGTCCTCAGGTTTTCTGAAGTTCATTAACAATTTTGTAATGTTAGTGTCATTCCAGTGACTTTGGGCCACAGCAGCTGCCTGCCTTGCTCTGTTTTTGTTCCAGGTTCCCAGGAGTACCATGAAAACAGCAGGTCCTTATCCTGCAGAAGAGAAGTAGATTTCCTTAGTTTTACATGAATTGGCTCGGTTCTCATTAAAAAACTGAACTTGGGTACTTTTTTGTAAGGCTGCTTAAGCCACGGTGAAATAAGCGTCCAGCTGCAGGGGAGGAATGGCAGGAGGTGGAGTTGGTGTCCGTGTGGATTTGGCTCCATAAATGAGGGAGGTGGGTGGTGGTTTTGTTCCTAGGAATCTCAAAACCTTCCCCAGGACTCCTGGCTCCACCTGCCCTGTGTTAGGGAGCAGCCCCCTGGGGTGACGCGGTGCTCTGATGCTCTAATTGATGTAGTGGTATCTTTTGTGGAAGGTACGGCTCTGAGCGCACGCTTAGATGGATCATAGAATGATTTGGGCTGGAAGGGACCTTAAAGATCATCCAGTTCCAGCCCCCTGCCCTGGGCAGGGACACCTCCCACCAGACCAGGTTGCTCCAAGCCCCCTCCAACCTGGCCTTGAACCCCTCCAAGGATGGGGAATCCACAGCTTCTCTGGGCAACCTGGGCCAGTGTCTCACCACCCTCACAGGAAAGAATTTCTTCCCCACATCTCATCTCAATCTCCCCTCTTTCAGTTTAAAACCCTTCCCCTCATCCTATGGCTCCCCTTCCTCATCAAGAGTCCCTCCCCAGCTTTCCTGGAGCCCCTTTAGGGACTGGAAGGGGCTCTAAGGTCTCCCTGGAGCCTTCTCTTCTCCAGGCTGAAGCCCCCCCAACTCTCTCAGCCTGGATCTCTTGGTGTGACTATTAACGGTGCCTCTGCTTACAGCTGCTGTATGATCTGCTTTGCTTAGGCACTAGCTGATGATGGATTTTGTGGCTGTTAAATTAAAGATAATTGCAGGCTTAGGAGGGCTGTGTGGTGACTACCGGAGGGGGGTGGAATACGTGCAAGCAAAATGTGCAACGGAGATTAGCATTATAGTGGTGGGATCTCCGAGAACCATAAACCAAAAAGGAACCTTTCTTCTCCTTGCTGGCTCAGATCCTGGAGGGGGAAAATTGCGTCTCTCGGGTTCTGCGTCTAGTCTGAGGCCTTTCCGAAGGATTTGGCTGCAGATGGCTTGGAGGTGCCGATCGGCTTGGTCCGGGTGGAGATGATAAGGAGCTGGCCCTGCAGCAGCACTGGAGGCAGGAGCTGTCGCGGGGTAAGCGAGCCCAGTGGATTCCACTAACGCCTCAGTGCTGATGCTGGACCCCGAGAGCCTCCCTGTAGCTCCTGAATGAAAACATGCCTTTAGTGACACGGTTAAAAAAGGAAAAGGCCTGACAGCAGTTGTTTCCATGACAACAGAAAGAATTGCCTGCAATATTTCAGCTCATCAGCCTGGAGAACGGTCTGATTGATAGTTCCATGCGCGTGGTAGAGAGCGAGCAGAAGAGGGGAGGCCAGTTACATAGCATTTTCCTTGTCCTTGAATGCCTGTGGCCACAGCAACTGTGGAGGTGGAGGGCAGTTTTTCCTTGCTTTTTGGTGGGTTTTTTTGGGTTTTGGTTTTTTTTTTTTCCCAAGTGAGAATGATCTGCGTGTCCCCTGGAAGCGCCTGTACAACCTGCCAGCTGCGGAGAGGTGGCCCTCGCTGTCACAGGCTCTCTGGTTCACAGCCCACACCGCGTGTGCGGGGAATATGGACGTTTGGCTCCTTGATTAGCAATTAGTTATTTACAAATATCAAAGAATATCTCGGAGGGGGGAGAAGGGAGTTTGAGCACCTGCTTCCCAGCATAAGTGATCTGCGCTCGGGACATTCCTCTCTTCTCAGACCGTTTCATGAACGTCTCAAAGGCGAGACGCACGTGGCTTCAGAGTAACGGAACGATTCGGGCTTCAGGAAACCTGTGGTGGGTTCAGGTCATCTTCCCCCAGAGCACTTCTGGGCTCGCCAGCTCTCAGCCACCTCTGGGACGTTCAGGTGATGAAGGGGCAGGTGGCCAGATCCAGCTCTGGCTGTGCTTTGCTGGGAGCGGAGCAGGAAGGGGAGCAAGTGATGGAGGAGCTTCCAGAAGAGAGGGACGGGTAAAGGTGCTATGGGAGAGAGCGTGAGGAGACAAACCCAAGGGTGTGGGTGAAGCATTCCCAGATGGGGAGTTTTGCTGAGGTCTGGGGACAGCAGGGCTGTGGGGTGGAGCCGGGGCAGGGTGATGGGCTGCTGCTGAGAGGGAGCGTTGTCTCGCCTGGGGGGCCAGGGCTGGTGCTCTGTGAGGTGGTACCTGTCGTCAACCCCCCGCCCCCGCCAGGGCTTGTGCTCTGGGATTTGCCCACATTAACTTTCTTTCGAGGCTGCTGACTTCAGTTGACTTTTGTTGCTCGGTTGCCAGTGGGGTTTCCTTTCTTCCTTGGGTAGTGATTGAAAATGGAGTCAAAGCCTAAGGCAGCGTGTTGTTCCCCCCGCCCCCAGACATGACCCATCGCAGAGCGCGGCTCGTCATCATCCGCTTTGGGCAGGGCTGCTCAGGAGGAGCCCTATCCAAGAGGCCCTTAGCTCTGCCCGGGACACCGGGCGCTTCTCTGGGGCCGTGACACAGAGCTCGTGCCTGACTGGGGACGCCGAAGCCCCCACTGCCTCCAGGAGTTCTGCCTGAATTCCAGCTCCTTGGAGGCAGCCGTGCTCCTCCTTCCTGCTGGGCTGGATCCGTCACCGAAGAGTTTAAAGTCGATGCAACTCCAGTCAGTCCCCACTGGCAGGACTGCAGCGTTTTGGGTTAATAGCCCTTGGGAAATGTATTCTGGGGAAAATATTTGAGAATGAACATTGAATGTTCCCTTAAAAATAGATCCCCGGAGACAACAGATGCCAGATTGCTGCTCGTGGGGGGGGCTCTTCTCCCTGGCTCCTGTTGTAGTTTCTTGATGATGCTTTTGCTTTGGAATAAGAGCAGAAACATTCAAAATAGAAACATTGTGATGTGTTAAAATGGAACAAACCTACAAGAATCCGCGATGCTCTGTCATCTCTCCCTGGGATATGTAAATGATGCCTTTTAAAGCAGTTTGAGTGTGTACGCAGCCCTCCTTGCGTTAATGCTCTTGTTGCAGGCTCTGGTCCCTCTGTTTGTGGTCCTGTTTGCCCTCACCCGTAACTCTGGGGTGACACCCTGTACCCCCCATCACTGACACTGCTGGGCACTGCCAGGATGCCCCTTGTGTCTGGTTCCTCAGGGGACATGGCTGTGACTGCTGTGTGAGTCCCCCTGGGCCTTTTCACCCCTCATTTCCTCCCTTTTAGTCTGTAACATCCTACTAGGGGAAAAAAAGGACCTTTGGAGAGACACCATTAGTAGGTCAGGGGCACTGGCACAGCAGCCGTTCCCCATGGTGGCCAGGCAGGAGACAGGCAGGAGGCTGGGGGGGACACTATCAGGAGATGATGAGAAAGGACTGGGGGGAGCTGCTGCCACCTGGGGAAGAGCCCAGGACAGGCTGCTCTCTGCAGAGACCCATTACTGCTCTTCCCAGCTGTCTCCGGGGATATTTCCGCTCCCCTTTTCTCTCTTTTCTGCCTCTCCTTTCTTTTTTTTTTTTCTTTTTTTCTTATTTTTTTTTTGTCCCCCCAAAGGTAGCAGCACCGTTAGTGTGTCTGCCATCAGGTGCAGACTCCAGCAGTGAGTCACTGTGGCTGCACAGGCATCTCCCTCTCTTGTTCAACAACAGGATTTATTTTTTTTCCTCAAAACTAAGGTGCACACGGTGGCTTCAAGCCAGGGGCAAGATGGCTAAACGCACCCCCCCCCCAACCCAGACAGGCTGCGGAGCGGCTGCTCGGGGCCCGAGGTCAGGAGCAGGGAGGAATTTCTGTGTGTATGAGCCTGACACCTTGCTGCGTGCTGTTTCTGTAACCGTCTCGCTCTCTTTATCAGACAAGTTCAGAGTCTCTGTTGGATCCCCAGCAAATCCAAGCTTTTGACCAACTCTGCCGACTCAACCGAGGAACCTCCAGAGTACGTGCCACCCCTTTTCCTGCCGGTTTTAAATTGGTGAAGGGTATTTCGCACGTTATCAAGCCAGATGTTAGCCCTGGCAGCGTGGGCTTTGGCTTTCCTCCTGGCTTTCCTTTAGCGCTGGCAGTTTGCGGTGCGTAGCCCAGGCTGTTCCGCATCACAAGGCAGCGACGGGGAATTGGCTGGCAGTGAAACCACGGAGATGCCTCTGGCGTTGAGGCTGGGCCTCAAAGGTGTCCACAGCCTGAGGTTTCTTGGAGTCTTTTTAGATTTGCAAATAACCTCCCTGCCAGACACTCCGTGGCTCCCGCCATGGCACAGAAGGCTCCCTCCTCCTGCCTCGTCCCAAGGAGAGCACAGCTCCCTCTGTCCCCTGCCTTTTCCTTGTGCCTCCTGCCTGTTTTGGCTGCAGCTGTTGGCACTTCCAGCTCTTTCTGGGATTGTTTTTCCATTATGTGACTTTAAAACAACCTAGAGACACCCAGAAAGTTGTTTAGTTCAGGACTGTTGTCCTGCACTGAGCTCTGCAGGGTGACGACATACTATATATACCCTTTACACCTGTTAAGGTTTTTCTGATTGCTGCAGAAGGCGAGCCCCCCCCCCCCGCGGGCACTTTGTCTTTCTGCGCCTTGCAGGGGCACTGTGAGGCGGTGTCCCCAGGCTGCCAGGTGGTGATCTCTCTCTGGGTGTTGTCTTGCAGCTGGCTCTCCTGACAGAACTCTCTCGCAGCCACGGGGGTGAGAAGCACGGGCTGCTCAGCGTTTCCCACGGTGACCCGGCCACCAGCAGCGTCTTTCAGAATGAGAACTTCCAGCTCCATCTGGCTCCCCCGCCCCTGGCTGAAGACTAGCCCTCTGCCCGAGGCATGGCCACGGCTGGTTTCGGGTCTTGGTGCTGGGAAGCCTTTCCATCGCAACACTGGACTTTCCCCTGCCTCCGGGGTTTTTCCCAGACCCTCTGTGCCGCGTCGAGTCTCGCCGGGCGCTGCTGGGTTTGTAGCAGTGGGTGATACCCCACTCCTACTGCCGCCTCTCGCTAAACCGAGGTAGCCACAGGGCCACTGGGCTGGAAACTGTGAACTCTGGGGGCAAAGCCAAGGGTGCCAAAGCACCGCACGGTGCTGGGCTACCTGCACTGGCCCGGAGGCTCGCAGCAGCGGCCGTAACTTTGTCAAACAACCGGGTCAGCTCCGCTCCGCTGGAGGAGAGGGGGTCCTGTGCCCAGAGCCTGTGTTCCACGGTGCTGTGCTGGGTTTGTGGGGACCACACCTGGGGTTTAACTGCAGCACTAAAAAAAAAAAAAAATTAAATAGTCGTTTTGCCAAGGCCTGGCCCGCTGTGCCCTGGCAGCAGCCCTGGGGTCAGGGGACATGGAAGAGGCAAACCTGGAAAAGGCTGGAGAATGCAGAAATTGATACACGTGTGAGCAAACTAACCCGCGCCCGCTGTGTTCCTACAGAATTCCATTAAAAGGTCCTGGGCTGAACTTTGCTGTGTGAGCTGTCCCCAAGGGGAGCGGGTAAGAGGGCTGCTGGTCTGGCGGTGCCGCTGGCTACTGTTTTCTTAGTACAGTTGCCACTGAGCTCTGGTAGAAAGCTGCATCTTGTCACTGCGGGTGCAACACAAACCTCCCCGCTCGCCTTGTTGTACCTACACCGGGGGGCTGGGGGAGCGTGGGGGTGTGTATAAAGGTGCTGCAGGCCCGTGGGAGCTTTGAGGGGGAGAGGATCAGTGCGATGGGCATGATGGTCAGAGAGGTTTCATAGAATGGTTAGAGTTGGAAGGGACCTTAAAGATCATCGAGTTCCAACCCCCCTGCCGTGGGCAGGAACACCTCCACTAGAGCAGGTTGCTCAAAGCCCCATCCAGCCTGGCCTTGAACCCCTCCAGGGGTGGGGCATCCACAACTTCTCTGGGCAACCTGTTCCAGTGTCTCACCACCCTCACAGGAAAGAATTTCCTCCTAATATCTAATCTAAATCTCCCCTCTTCCAATTTAAAACCATTACGCCTTGTCCTGTCACTACACTTCCTGACAGAGTCCCTCTCCGGCTCTCCTGTAGGCTCCCTTCAGATATTAGAAGGCTGCTCTGAGGTCTCCCGGAGCCTTCTCTTCTCCAGGCTGAACAACCCCAGCTCTCTCAGCCTGTCTTCATAGGGGAGGTGCTCCAGCCCTCTGATCGTCTTTGTGGTCCTCTGCCGGACCCGTTCCAACAGGTCCGTGTCCTTCCTGTGCTGAGGACTCCAACACTGGACACAGTATTCCAGTTTGTCGCTACCGAGCTCAGCCCACGGTTCTGCAATGCCAAACTGGGCAGTGTCCCTTCCCAGCAGCACCTTTATCACTCTGTCACACAGTAGTCTACTCACTGCGACCCAACAGCAGTGGTGTCTCCGTACTGTCACATCTATAGCGCTATATCTGGGTGTTGCTCTCCACGCACACAGAGCCAATGCGTGGAGCCGGGGGCTGTCCCTGCGGAGCTCAGGCGGGACGGCAGGAACACGGGGCAGCCCAGCTGGGGCCCAGTGTGCTCACCTCCTTCCCACTAGCGTTAAGAACTACAAAACGGTGCCCCGGATGGATGCTTCCAGCCTGTGGCCACACGTCAAGGTGGGCGGAGGTGAAACAAGGGGGCTACAAAGGCTGCCAGACATCAGCCTGGGCTTGCAGCTCGTCCTCCCCCCTGACGGGGGCAGCTCTTACAGGTGAGCGAGAACTGGGCTGTGAGGTTGCCCACCAGCCCCAGGACTTAACCAGGTGCCCAAACCCTGGTGTGCTCCACCTGGTTGTGACATTTCTCTGCCTTGCACTGAGTGTGTGTTTCAGGTGCCGCCATCTGAAGCCGCAAGTGACCCTCCCTTTGCTGCAAATACCGGAGCGTTTCACTCTAGCATGGAAAACACACAGTGAGGTAGGACAAGCAGAACTTAATTGAGTTATTTAGTATTTTATTAAAGAGGAAATATACACACCTCTCCCTGGCAGAGTGGAGCAACGAGCCCAGGGCACGTCTCTTACAGCACGCCTACGCCAGCGTTTGTGCAAAGAAAAGAAACCGCGTTTCTGTGCGGAGCGTGTTTCCGCGCCGGGGTGCGCGATGGAGCACGGCGAGAGCCCTGCCGCGGCGCTGGCTGCCGAACGCCCTCCAGAACCAGCCCCGTCCCACCAGGCTGCTCCACTGACATTTTACAGGTACCACAGACGGAAGAGGCAGCTTATTGTGCTTAAGACATCTGAACAAATCCTGGGTAGGAGACACTCACAGCTTGTGAATATTGCTAATTACTTACAGTTAAGAGAGGATGTATCCTGACAGTGATATGGACCTGTGAGACCAGAGGATCTTATGTTGTCTCTCAGTCACGAACGCCCAACTGACCCTCGCTGCACTCACAGCTGGAGGCGGCTCCCGCCTGCTTGCACACAAGGTGAGCTCCTGCCAGGTCAGAGGGTCCCGATGCCCCTTCCCGTGCTCGGCGTCCCCAGGGAGAGCTGGCTGGGAGCCACCCTGGCCTCGGGACAGGCCCCGCGGCCGCTCCTCCCTGGGGAGGACGCATCTGTCAGGGCCACCCCAGCCTCCCGGGAAGGAGAAGCCGCCCCTGGGAAGCGAGCTCAGGCAGGGCAGGCACAAGGGTGAGCTGCTTCAGCTCCCCACTCGAGATTACAATTGAAAGATTAAATATGAATAAATGCTGTAGGTTTATACATAACGCTTCCTTCTACCTATGGAATGTGTCTGAATGGTTAAAAGACACTAAAACGTTGTTAGAAACCTTAGTAAATCAAGAAAGACAACCCCGCCCTTAAAAAATAAATAAATCCTATTGAGTTTTACTACGGCCTTCCTTTAAATGCCCTCAGGAAAAACAGAGTATTTTGGGGTGCCTTGTGAGAATGTAGCTGTTCATGCAATGGCCCAAGTTCCTCATTTAACAAGCATTGCACTTTTTTATGTAAGTCATCAAAACTATAAAACCTAGTTGTTTTGTTGTTTTTTTTTTTTTTTTGTCTGAAAGTGTTAGTCTAAAAAGTACAGTATTACTTTATAACCGTTTATGGTAAACTCCTAGCACACGCGCATGTGCACATACACACACTGTTGCCTAAACGTTTTTTTTTTTCTAAAGATACCGATTACAAAGTGTATAAAATCAGTAATACGTTGTCAGGATACGGTGAGCAAGATGAGCCATCCTATAACACGGACTATAATCTAGTACCAACCACTAAACTGTACACGTTTATACAGCCTTATATTCACCGAGGACTTTTGAAACGTAAACAGCAAATACACAAAGCAATTTCAGTAACGCTGTCGGAAACACAGTTATTACTGACTCCAACTGATTCAAGCCGACTGAAATCTTCTGAGAATGACGCGTTTTGTCGAGCAGGGCTGAAACCAAACCAGCAGCGGGACAGCTCGCTCCCACCGGCCACCTCAGGAAACCCTTGGTCAGACCCCGCTCTTCGACCGGGCGCAAAGGAGCGGGAGCCGAGGCTTCCTCTCTCCCCTAGGGTGACCTCAGGCTGTATTTTAACAAGCGCACGGGCTACCGAGCCCGTGGGCCACCTCCCACCAGCACCTCCACGCTGTCCCCGAGCTCTGCCAACACAGTGGTGTGGCTGATAAAACTTTTTTAAATTTTATTTTAAATTTTGTTATTCTTCAGGCAAATGCAGGCCCTGAGGCGCCATTTGGTCCTGAGTGCGTGTGTCTGGCACCAAACTGCGCAGGAGGAAGCAGCAGGCAAAGCCCAGGGTGGATCTTGTGTGTTTGGAGGTAGTCGCTTCCTTCGCCTGCATCTTACACCCCAGTCCAACCTGGAATTGGTCAGACGCCCGCGCTCCACCTCTGCCTGCTCCCAAAGCCGGATTCCCCGTCCCGAGAGTCAGGGAGAGAAAAGGGACCAGCTGGATCCAGGCAACAGATTCCCCCCTCCGGAGCAACGGCTGTGCCTTCTCAGGAGATTTCAGAGCCTGACCTAACTCAGCAGATGCTCGGTGCATAGCCTGGAGAAAAGTTGGAGGCACTTTGTGCATTCTCTAGCCTGCCGCACCAACCCGCCGGGAGAGCGGGGCCACCAGCCTTCGAGAAGGGTCGCACCAGCACTAGAGAAAAGGATGGACAAACGCGCAAGGACAGACAGAGAGGGAAAGAGCCTCTTGTCACCGCACCTCGTGTAGCTGTTTTGAGAAAGAATAAGGGCAACGTGGTTTTGCTGCTGGCAGGCGTGCTGCGCCAGCTCACCCTCTGTGCTTTGACGGCCCACTGCAAACATCCGGACAGATGGAAACAGCTCGAGTGGCACATCCTTGTGCAAGAAGTGTATGATGTGACCAAGAAAAGGGCCTGTTTCAGCTAGAAAAGTCTTTTAAGATTTATCACTACCTTACGTGCAGACGTGGGAGATCTGATCAGGCTGAGAACATGTTAAAATTGCTCAGGCTGCTGCTGGTTCACCAACACGCCAGTCCCATGACCGCACTCCCATGAGGAATCTGAAATATCAAGTGCACTGGAAAAAAGGGATTGTCAGAAAAAAAACAGAAAATATAAATACTACAAAAGCAACGTTACTGAGTGGGAACTGGACTGCTCTGATACCAACTTGTCGGATCACACAGTGGTTTCTATAGTCTCAATCACTTCCATTTCGCACTGCGAGGGTGACAAGAGCGGGCATTCATCTGGTTCCCAGCTGCTATCCGGGCTGTAATCTTCTTCTGAACTCAGCTCAGCCACCCCCTCCGTGTCCTCGTCACACGACTCCATGTAGTGAACCCCCACCGCATTGATCCCGGAGTCCTCGGAGCTGGAAGGGGAGGAGCAGTGATCTGTTTTTGGTGTATTGCTCTCTTTTGTGATTAAGGCGTTGCGAGCGGAGACTTCCTCAGGCTTGATCTTGTGGGGCACGGGGGGAGGCTGCCTCTGCACGTAGCACATCTTCCCGTTGATGCATTTCACGCGGTAATTGTCAATGAAGAGGTCTGCGATTGTGCAGAACTGGGGGGAGTCGGGGGGCAGAGGGGGCTGGAAGACAGGCGCGAACTTCAAAAAGTGTTCGGTGAGCGAAACAGAGATCTGGATGGTGTTCGTAGACTCCCGAGGGCGAACGGGTATTTCGGTGCTGGGAAGCTGCTCGACGGGTGTCATGGGCTGATAGACATATTTACCTGTGGGGAAAACAGAAAAGTGGCGTTTAAAGATCGTTTATCCTTAAGTTAGAATCAAACAGACGACAAGACGCTTGCCCTTGGCCTTTAATAACAAGCAAGGGTTCTCTGCAGTCAGCAGCCACGCTGTTTTCAGTGGCCTCGAGGTGTTCTGGCAGGTAAGCACAACCTTCCTTACCCCTGTCCTGCTCCTCTCCCTGCCCCGAAGGCAGCTGTAGGACGCCACTAATTCCGGAAAATTAACTCCGGGAACACAACTCCATAGCTGAGAAGCGGGACGGACAGGGAGTCTGCCTACACCCCTTTCTAGGGGAAAGAAAACCCAAAAGATGCCTGGAGACTGTTGTGTTGTTTTTTTTTTTTTCCACTGAACACAGAGCGGTTGTAGCTTACATCTTTGCTACAATGATCTGAATTGTATTACGTTACTGTTACTCTTCCAAATGACAATGAGTCTCCCTGCATGCGTTCCCATGTTCTTTTTTTCTGGGGACTAAATCGTGTTTTTCTGTATTATAAAGCAGAGGTTCATACATGACTGCAATTAGAATCTTAAGGCAGAAAATAAAGGAATTCCCCAGCCACAGAAATGCTTTTGGCATCTTGATTATCTGGTTAAAGTAGTAGGAAAATAGGATTATGTTGGTTATATAGCGCTGAACCAAGAGTGAACTGAAAATCTTTACTAAATGAAATAAATAAAAGAGCAGAAAATCAGTACTTTGTTAGGGAAACCTGAGAAACCTGAGGCTATGCCTAAAACTGTAAAATGCTGCATTTTATTTGCATGAAGCCTCTGAAAGATTCATGTCTCCCTGGGGGTTCAGACACTATGAAAGCACAAATTTCCAGAAGACTTGCGAGTAGCCGGGCTCTCAGAAGAGTTTTGATGCGCGGGCTGCAAATACTGCTTCGCGAAGGCAGAGAAGGTATCAAAGCACCCAAGGACTGTTTTGATGCTTGAAGCTCTCCAGGTAAGGAGCAGAAAGCCACCAGTGTCTCTCTGCATTAATGAATCCGGCCGCGATGAGACACGCGGTTTCGTCTCTGCGGCTCAGAGGTAGGTGCAGCCCTTCTTCTTCCCCAGATTACCCATTCCTTTGGAAAATGGGAGTAGCGATTGCATTTCTGCTCAGGGAGGCTGAGCAGGGCCTGGGACAGGAAAAGGAGAGAAAGGCTTCCCTCTCCCCAAGGGCTGGCTCTCCCCCCCCCCCTGCCCCATGCCTCTGGGCAGTAAAATAACCCCATCCTCGGCTCGGGAATCCTTCCCAGCCGTGGGAAGGGCTCTGACTGCAACAAGTTCCCAGCCGGCGTGGCAGCCGGTGCCCCAGCCGCCTGTTGAAAGCCCCTGGCAGTGGGTCGGGCTGAGAGATCCCAGCTCTTGGCTGCAGCAGCCCCTGGGGTGCTCGGGGGCCCACGCACAGGCTGAGCTTTGCCAGCGCGGCTCCAGCGCGTCACCAGGGGAAACCTCGAGCGCCGGGGAAGGCTCTTCCCGCCCCTGCCGCGCTGTCGGAATTGGAAGGGAAACGCGGCTCCTGTGAAATCGGCTGGGTTCCTCTGCTGGGACTTCAAACCCCACGGCCGGAGGACGGGGAGAACAGAGGAGCCGCCAGGAAGAGCACGGAGCCGAGAGAAGAGCTCAGGGGAGCACCGGAGCGTGGGAGAGGCACAAGGCGAGACCAGCAGCCACGGAGAGCGGGCTCAGAGGAAGGGGCACCAGCCACGCAGAAGAGAAAAGCCACCCCTGTCATGCCACGGGAGAGAACAGGCTGAGAGCAGCCGGTGGGCAGGGGAAAAGAACGTTTTGTGACTCGATGCGACCTCATCAAGCACTTTTCTTCCCCTACGATCTGTGGAATGATCATCGTTAACGGAGCCGCTGCAAGAGCTCAGCGAAAATAAAACAGGCTTTTCCCCCTCCCGTTTGATTAGGGCTGGATGGCAGAAAATACAAAGCCATCCTCTCCACTTGCCATCTTTTTCATGTTCCATGGGTCTGGTTTCTCAACTTGCTGTGACTCAGAGGAACGAAGCACCAGCATCAAACAGCTGAACGCTTCACCCACAGAGCTTGTACTCCTCCGGTGCCCTTTGGAGCACCAGCACGGATATTTTGGACCTGGCAGTCGCTGAGGGATGGGTGGGTGGGTGGGTGGGTGGGTGGGGGTGTGTGTGTGTGTGTGTGGGGGGGGGTGTCTCAGGCATTTTTCCACTCTTGCTGACACACCTTCTCTGGGGCTGGGGGGGGGGGTCAGACCTTGCCTTCACAACCCGCCCGGACAGCAGCAGCCCCTGCCTTCCTGCCAGCCGCTGTTCTTCGCAAAAACCTTCTCTCAAATTAGCGAACGTTAAATATGCTACCGTCTTGCGAAGGAACGCGATCGGCTGACCCATTAGCATGCTGCTGGCTGGAAGAGCGCCTGAGAAAATTCAGCTCATGGAAACTGAAACGCAGCCCGTACCAACCCACCCTCGCCTGAAACCCCAACGCTGTATTTACTCATCTATTTTGGGGGGGCTTCTGGGGGGGGTTCCTGTTCTGGTCCATTGACAACCGATGATAAAAACCAGATACTAGTGAATACAAATTTCTCAACTCTTATTTTGTGCCGCCTCCAGTTGAAGTGTCCAAGGCAGGCCCTGGTGAAGATGATTTTAACGCGATCAACAAAAAAATGGTGGTTGAACAACAGGAATACGTTTTCCCACTTAAACCAGCCAACCAGGTGCTGGCAGAAGGCTGGGGGACGTTGGGAGAAGAAAGCAGGGGGTTTAAGCCAAGGTAACTTACAGCATGGACACTGGATCTTTGATTCATCACTTAGACTCTTTCCCCCACCTCCTCCCCAATAAAAAAGTGGGAGATGAGGTGTTACCCGGGAGCTCAGCGGGTTGTCCTACCATTTCAGAACTGCCCCCCAGCACAAATTTCAGGGGAGAAGGAAACAGCGGCTCTTCTGTTAACAGAGGATTTCAGCTCCCTGTGTGTGCGCCCTTACAGCGGCTGAAAGCGTTCCCTCCCGTTCCGAGGACGAGCTCTGCCAGGGTCAAGCAGGAATCGCCCAACGGGGAAAAAAAAAGAGAATTTTCTACATAAACTGATTTCTACATTCCTTGAGAATTCTGGTACAAGTTTATTAAGTTACAGCTAGTTTTAGGGCCGAGTTTGTTTATTTTAGATTAAACTTTGTTTTAAAATGTGATCAGGTCCCTCTTTAAAGGGTGCTGGTGCTCAGGGCTGGGACTGTCGGGGAGGATCACAGCCTCAGTTACAGCTCCTTACCCTACATAACGCGATGCATCCCATGAAAAATAAATGCAGAAATTTAAAAATAAAATCGCCCCCCCCCCACCCCGCCCCTGCAGCTTGCAGGATTGGCAGGGACGGCTTTTTCACAAAAATTATCACAAAAGCACAAGTCCCCCGGTTTTCTTATAATACAGCTTGGTCTGATTGAACTCCCACTGAACTAAACATCAATATTTTTGCTGACTTTAAACAGCTGGCAAAAGCCTATGGCAAAATAGTATTTTGAGAACCTATTCTGATATTCTGATACATTCCTTTTAATATGCCAGCACGAAATTTATTGTCTATTTATTCCCACCAAGTCAGTTGAAGAACTCTGCAATTGAGCTGCGCTGATGAATTGCTCCCGTAAATTACAGTGTTCTGCGCAAATACAGATGCCAGACGAGACACTGCATCGCAAGTTGTTTCCTGGGTCACTTGTCACCGCTGCCTACGCGGAAGATGGTAATTCGGTGAAGGAAAAATACTGCACGTGTCAAAAAAAAAAAAAAAAAAAAAATCAAACTCTCAATCCTGTGAACAGTAGTTTGCTGCATCTGCAGATGTTTGGGAAGCTCTCGAGTGCTGTAAGAGCTGTCACAGTCCTGGCTTTGCAGAAGACTTCAGAAGAAGATCCGTTGGCTACGCTCAACTCTTTGTCACCACACAAAGCCTGTGCCAGCACCTACAGCTATTCTGCCGCCGCACAAAGCGTTACCCTCCACAGACACTGATCCCAGTCACACCGGGACAGCAGCCTGTGCACAACCGAAAAAGGACTGATTGGGGTTTTTTTCCCCATTTCTTCACGAAATCATTATCCTAAATGCGCCTTTGATTAGTTGATTACGCTACAGGTTATTTCACAGTCTTTGCTACCAGAACGAGTTCTGTCTTTGACAGAACGAGAGGGAATGGCTTCAAGCTCCAACAGGGTAGGTTTAGACTGAACGTTAGGAAAGACTTTTTCACAGAAAGAGTGGTCGGGCATTGGAACAGGCTGCCCAGGGAGGTGGTTGAGTCACCATCCCTGGATGTGTTTAAGAGCCGTTTAGATGTGGTGTTGGGGGATATGGTGTAGGGGAGAACTTTGTAGAGTAGGGTAGATGGTTGGACTCAATGATCCCGAGGGTCTCTTCCAACCTGGATGATTCTATGATTCTATGATTATTCAACTGACCCTTGTGAAAGCCAAGAATCCAATCCTCCGGAGAATTAGCACAGACTAAAGGCGATACCCAGCTGCAAAACAACTCTTCCAGATGCGTCCCAGGAGGCAGGTACTGGGCAGTGCTCATCTCCCTGCTTCCCTGTGCACAAAAATAGGGGGGGGTTATTGCCAAATTGGATGGAAAGCCTTGGCTCCACGCCTCCGCTGCCACCTGCCAGCAGGTTAAGGCAGAACCCAGCAGAGCAGTGAGCTCTGTCACCACCTCCACATCTCGAGCAAACTCATGCGACTTGGAAAATATTTTATCCCCCAAAGTAGATGCGCGCTTCCATATTCTATATATAGAGTCTGTTTGTGCATTGATTACCAGAACTATGTGGCTGATTGATTGGAAGCTGTATTATCGTGTCTCCTGCTTACAAAGAACAAATATGAGCCTTTAGAAGCAAGCCACGAGGTCATTTCTTTCCGTTTTTTTGCTAATTGAGCAGTCTGCATGCATCCTCACCAAACAGGCACAGCAGCAATTTCCGTGCCTAATACAAAATAACTTAACCATGAAATAAGCAGAGGTGCTGCTTAAACATTTTATTCTCCACTTCCCTTCGTCCCAGTGTTCTAGTTTACCTCCGACACTCATTAATGTGCTTGGCATATTAAAAAAAAAGACTAAATCTGTCTTTCAGCAGCGAGGTTTCTCATAACACATTTTCAAGTTTTGCCCTCTCAAAAATGCCACCTTGAAGGCTTTTTTTTTTTCCTTAAAAAACAGCACCACGAATTGCAATGCACTTCACGTAATAAGAAGAGGTTGCTGTGGATCCTAGGAGTCTAAGTCAGCGACACACACTGTGCACCTTTGTTCGCATTGCGAGACGTTTAGACACCGTTTAACTGAACCATAAAAGCTTTCTCCATGTGTATTCTTTCCCCTGCAGCTGCTTGGGCAAAAATTTCTCCACCCTTCAATCTGCTCCTATCTGCTCTCCAAAAATGGGCAGGCTTCACGAAGACCTGCCAACCGTATGCTCTTTAACGTAACGTGGCTCCGTTTAACCCGCACTGCTCGGGAACTGCTGCTTCCACATCCCTCGGCGTGGGGAAACCTCGGAGATCAGCTTCTCAAGCGCTGGCTTCCTTCGTAGCATGAGATGGAGAAGGAGCGAGCGTTCTTCCAGTGGGACTTGTCTGATACCTCGCCAGCGTGGCAGGAGAGACAAGCCTGTCTCTTCAGGAAGAGCTGAGTGGATGCACACCCCTCAGACGTCTCAATGAAGTTGTCTCGCAGGTGATGACAGCTACAAGCTGGAGTAGCGTGTTGCTGCCTGCATTGGCACAGTAGCCCAAGGACAAGGTAGGAACTGTCAAACACCCAGCTGGCTCTCCGAGATCCCTGGGGCAGTGGGTGGCACCGGTGGCAGAGAGCTCTGCCTGCCGTCGGCCCCGGGTATCGTTTCACCGACAAAGCAGAAAGTTGGGGCAAAGGGAGGGTTTTCCTCCTTCACAGACTGAAGCAAAGCTGCTGAAGGGCACTCGGCACCCTGAGCCTGATGGAAGCACCCAGGGCACCTTTTTTTCCCAGAAACATTCAGCAGAGTAGAAGGGTCATCTGAAAGCGTGACGCTGGTCTAACCCCCTGCACGGGGACGCTGCCTGCCATCCCCGCAGGCTGCAGCAGCCGATGGAATCACTGCCTCTGGCCTTCCTCCTCCGGCCTCTCTCCAGTTACAGGCACAGCTTGGGACCACAAAGCTTTGCAAACAAAGACTGCCCGAACCATAAATATTCACCAAGGACTATAATAGCTACAAATTACACTTCGCTTAGAGCACAGTAATAGCTTTTCCAGAGGGGCGAGAGCAAATGGAAGGAGAAACCCAGAGTACATTTACAGATGGCACATGTGAAAAAAAAAAAAAACCCTGCTAAGCCAGTTTCTATTTCTCAGTATCATATGGAATAGCCATCACATCCTATCTAGCAAAATATTATGGAGTAGTATTATGTGGAGCACTGTGTCCAGTTCTGGGCTCCCCAGTTCCAGAAGGACAGGGAACTGCTGGAGAGGGGACAGCAGAGGGCTACAAAGATGATGAGGGGCCTGGAGCATCTCTCTTATGATGAAAGGCTGAGGGACTTGGGTCTTTTTAGTCTGGAGAAGAGAAGGCTGAGGGGGGATCTGATCAACACCTATAAATACTTAAAGGGTGGGTGTCAGGAGGATGGGGCCAGTCTTTTTTCAGTGGTGCCCAGGGACAGGACAAGAGGGAACGGGCACAAACTGGAACATGGGAAGATCCACCTAAACATGAGGAGGAACTTCTTTCCTGTGAGGGTGGCAGAGCCCTGGAAGAGGCTGCCCAGAGAGGTGGTGGAGTCTCCATCTCTGGAGACATTCCAAACCTGCCTGGACACGTTCCTGTGGGACCTGCTTTGGCAGGGGGTTGGACTAGATGATCTCCAGAGGTCCCTTCCAACCCCATATCATTCTGTGATTCTGGGCTGTCTGGGTAATATGAGACATGGAATAAGCCACCAGAGGAAAAGAAAAATATTTCTGGCTACTGAGGCACTGTTAGATTGACAGTACAAGCTCAAGTAAAGCTGAACTGTGACACTGGTGGTTATAATGAAGAGTAGCTAAAAAGCTTGTCAAGGTTGAAGGAGCCTCATAGCTAAAGATACACAGCACCTTAATGGAAGTGATACTTTCGCCCTGTGCTTTTCCAAGCAACAAACGCTGAGATTGTTCAAACAGATTTCTAGTGCATGGAAGGCAAATAGAGTAGAGCATCCTGCACATTTCCAGTACTTCTGGAACTTACCTTCTAAGGCACAGTAAGGGATCATGACAAAGACCCCAAGGACACAAGCCAACTCTCCAAAGGACCACTCGTTACCCCCCAACACCATAAAAGAAAACAAAGTCATGCAACAGGACCTTAGCAGTCTGGAAATAGAGCAGGAAGCACCAGCAGGCTCTGACCTACCCCAAGCCTATCGTTACAAACGGTACCTTCTCCCAGAAGCACCTACACCAGAGCACTAACAAATCCATCCCCTTCCCGACCTCGTGCGAGCACGGAAAAGAGCCAGTCTAGCAATGTTTCTACAGCGGCTCCCCAGGCAGCGATTCTGTACAGCTGCCAATTCTCTTCTCATGTGAAGGAGAGGTGTTCCCTCTCATTGCTGTAGAGTGAGAGACAGCTGTGACAGCCCTTGACTTGATGAGCCATGAGCTTTTCACAGGAAACCAAGAAAGAGAGGGGGAAAAAAAAAAAAAAGAAGAAGAAAGTTTTTCTTCATCAAATTTGTATTTTAATGCCCTTTTGTCTTGATTTGTTTTAAATACAAAAAGGATCATGATGGTACGTGCTGAGAGCTGTCTAAGCCTTTCAGGGCTTTCTGTGCAGGTAACTCTTAAATGCAAACAGACCCTGGAGCTTCCTTCTATCTTTTCTCTCATTTCTTACATGGATTTACCAGACTCAAAGAAAGAGCAACCCTGGAGGCTTGAGAAATGTTTCAGGCAGCCATAAACCCCCTCAAAGGGGCCATATTTGCTTACTAACCATTGTAAGGAACAGAATATCGACACCCAAAAAATAAAAAAAAAAAAGCACTGAGCAATGCACACACACATGGGTTTCTGAAACGCTGGGTTAGGAGAAGACGCACACGTGGTGGCAGACAGTCCCAGGCACCTCCACGAGCACATCAGCGAAGTGCTGCCCATCGCAACCCCACCTCTGAACCCAAGGATATTCCCCTTCCAACATCCCTTTACAAAGCTTCGCCCAAAGGGGAGAACAGCTACTCTTTGCACATTTCCCTGAAAAATTCTATCCCCAACTTACGGCAGATATTTTTTTAAATTCTGTAGAGAAGCTAGCAAAAAAACCCACCCCGGCTTACTGCTAAATATTTATTCTACAAAACCATCCCTGTGCACCATCTGCTCAAGCTTCGGCATCCCATCCCTTTCATGCAGACCGTCAGCATGCTGATATGGTAACAAAGAAGGATAAGCACGGATCAGTGTCAGAAGGTACCTACAAAATGAAGGCATTTCCTGATATGGAGAAACCACAGGCACTGGAGAGACGAGTTACAGTCGTCTTCCAGGTGAGTAGTACACGCTGCAGGGGGGCAGCCACGAGCCCCTGTGTGCAATGGGAATGTTTTCCTGTGAATTCTCAATTCAGCAGAACAGCTCGTGGCTTCTCGGATGGAAAGTCCCCTCCGAAGGGCTGTACCCTGCAAGAGAGACCCGCACTCTGCGCCCACAGGAGACGGCTGAGGCGGTAGGTTGGGTTTTGTAGCTCGGAACAGCCACCTCTGTGGCTGCAGCCTGTTTTCCTGGTGGGCTGAGAGGAGAAGCGATGGCATATGTGATGTGCTGTACTTGTGCAGCTCCCTTCCCGTGTCAGAGTACAGGGGCTCCTGCTGACATGTCATCTGTGCGGTGGCCTTAGCAGAGCGCGAGGCTTCTGGGCTTGACAAACAACACATTCTTCAACTTCACTGCTGGGGAGAGCATCCTCATTATCAATACAGGCCATTCTTTCAACTCTCCTCCTGTCGCTTCTTCTGGTGCCTATCTATGCACGCTTCCATTCCTACTTCATTCAAGCCAATCTTTGTATTTCTGTTACAAGCCTTCACCAAACCTCTTTGTGGATAATTTAAAGGACTGCTCTCCCTACTTAGGCCCAGAATATGTCACCGCATGGAGCTGATGCGTGCCCTTCCCTCGGAGGAAAGTGGGATCCAGCAATGCTCTGCACGAAAAAATAAAAGACCAAGTACCACCCTTGGAGGAGAAGGAGGCGGAGGAAGAGGTGGGCCATCATGTCACACCGTGCCACTGTGGGCAAATGGCCCAGAGCAGCTGGACGACGCGGGTGGGAGCAAACCCAGCACTCGCCGCTGTGGCAGGGTAAGAGAGGGCTGGCCGAGGGGTAAAAGCATCTCCCTCAGCTTCACACCAAGAGGGCCAAGAGCCCTCAGCACCAGCTGGGGAACACCGGGATCTACTGGCACGGGGTAGGAAAAACAATAGGAAAGGTGAGTGTCTCCTTCTGCCTGCCCTGCCTCTGGACAGGCTAATGCTGGTGGACTGCAGAAGACTCCTAGAGCTGGTCAGTCCACCCTGACACAACTGATGGTGTCCAAGCCTTTCACCAGGGGCAGGAGCCACTTGTGAGTGAGTGCATACACCTGGAACATGGCTCAGGATCTGAAATCCAATCAATTCAGGCAGCTGCACAGCATGATGGGTGATGCAGCCAAGCCCCCCTCCCTGGAAGGGCTGAAGGTGTGCTCCATCTCCAGCACCGTGCAGCTGGAGGGACGCCCACAGAGCATCCTCTCCTCGGGCACAGCAGGGAACAGGTTTTTGGGCCCGGGTGCAAGCACAAGAGCAAAACAAGCAGTTTTGCGAGCACCCATGTGGGCTCTCAAGCTCCGCAGCCACCAGTGACAGCAAGAATACAAATGCATGTCTCTTGCTGAAATTGTTTTACAACATAGGTTATATATAAATTCCAACTGTTACGTTGCCTAAATTAAAGTATGGGTATATTAAAAACAAGGCACAGTTGCCAAGCAATCAGATTTTACTTTCCCAGTAGTTTTTTGACTTCCATTTATGTGAATATACTGAACTATTGGAAAAAACACCTCTAAATTGCATCAACTGCACTTCTTGAATTCTGTGATCAGTCACTACATAAAAATTGATTAGTGGAAGAATCAAAGCCATTATGAAAACATACTCTGTATCTTGTGGACAGATAAATTCATGAAGGTGCTGGAATGAAAAGCACACCACACTGAAACAGGGTCACTTTATATGCAGAGAGAGAGAGAGAGAAAGAAGTACATATATATGTGTGTGTAGAGAGAGATACATGTATATACACACTACCTGGAATCCAATCTACTGTCAACCAGCTTTTTACATTAGTATAAGCTTGTGCCATCCATCAACAGCTGAGCCCACACTGGCAGAGCTATCATTCTGGAACAGCTTACAATGTTTCTGAGTGAACCATTTTGCTTTTTGTCCCTTACAGAAACAAAAATTTCTGGTATAACCTTATCAACGTGAAGAAGTAAGTTACCAAGGCTCGGAGTGAGTCATGAAGCGCGAGGCAGCGCTGGTTAAATTGAGAGCCATTACATAAAGACATCCCCAGGATGTCCATTCTCTACAAGCCCAGCTCTGCATCCACACGAGCAGTGACAGAACATATTCTTGATGAGCACGTGGGTGCTGCCAGGAAATTTGAGGTCCTGTGCCAAGTACCTGGAAGTCCTCTTGAATGCTTCCAGCAAACCTGAGCACAGCCAGCTCTGCGGACCTGCAGGATGGAAACCAGGAAGACGACAGTCTCGTGACTCAGTTTGTCTCACGGGGCAACACAAGGATATGACCACGGGCTGCAGCTTAAGACACACGAAACATCCATCAGCAACCACAAGAGTAAGGATAACGTGTCGGAAGGCACCGCGGTTGTACGCTGTCGCAGTTAGGTGCCTGGAGTACGCGCACTCGCAGATTCAAGCTGGCAAACACATTTCCTCACCTGCAGAGTCCAGGAAGGAAGCCACACGCTCGCCCCAGGCGCTGTACTCCGGTACAAATTTTATCTTTGAGCTGTTACTCTCCAGTGAGAAAAGCGCCTGAAGCCTTTTACCAGAGCCAAGACCTCTAGATGGGAGCAGGGGCTCAGCCTTCACCACAAAGCTGCTTAGAACATCCTGAATTCACAGGCAACCGCACCAGCTGACGGGACGCGACCTTATTGAACTTTTCCTTCGGAAGTACCTGCTTCCGGTAGGAAACATCCACGGGCTCGTCATTTCAGGCTTCATGAAAACAGCAGGTTAACCCCTCCAGCAGCTACGGAGGAGAGGTGCCATTAATTTGCAACTCTCAGAGGCTCTTACCATCAGATCGTTGAGTTTTGAGCAAGCAGATTCACAATTCTTTGTGAATCGGGCTCCTCAGCTGGACGGACAGATTACAAGACACAGCCTCATGGTCACGCGTGACAAACAAGAGTTTCTGGCTGGCAGGAAGCGTTTTGGTACACAAGGGCCCTTTTTCTCAGGACTTTTGGAGAAAGCGGTGCAGTGATTTCTATTCAATCCCGTATGAGGCTTAAAAAGAGTTAGTCCTACAAGAGGTACTAACAGCAAGTAACTCGAATTCAAAGATTTTCCTGTGGTCCATTCCTGTTAAGTGATACCAGGGGTTTTGCTAATAATAATAATAGTAATAATAGAACACACATGTCTCTAAACATAACTGATTAGAGGAAGGATTTCAAAAATGAATGCCGGCAGGTTCTTTCAAAGGCGCCGATGTTCCCACAGGGTATGATGGATCTACACATGCGGGGTCTCTTTCCGAGGCACAGCATCAATAGTTACATTCATACTGTGATTTGCGGATTATAACTAAACCCAGAGCAACAAAACACAATCCAGGTCCACAACGGTGCACCCATTAAACTGGCGGGTAAGTGTTCTCCCTTAAGAGTTACACTTCAGAATGTATTAAGCTGACGTTCTTTCCTTCCTTGTGTACAGCTTAGTGAAATGAAGCTCAAATATCATAGCTCTTCAAAATACAGGTGAAAAGAAGATCTTGCACAGCCACAGGCAGCAAATCCTCATTAAAAGTCTTTTCCCATTACAAGCTGTAAAATCCGCCTTTCTGCAGCCCTTGCCTGGTGCTCACAGCATAATGCCTTGCTTGTGCACAAACATTTTGTCCAGATACATAGACTTAAACAGGACGGATGTTCAAATCCTTTTCACAGCAAAAGCAAATGAAAAATGCCTATTTCTCCTAGGATTTGTCATCGTCCTCCCACCCAGACGAGCCGTGTTTCCAGAGAGCACCCCAGAGTTCCTACCCCCACTGCCCCATTCCTGTTTAGACAGAGTTTTTCACAAAGAAAAAATGTGTGAGCTACTCCAAATAGTCAGTCTCAGAATTTAAAACATAAGCATGTTATAACTCCCTTTTCATGCTTATCCAACAACTCGGTCATCAGGACACAGTTTTTCCCTGTGGAACAGCACAGCTGGAAATTCAAGTGGCCATCACTAGCGCCAGGCTGGCTACTTCCAGTAAGCTCCAGTCTGCGTCACCTTTTGCAGACAGAGATACAGGTAAAGCACTGGTACATTGCTGCCCTTTGCCTCTCTCCCGGATGCGGCGAAGAGTTTCATAGCCACCAAAAAACCAAGGCAAAGAAATCCCACCAGAACAAAAGCAAGGCTTTTGGAGATCTACAATGTATGCAATGCTGCAGAGCATCGCAGGGCTTAGTTCAGGATCCCCTCCAGGGCTGTAGCTGTTTCTCTTACATGGATGGATCAACAGAAGCTGGCTGGCAGGAGACACAATTCCTCTTTAGACCCCCCCAAGCTCTGTCACACTGTTCTTGAATACCTTCAATAACCATTTAAACTCACTTACCAATGGTGTGTTACAGGGAAGAAATGCTGCCTCGCTGATTCCCCGCTTACGGTTCCCACAGGCAGACTGGGGTCTGAATAATTACACAGGCTTCAAAGATTGTCAGAGCCCCTGCTGATAGCTTCTGTGGTCCGAGAGGTGGGAGAGACACCACGGAAACGCTGCTTGTGTGCCCAGAGCCACTTATATGGTGCACACATCGCTAAGGAGCAGGGGAAAATACCGACACCTGGCACGGGGGGCCAGGCTGTGTACGCTGCCAGAGGACGGGCAGGAGATGCGATGTGACACACAACACCGCATCTTTCTCTCTGGAAGAGGCATCACGAAGGCTGGCCTCGGCAGAGAGCTTTCAGCGCTTTTGTGGGGCAGAAAACCAATGTTTTTTATTTTAAAATGTTATTTCACGTAGAGAAGAATGTAAGAAACCAGTATCTGCTCAGAGGACACACAGGTTCAGTGACTGTGCTGATTTGCTTCACTCCCCGGCAGCAGCTGTGGGAGATGGATAATCGCCTCTCACCGCCCAAGCACACAGCAGAGACCCACGGCAGACCCACAACTCCAGGGGACCTGCAGGCGCCCGGAAAACAGACACAATGAGGAAGACCGCTCTGAGAGCGAAGAGAAAGCCTGGTCTCCTTGTTCAGTGGGCAACAGGAAATGCAAATATACTCTGATTCCGCGTCCCCGGAGTATGTGCTGGCACGGCCGAAATCAGAGCAGTCCTTCTTCCCAAAACCACCCAGAAAACACATGCCCTTCGTGACGTGCCACCCCTCATATAAACCTATTCTTCTCCTCTTGGCTGAGGAACGACAGTTTCTTGGGTTTCTTGCCAAGCCCTGACCTCACGCAGAAACTGCCGGGTCTGGATCCAAATTCGGGGTGTAACGGTCCCATAATTACGTGATGCACACCGGGGAGCAGGAAGCTATTTCGAGGCACACCTGCAAGCCTTTATACACCGCGTAGCACAACGCAAGGGCAGAGGAGGAGCATTTGTATTTGTAAAAACCTATACTGCCACCATCCTTTTTACACGTCTGAGCTGTTTTCCCTTTCTGACCACCCAAAGGGAACCTCACAGCTTTCACTCTGCTCGGTTTGTTTTCTTGTAAACGGTCCAAACAGCTGAATCTCGCAAAAGCGGCGGAACCGAAATTTATTTGCTGCGTTTATTTTTCAGCATAAGATACGCAAGAGGCTTTAAGTAACTAAAAGTCTGCTTTTTTGATGCAGAACCAGAGCAAAAAAAAAAAAAATAATAATCACAGGCTAATACAAGGTAGCACAATTACTCTCTAATGATAACACTGCTGTGAAACGAGTATTGTGGAACCATTATTTGTAATGTATTTTTGACAACTGCAACACAACATACTGAGAGTTCTGCAAGGTGTTTAACATAATGCAAGATATTCAGATTAAAAAATGAACACAGCTGCAACCAGAATACCCTGGTTTTGCCTTGTCAGGGGATGAAGCCAATCTTGAAATGGTATCAAGTGCGATGCCTTCTCTGGTGAGCTAATTCTTGGGAAGTAAAATTAGCAAAACACAGCCCAAGTCCTGCTGTCAGGAGAGGTGTAACCCCGAGGGTGTGATCCCTTCTGACAGAAGCCGGTGCCACCACACAGCCAGCAGCCCCGCAGAGAGCATCACTGCGAATCAGAGCCGCAGCAGAAACCCAGAGGAAAGGGAAAGGGAAAGGGAAAGGGAAAGGGAAAGGGAAAGGGAAAGGGAAAGGGAAAGGGAAAGGGAAAGGGAAAGGGAAAGGGAAAGGGAAAGGGAAAGGGAAAGGGAAAGGGAAAGGGAAAGGGAAAGGGAAAGGGAAAGGGAAAGGGAAAGGGAAAGGGAAAGGGAAAGGGAAAGGGAAAGGGAAAGGGAAAGGTGGGCACCTTGCTGCAAACCTGCCTCTGGCCCACCTTTTCTCTGATAAAAAAATTGTCCTGAGTAATTTAAGGCTCTCAACCTGCATCCAATAAACAGAATCCCATGAGGCTGTCAGAGGGGAGGGGAGGAAGGTGAAAAGGGGGCTGTCACCCTGGCAAGTGGAACACACGCAGGGATAGACCAAGAGGGCCAACAGGACAAACGTAGGGGCTGAAGTCAAAACACCTCTTGGGCCAACCCCTTCTTCCCTGCAGGGAAGAGGATGCCGAAAGCGTGAGCCCTCATCCCGCTTCCCCGTGGAGGCAGGAGTCGGCAGGCACACAGGGTGAAGGGTGTTGCGGCCATCTATTGCAGCAGGATACGAGGTGCTGCCTGCTCTCCCGGACTCTGGATGCCCACAGAGCCAGGCATCTCCAGGGACACCCAGAGCCCCGCCAGCCCTCCCATCTGCAGCCTCCCCAAGCCCACCGGTGCTGCCCATTTTGTGGGCGCTTGTTGATGGAAGTTCTAGTTGGGTTCAGAGCTTCCCCAGGCACAGGGACATGGTAGAGAACCACATTCCATCTCACAGGGGAATCTCCTCCCCACCACACCCCAAACAGACTGAAAATGACCCAAAATAAACTCCCGGGGTTAGAGACAGAAGTCATAGAGACACCCACAGCACTTGGAGGTTCTGGGAGCTGTTTGGATACACTGAACAGTCCCTGTGATCTCGCCTGCCAGCTATTATTGCCATTTTACCGACAGAGGAACATGGGAGGTTAAGAGAGCGCTTAAAGTGCTGCTCACTTCAGAGCGTGCCAACAAAAATGGCTTTGGGGAGTTCAGACCGGGTTCTTTCTCAATTATTATTTCTATAGCCAAGTGGCTCTGCAACGCTAAATTGCTGCTGTCACTGAAGTAAGCAGATGCGATCCTGAATACACACGAGGAGACAATCTACTCATCGTAGCGGTGGTGAGGTTTTGTCATTTTTCAGTGTAAGTGCACTTTAACTGAGTTGACATTCTCCCGGACCTTGGACACTGATGGAAAATAATACTTCAAAGGCCATTTTAATTGATGTAGAGTTTCCTGTACCCCAACACAGCTCTTAAAGAGTCAGAGAAAACCACTTTCAAGAACCCTCCGAGGACTCCCAAGTCAGTATTACAGCACTGCGTTTACGGAAGATAACTCCCAACACTGTTTAATTACATCTCTGACCTCTATACAATCTTCCATTATAGGCCTCATTCTTACCCCTTTTAAGTCCCACTCAACTCATTCTGCAGGAGCATGATACAAAGACATCCTTAGCTCTGAAATTTGCATTAGGAAATAAGGGGGCAAGAAGGGAGAGCGCTTTTTGGTGGCTTTCAGAAGATTAAACAAGAAAATGACGTATGTGACTTCCTTCATTTAAAATCATAGTTTCATGGGGCAAATGTATCTCAAAGTTTCCTTAGCCATAAAGAAGGAATTAAGAAGGAATTCTGTACTTCTGGCAAAAGCTATAATTATTTTCAAATCTTATGATTGCCCACAGGGAAGCTAAGGGCTGGATGGGATCTCGAGCGGGCCTTCCAAGAGGGAATCAGCTCCGTGTATCTCCTAAGAGATACCAGTCTAAGCCTTCCTTAAAGGACTTCAAGGACCACGATTCCTCACCTACCCAAGCACTCTGCTCCCATGCTTCATTTCTCTTCCTAGTTAAAATGTTTTCTGATATCCAAACCTAAACTTTCCTTGCGAGAGGTAGGTGATAACTGGTTATCTTCCAAGTCTGAGTAGAGAAGGACTAGAACATAGCCTTCTGGGCATGGCTACCTTCACACTTTGCAAAGCTCATCTCCCTCCATCCACCTTTCGCCGCCCAAGCAACCCCTTGTAAATCATATTTTCTAAGCTGATCACCATGATCTCCTACAGAACCTCCCCAATTCTCCTACAGCTTTTTAAAGCGCAATGCTCAAAGCTAAGCCCATCAGTCTGGTATCATCATTACTGAGCTGAGGAGGGTAATTAAATTGCACGCCTGCAACGCCCATGCTAATGCATCCCCAAGTGAAGGCTGGGGTTCTGGTTGTGGATTTTCTGCCACAAAGGCCTCCTGCTGCTGACGCATGTTCGGTTTGCGATCCAGCTTAATCCCCAGACCCTTCTCCGCAACGTCACTTCTCCAGGTGTTCCCAGCTCAACATTTGGCTTCCCCATCCCAGGACCATCCCCAACTGATTTCAGGTAACATCTCCAGTTTATTTATAAACACCAGTTTGAGCTCTGGTCCTGTACTCCAGAGTGCTTACAAGCTCATATATCTTGATGACAGCCACAAATAACCGAGACCAGAGAAATACTGGAAAAGAAGAATGTATCTAGGTTATAACTTGACGGCCCTTGTGTCTCCGATGAAATGCCAAGGAGACATCCCTGTCCCTACGCAGCAGGTGACTGTGGCACCTTCTCACATAGCCAGTTGTGCCACCCCACAGAAGAAAACCCCTTTGTTCTGAACAGATTTCCAATGAACCCCAAATCTAAGCAAAATTCCTAGAATGTGTATTTAATTCAAACAGAAGCTCTCTTCCAAATAAAAGGCGGCTTTTTAGGCAGGCCCTCTTCCCTGTCAAGCAAAATTTGCCAAAAAGCATGTGCGTGGGGGAATCTATGCAGGAGTTTAAATTACAAAGACAGAGATGGAGTTAAAAGGAGAATGGGACGTCAGGAGTCAAGGGACACCTTCAGCAGCACCGAGGGAACCCTCACAGAGGGGTCCAACCTTAACCCCGACCATCCAAAGCTTTCAGATCTCCCAAACGCAACACCACCTGAACGCGCACAGCTCCATCACCATTCCCCGACCTCATCCCCACACGCTGTTTGAAAAGCCTGCTCTTCAGGGCTGTGTGCGATTAATTATTCATCCAACTCTGTTTGGACATCCACAGTTCAACCCCAGCCTCCATGATTACACACATCAGTATTTTGAATATCGATATTAAAGTCGCCGGGCACCTTTTCGACAGAGTTGGGTCAACACTGGGTTTTGAAACAGTGGCTATCTGCTCTCTCTATATATATATTTATATCCTAAAGCACTTACTTCTCTACACAGAAGATTTTAAGCCGCGTGCCTGTAAAAAGACAATAATTAGAACCGAGGGGGAAGCGGCCGGCGAACAGTTCCTCCCGGCGGCGGAGAGAGGGGAGCTCGCCCCCTCGGCCACCGCTCGCCTCCGGGGGTCGCGTGGAGGCCCTGAGGCAAGTCTCCCGACCACCGCCACCGCCGCCGCCCCCCTCCCCGGCTCCGGCAGCAGCTCCCACGCTCGGGGTCCCACCGGGGGATGGGGACACAGAGCTCCTCCCGGCCGGCAGCCAGCGGCCGCCGGAGGGGGCGGTAGGGCGGCCAGCCGGGACCGTTAGGAGGGCTGGGAGCGTTCGGAGGGCTGGGACCCGCTCGCTCACTCACTCACAGTGGCACCATCCCAGGTGGCAGCACCAGTGGAGGCGGAAGCAGCGGCCGTGGCTGTGGGTGGCGCAGAGGGAGAGCCCGTCGCAGGGCTGGAAGTCGGGTCTGCCGGCGCAGCTGCGGGCCAGCGCCTGAGCCTCGTCCAGCTTCTCGCTCTTCGCCGCCGCCGCCCCGCTCATGGCGCCCGCCGCTCCGCCCGCAGCCCCCGCGCCGCAGCGGCCAGGAGGAGGAGGAGGAGGAGGAGGAGGAGGAGAAGGAGGAGGAAAAAAGGAGGAGGAGGAAGAGAAGGCGCCGAGCCGCAGCGGGGACCGCCCGCCCGCCCAGCGCCGCGGGGGGCAGCGCCGCGGGCAGGGCCCGGCCGCCCGCCCCGCCGGCTCCTCCCCGCCGGCTCCTCCCCGCAGCCGGCAGCGGGCCGGGCCGGGCCGGGCCGGTCGCCTCCGTCCCCAGGGCGGGTGGCCCCCGCGGGCTACCCTCCGCGGCTGCGGTACACCGGGCCGTGCCCGCAGAAAGGCACCGGCCGTGAATTGTCGCGGACGCACAGAGCGGTTAGAGTGGGAGGGGACCGTAAAGATCCCCTAGTTTCAGCCCCTCTGCCGCGGTGTCCTGGTCTGGGCGACACAGGACTCATTTCTCTTCTAATGCTGGGGAAAACTGCACTTTTAGAAGACTCCAGTGTCTGAACTGGTGAAAATATTTACTTTATAGCCAGCTATGGGATGTGGGTTTCAAGGTCTCGGTGCTTCCGAGCCTAACCAGGTGTGGGAGGAGGAGGAGCAAGACCCGAGCTGGACAATGGGATTATTTCATACCATGAACACTACATTCAATATAAATTAGAGAGTTTTCTGAGAAGTTGTCTCTCTCCCTTGATGGCTGGGATCCTGAGAACTCCTTGTCCCAGTGCTGGAGCCCTGAGCCCTTCCCTTCCTCCCGAAGCCGCAGCGCTCACAGGGTCCCACCTTGGCTGTCCCTGCTGGGACGGCACGGCTTCCACCTGATGGAATGGGCTGAGTATAATCCTGTACATTTTATATTGATATCGGGATCAATATGGTTCTTTAGTATTATTAATGTTAATTATCTAGTCTTATTTGACTAAATCTGCTTATAAGTCAACCTTCAGGTTTCCTTGTTTTTTCCCAATTCCCCTTCCCAGGTGGGGAGAGGTAATCAGGTGTAATTGTCTAAACGACACTAAATTGCTGTGGGTTCTTCAAATGCACACACCTGGGCAGGGACACCTCCCACCAGACCAGGTTGCTCCAAGCCCCCTCCAACCTGGCCTTGAACCCCTCCAGGGATGGGGCAGCCACAGCTTCTCTGGGCAACCTGGGCCAGGGTGTCACCACCCATTATGAGATTTAATGGATTTTCAAAAGCATCTTGTAGTGGCGGGAGGACATGCGCACGGGCAGCGACCAGCACTGGCTGCCAGCAGGGATGAGCGATGCCAGCGGGGAGCAGTGCCAGGCTCTCCAGGGCCAGCCGGCTTCCTCGAGTGTCCCCCTCTTGCCCCTGCTGTGACAGGGCTGCAGAGCTCCTCTCCGCACCCTGCTGGGACCGTTAAATGGGACCCAGGCACCCTCGCATCCGGACAGCATCCTCCAAGGAGCATGAGGAGGCGGCAAGTAGACTCGATTATAAGGGATCTGGAGTGCTCCAAGTGTGTGGC